>NW_024870735.1:1430000-2030000 GCF_019054845.1 Dipodomys spectabilis | reverse complement strand
TGTTTGGCATGTTCTCTGCTAGAATTCTGTAATATGTTTCCCATCCATTTTGTTTCCTGCTCTTCTCCTTCTTGATACCTATCTCCCCCAAGTTTAATCTTCTAACTGAATCTTGAACTTCCAGCAAGATCATTTCTTATTTATTGGATTTGTTCTAAATGATTAGCTCCTCTTTTCTATTAGACCTAGTCTGTCTTTGATGCCTAACATCTTCTATGTCATCTATTCGCTGTGGAGACTTTCTACTATGTTTTTGAATTCTTTGTCTTCTAATTGGTCATTTTTTTATGGCTTCTATCTTTACTAAAGCTTTGTTTTAGGTCTTGTGTGGACTTTCTTTACATCTTTTTCTTTGGGTAGGGGAGTTGGAGGGGTTTATTTTAGCTGTGTCTTCTCTCATACCTTTTAACTATTTAACGAATTTTTCCTTGGACTCCTTTGCCTTCTCAGAATTTATTTATCTTTCTGTTTGTCATCTCCATGAATTATTATGCTAATCTTTGATTGGTCTCATCTTTTTCACAAATTTCCTTTTAGAGGTTTTGTATCTTTTCATTAATCACATTTTTCAGCAGTATTTGTAATGTATTTTGAATACTCTCTTCTAGGTCCTTAATTGTCTGTTCTAATGTCTGGTCAGTTCCTGTGTGAATTATCAGTTTTCTTGTATTTTTTTCATTTTTTCTGTCCATTTGGTGGATTTCTTGGCTTTTATTTGTGGGATCTGTGATCTTAATAGGTGACTCTCTATGTTCTTGGTTGATTTGCAGGTTTGGTTTGGTCTTCTGTTGTGATTTGTTTTTCTGGAATTAGGTTTTTGTCTAGACGATTAAGTGTAGGATTAGAGATCATTTGTGGTGAGATATTGTCATGTTAATACTTGTGGTTCCAATGAGAGTTCGAACTGTCCAGTGGTAAGATGAATTGTGTCTGTGTTTGGATGTGGCTGCCTCTGTTCCTGCTTTTTTCCCATGTGGCCCTTTTATTTCCACAGTGCAGCTGTGCTTTTGAATATGTTGGTCAACACAGTCACAACAGTCACCTGCCTGGCTGGGTAACTTTTCATAGATTTCTGTTTTCTTGTCAAGACAGTATAAAATCTTCTTTTGAATTATATATTTATATATAATTATACCTGACTTGGTTTGACCTGCTAGAAGTGGAATACCTGCTAGGACTCTAAATATCTGTTTCATTAGCTAGATCCAGGGTAATATTCTGTTGTTATTCTGCCATTGTTTTTCCACTTCCTCAGGTTTATTTTTGATATTGTGGATTTTTCACATAATTTAGGATTTGTGATGGTTGTAGCCCTTTATTTTTTTCTGTTTGTGTTACTTTGAAATAGTGATTTCAGGCTTCTATAAAGAGACAGTAATAATATGAAATGTATGTTATTACATTGAAAGAAAGAGACCTGACATTTTAACCTTTTGCTACAAGTAAATTAAAATTAAGCAAAACTAATGAAAATAATTTCTTATTTACTAGTGTCTTTTTTACCTATGTTAATATTATTTACAATGTGAGTGAAATGTTTAAAAAGTAGTATTTATTTTAGCTTAATTGCTCTGAAGAGACAATAAGTGATATAATCAAAGGCTAAAAATGATTAGATTTAAAATTTAGAATTCAGGAAATCATTTTGACCATTCTGGTTACTGGAGCCTTCACTACAACCTCACGAGACAATTTATATTGATGAAGCAAAAATCCAAGGTTAGATATTTATGAATAAAAAATCATGTCATTCTGAACATGGAGAGCTACATTTCAAACATAGAAAATTTAGCTTTTAAATACCTGAATATGCTAGTACATTTAATTGCAGTGTAAGTACTTGTTCTGAAAAGAGATAAAATTGCATTTATTTTGAAATGTAAAATGTAAACCTAAGTATTCATTTGAATAAAAGATAATGTTTAAAATATCACTCATTCAAGAAAGAAGATGTACAGTTAGTTGTTTTTCATGCCAATTATGTTCTCTAAACTTACTACAAATACTAGATTAGTAAACCTAATTCATTGCTTTCTGGGAAATAGAAATTCAGTTTCTTAAAACTCATGATTGTAACTTTTTCTCAAACAATTGCTAAATAATTGTTTTATATTTTTTGTCATGGAATCTTATTTGACATATTTTTATTCATTAAGTTAAATAATAGGCCAATAACAATATAAATTATGCATGAACAAAGTTTATCTAACACAAGTATTTTTTTCACAAGACATATCATGGCTCTCTTAAAGAACACTAGAAGGCAGTGTCTTATTTATTAATTTTTAGTTGTTTTCTTAATGATTTTTAATTGTCAGAAGTGGAAATTCTATAATATATTTAAAGCATTTGATTATACTCCCTCTATTTCAGTTTCATTACTTCTTTCTCCAAAGATCTTCTGTTTTTCACATAAAATTACGTCTTTGTATATGTACATATAGACTAATTTGGAAGATTTAGGCTAAACTACAATTTAATTCAAGATGTATGGTTGATTAATAGGCTAAATAAAAACTTAAATATTTTTTATTAACTTCTGAATTGAGTTATCATTATTATTATGGTTAGGCTTAGGATCCCAGACGGAATTAGAATTAGAATTAGAGAAATAGAAAATTTAGGTTCAACACAGAATGACACATTGCAACAATGATACTCAAAAGACACTGTTGAAAATGAAGTTTACACCATGGGGAGGGAGGAGTAAGGGAAGTGGGGAGGAATGGGATAGTGGGAGAACAAGACAGAAGGGGGTAACAATGCTTAACAAGAAATGTACTCCTTATGTTACATATGTACTTAATCGCTCTTTAAAGCATCTTTACAACAAAATAAAATTGTTAAGAAATAATGAAAAATAAAACTTGCCAGGAAATAGAAAACACTTAAAAATTTAGGTTCAAAATGCAAGTAAAATTTAGAACTACACGCTGAGCAAGATTTAGGATAAATGTGAAAAAAGAGGCTTGCTATTAACATGATGATTCAGATATAGGTAGGCTTAGGATTAGGCAAAGTGTTCCAGTTAGAGCTGGGGTTAGGATGAGAAAAAGATGGAAGATATTGTGTAAAACTGCCACATATTTTAAGAAGAATGAATGGCATCAAAGTTAGAATGAATGAAAACCAGTGTGTATGTTACTTTAAACATTAAGATATGATTTGGTTTAAAGTGTGAGATTTTTTTTGCTCTAGTTAGGGTTAGGGAAGGATAAGCTTTAGGGTAACTTTTAGTTTTCCACTAAGAAGTAGAAGCAAAAAAATGTGTGGTTGAATAGAATCTAGACTATTTTCCTTACATTAACCATTTGATGTTAAATCAGACTGTGATTAGTTAGGTTTCTGGTTAATCGGGGTAGAGGATAGAGTAAAGAAATGGGTTAAATTAGTGGCTTGTGCCTATTATCCTAGCTACTCAGGAAGCTGATTTCTGAGGATCCCAGTTCAAAGCTAACCTGGGCAGGAAAGTCTGTGAGACTTTTATCTCCAATTAACCACCAGAAAACCCAAAAGCGGTGTTGTGTCTCAAGTGGTAAAGTGCACACCTTGAGCTAAAGAACTCAGGGATCATGCCCAGGCCCAGAGTTCAAGCCCCACGACCAACAAAAAGAAAAAAAAATGTGTTAAATGATAAGTAAAGTTGAACTTATTTTAGGTTCTAGGAATTCAGGAAATGCTGGGATAATGGAAGTACAATGTATTTCATAATATCAGGATTTGAGATCAATGGGTATAATGATTCCTCTTATGGAACAAGATACATTCAAAATTAAGAGTGAGAAAATCTGTAGAGTTTACAGAAAACCTGCAATTTATTTCAAGAATTACAAGTGGAATTTCAGTTAAGATTGCAAAAATGAGCATTTTTCATAAATTTTAGAATTGGGATACTGTTAGTGTCAAGATTATGGTTAGAATGCCAGCCATGGTTAGGTTGGAGTGAAGGAGAAAAAAATGAGGCTCAAATTGAAGGTAAATTTAGAATAAGCCTGGTAAGAATTAGAATGAATGTGAACTAGAGTATTGCTCTTAATATTAGAATCTACTTACAATTAGGCTTATGGTTATTGTCAATGTTCCTGATAAGATTAAGTTAGGATTAGAAAATGACTAAGATATTCAAAAAATAAATGAAACCTATTTTTGTAAGGCTTATTTGAATCAAGTTAGGATGAGTGAAAACTAGTGTAGTTGTGTTAGAGTTAGTATTGTCATATAATTAGGATTAAGATTAGGGTCAGTATTTTGTTCTGATTATGATTACTATTATGAATAAGAAAGATTTTAGTATAAACTTGAGTTTTCACTTACAAGTAGAAGCAAAAATGTGAGATTGAATAGTAACTAGAGCATTATCATTATATTTATTTCTCAGTGATCATTCTCATAATGATTAATGAGAGTTTTCCAGACAGGTTTAGGCTGAGACTTAGCATTAAGTAATGGACTAGATGGTAAGTAAATATGAAACTGTTTTAGGGTACAGGGTTTCTGGAAAAGGTAGGATGAATGGAAACTACAGTATTTTTCCTGATAAAGAGAATTTGAGGACAAGTAATATAATAGTTCATTTTAGGAAACAAGATAACTTCAGAAATAGAGTCAGAAAATTTGTGGGAATAAGGCAAACTGAAACTAATTTCCAGAGCGTAACCTGGAGAGTTCATTAGAATGATTTAAAACTAAAGTTTTTTTTTTCTTAAACATTAGAATTGGACTATCAGAGTGATAGGTTTCAGTTCCAGTTGGGGTTAATGTAAGCACTAGGGAAATGGAAAATTAAGGGTCCAACTGAAACTAAATCTTCGAATAACAAGTCGAGTTAGAATTAAGATGAATGTGAAATAGGAAACTGCTAACAATATTAAGATTAGGTTATAATTAGTGTGAGGGTTAGCCTCAATATTTCAGTTAGGGCTAGGGTTACAATAATGGCAGGATAATGAGTGAAACTACAAACTATTTTAAGAAAGATGAGTTAAATCAAAGGATGAATAAAAACTAATGTATTTGTGTGGCTTTTAGAATCCAAAGCCCATTAGTTCCAGGGTTAGGGTTACTTTTCTAATTCAGGTTAGGCTTAGGGTTAGGGAAGGGTAAGCTTTAAGGTAAAACTGAATTTTCTGCTAACACTTTCAAGTAAAATAAGTTTGAAACTTATTTTAATTCAAGTAAACTTACTGAAACTTATTGGAAACTTATTGAAACTCAAGTAAAATAAGTTTGAAACTACAGAGTTTCTCTAAGTTTTCTATGCAGGGTTCAATGGGGTTAAATTTAGAGTTAGGTTTCTAGTAAGGTTTAGATATATAGTAAGGGTTAGGAACTAGAGTAGATTTTAAGTAAACCTGCAACTTCTTTTTGGAGATACAGGAGTTCTGTAAAAGTTAAAAATCAGTGGAAACTATGTTATTTTTCATGATATGAGGATTTGAGGTTAATGATTCATAATAGAGAACAAGATATATTTCAGATTCCAAGTCAGGGAATATGTAGAATTTGGAGCAAAGTGCAAATCATTTCAAAGACAGTGGGTATCTGTAAAGATGTATCTAAACTTGAGTATTTTCCATTAATTTTAGGATTGAGTTACTATTATCATCAAGGTTACTCTTAGGGTTGTGACCAGGATTAGAGTTAGGATTAGGGAAATTAAAGGTTGAGAACTTGAGTGAATTACTTCCCTAGTGTATGTATTGCACTATTCTAAGGCTTGAACTCAAGGCTTGGGTTCTGTTCCTGAGTTTTTGCTGTAGGCTAAGAGCCACGAATCCACTTCCAGCTTTCTTTGGCAGTAAATTGGAGATGAGAATCTCACAGACTTTCCTATCTGAGCTGACATTGAACTGAGATCCCCAGATACCTGCCTTCTGATTAAAGTTAAGATTAAAGGCATGAGCTACCAGTGCCCAGGAAAGTGATTGACTTTTATTGATTGTTTTTACTTATGTTCGAGATCAAGAGTTGAATTCACTCATTCTTCAAGGAAATAGAAGAGGCAATCCAAAAATTCATATGGAACAATAAAAGACCCCGAATAGCAAAAATGATCCTCAACAGAAAGAACACTGCTGGAGGAATATCAATACCAAATTTCAAACTCTACTATAAAGCCATAGTAATCAAAACAGCTTGGTACTGGCACAAGAACAGACCTCAGGACCAATGGAATAGAATTGAAAACCCAGAAATGAACCTACAGACCTATAGCCATCTAATCTTCGATAAGGGAGCTAAAAAAATAGAACGGAAGACAGACAGCCTCTTCAGTAAATGGTGCTGGCAAAATTGGTTAACTACTTGTAGAAAGCTAAAGCTAGATCCTTATATATCACCCTGCACCAGAATCAACTCCAAATGGAGCAAAGACCTCGGAGTCAAAGCTGACACTCTCAAAACATTACAGGATGGAATAGGAGAAACCCTAGGTTTCCTTGGCACAGGCCGGAATTGTCTTAATAGAGACCCCAAAACAGAAAAAATCAAAGAAAGGTTGGACAAATGGGACTGCATGAAGTTGCAGAGCTTCTGCATGGCAAAGGACATAGCTAGCAAGATCAATAGAAAGCCCACGGATTGGGAGAAGATCTTCACTAGCCACACAATGGACAAGGTTCTCATATTTAAAATATACTTGGAACTCACAACATTAAATACCCCAATAACAAATCTTTAAAGAAACAACTGCCCGATAAATAAGTGGGCTAAAGACTTAAAGAGAAACTTCTCTGAAGAGGAAAGAAGGATGGCCAATAGACACATGAAGAAATGCTCAACCTCCCTAGCCATAAAAGAAATTCAAATCAAAACAACATTGACATACCACCTCACCCCAGTTAGAATGGCTAATATCAAGAACTCTAATAACAACAGATGCTGGAGGGGATGTGGACAGAAGGGAACCTTACTGCATTGTTGGAGGGAGTGTAAACTTGTTCAACCACTTTGGAAAGTGGTATGGAGGTTCCTCAAAAGACTCCACATAGAGCTCCCCTATGATCCAGCAATCCCACTTTTGGGCATTTACCCAAATGTTTACAAACAAGACCACACTAAAGCTTCCAGTACCACTATGTTTATTGCAGCACTATTTACTATAGCTAAGATATGGAACCAACCCAGATGCCCCTCAGTAGATGAATGGATCAAAAATATGTGGTATATATACATAATGGAATTCTATGCCTCCATCAGAAAGAATGACATTGCCCCTGTTGTTAAGAAATGCAAAGACTTGGAAAAAAATTGTATTAAGTGAAGTAAGCCAGGCCCAAAGAAACATAGGTCTCATGGTTTCCCTTATTTGCAATATCTAGTATATGTCTGAATCAAGCAGAAAAGTTCAGATAAGGTGATGTTAGGGAAATGAACCCTAAGATATGTATTCAAATGTTTTTTTCATTCATGTGATTGTTTCTAACACATCTATGAGATGATTTCTTTGTTGCTTTGTATGTCCCTCCCTCACGGTATAATCCCTGCTTTCACTGTATTTGATGTCGGTATAATTTGTGGAGGGGAAGGGGAAAAACAAATCGTTTAAATAGGGATACAGGTGGAACCATTGCAACAATGAGATGTACAAGTCGTTATGTCGAAAAGGAACTTTACAACTTTGGTGCGGGGGAGGGGGGCGGGAGTGGGGATAATTGGGTGGGGGGGGCAAGGGGCGGATGGAAAGGGATGAGAAGGGGAAACAAAGGAGGAGGCTACAATGCTTGATAAGAAATGTACTCATTATCTTGCCCATGTAATTTTCACCCCCCTGTACAGTGTTTTCACAATTAAAAGAAAAGGCTTGAATTCAGTATCTGACAGCTTTGCTCACTAGGTAGTACTCTGCCACTTGAGCCATATCTCCAAAAATGATTATTTTAAATAGCTGGAAATCATTAATTTTTCTTCATATAATATGCATCATTAGTGTTGTTCTGAAACTCATCCTAATGAAAAAAGATTTATATACCCTAGAAATGATCTGAGCAGATTCTCATGCTCTGCTTCTAATGGCATAACATTTTAGGGACATGATTTTTTAATTATTATTTTAAGTAACAAAGGAGTTATCATTAAACAAAGCAGTTTATGCATATAATATACCTTGATCAATGACAACCCTTTCAACATTCTCATCCATCCCTCCTCTATGAACCTCTTCCTTTACTCTTCTTAATTTTGTAGGATATTTACTGGATTCCTCTCTGCACTTCACCCCTTTTCTTCTTTTCATTCTTCTCATCTTCCCCCTTCACCCCTCTTTTGACTACCCACTCCATATTATCCAGCAACTCTACTCCTAGGCATTTTCCTGAATGTTTACAAACTAGGATGTAGTAAAAGTTTCAGCACAACCATGCTTACTGAATCACCCCATCTACTCCTCAAGAGAGAAATGAATCAAGAAAATGTAATACACACACAAACACATGCACACACACACACACACACACACACACACACACACACACACGCTGGAAATTCTACTTACCCATCAGAAAGAATATTGTGCAGTTTGTATCTCATTTCTCATTTCTTCTGCCTGGTATCCCATTGTTGCCGTACTGTCCCTGTACTGCAGTAACTGACACATGCAAACTGATGTAAAATATTGTCAGGGTTATTGGCTAGGAGTAGATTCCTGAATGAGTTCTTTGCTCATTCTCTTCATCTCTTCATGACTTTGAATAGTGATTGTACAGATTCATTTGTACCATTTGCTACACACAAAAGAGATGAACCACTTGTACGTATATATACATATATGTATATACATACATACATGGATATATGCATTTTATGATTTCAAGAATTATGGAGCTAACAAAAACCATATGCATTTTCCTTCCTTTTCAACTCTTTCAAAGCCTAAATAACTTTGTCTGTTTTGAATACCTAATTTTAAAGAGAATGTCATCATCTCTGATCTGTCAGCGCCCTTGAAATTAATGTTCCAACAAAACAAAATTACTTAGGCTTTTTGGTGGAAGAGAAGAATATTACTAGGGTTTTATTCAGGGGTTCTCTGCTTGCTAGAAAGGACTTTGGTTGTATAGCACCAAGCAGCTCAACTACTGTTACCATAGTTCTAGTCGCTTTTATTTGCTTGAGGTCTTGAACTTTTTTCCCAGGTCTGATCTTAGATTGACTGAGACTTTGCTACAGATGCCTCCCACATAATTAGGTAGGATTACAGATATGAACCACGATGGCCAGATCATTTGTTGAGATGGCTGTCTTGGCAGTTATTTCTCTGGCCTGGCCTTAGACATTTCTGCTTCCCAATCAGCTAGGATTACAGATGTGGGCTACTATACTTGGTGTACATGACACCTTCCTTTTTTTGAGAGGTTTTTATTGTAAAAATACTGTATAGAGGGGTTATAGTTACATGAGCAAGGTAATGAGTGCATTTTCTATCAAGCATTGTTACCTCTTCCTTTGTTTTTCCCCTACCCTCCCTTCCTTCCCACCTTCACAACTACACTCCCTCCTCCCCCCTTCTCTGCCTCCCTGCCTAAATTGTAAACTTCCTTTCTCAACATACTGTCTTGTGCATCTCATTGTTACAATGGGTCAGCCTGTATCCCTGTTTAAACATTTTGTTTTTTCCCTTCCCCTCCCCAAGCTAGAGAAGTGTGTATACAAGATGCAGGGCACCGACATCAAATACAGTGAAAACAGGGATTATACTCCGTGGGAGGAACACACAAAGAAACAAAAAAAAATCACAATTTAGATGATAAACCACTATCTTGAGGTTTACTTCGCTTCACATCATCTTATCTGATCATATTTACATAGCTTTTGAACTTTTATACTTGTCCCAGACATATACTAGTTATTGCAAATAAGGGAAATCATAGTATCTATGTTTCTTTGGGTCTGGCTTACTTCACTTAATATAATTTTTTCCAAGACTCCACTTAGAGTTCTCCTATGACCCAACAATCCCACTTTTAGGCATTTACCAAATCATCACAAACAAGACCATACTAAGCTACCAGCACAACGATGTTTATTGCAGCATAATTTACCATAGCTAAGATATGGAACCAACCCAGAGGCCCCTCAGTAGATGAATGGATCAAGAAAATGTGGTATATATACACAATGGAATCCTATACCTCAACAGAAAGAATGCCATGGCTCCATTTGTTAGGAAATGGAAAGGCTTGGAAAAAATTATATTAAGTGAAGTAAGCCAGGCCCAAAGAAACATAGGTCTCATGGTTTCCCATATTTGCAATAAGTAGTATATGTCTGAGACAGGTAGAAACGGTCAGATAAGTAGATGTTAGGCAAAATGAACCCCAAGATAAGGATTCAAATGATTTTTCTTTCTTGTGATTATTTCTAACTTATAAGATGATTTTTTTGTTGCTTTGCATGTCCCTCCCCCATGGTACAACCCCTGTTTTCACTGTATTTGATGTTGGTATAATTTGTTGAAGGGAAGGGAAAAAAACAAATTGTTTAAATAGGGATACAGGTGGACTCATCGCAACAATGAGATGTACAAGACGTTATGTCGAAAAAGGAAATTTACAACTTTGGCTTGGGGTCCGTAGGTGGGGGGGGTGGATGGGAAGGGATGGGTAGGGGAAACAAAGGAGGAGGCAACAATTCTTGGTAAGAAATATACTCATTACATTGCCCATGTAATTGCAAACCCTCTGTATGGTATTTTCCCAATAAAAAAGAGAAAATGTCTGTGTGTGTGTGTGTGTGTGTGTGTGTGTGTGTGTGTGTGTGTGTGTATGTATATATATATATATATATATATATATCGTATTGTATATATGTATATGTATATGTATATATATATATCATTGTATATATGTATATGTATATGTATATGTATATATATATATATAAAACCATAGGTCTTGTAGTTTCCCTTACTTGCAGTAACTAGTACATTAGTACATGGTATCATATGACCATATAAGATGATATTAAGTGAAATGAACCCCAAGAGAGGGACACAAATGATTCCATGAGATTCTTACCTCTATATAATCCCCCAGAGAAAGTTGGAAGGGGAGTTATGGTTCAATTATTGAGCACCACCCTTTAGGGAAAAAGCTTAAGTGAGAAGGTAATGTATTGATTTTAAACCACAATATCAGCACTCAAAAAAGTTGATTTCTTTTCCTTGAGGTTTTTATTAATTTGCTCAGAAAATAATCAACATTGAATTTATGTTTAGTATTACTATCAAAATCATGTTATATTTATTGATGTTATTCTTTATTTTCCTAAATTTTACTTACACATTAATATCCAGTAATGGAAAGAGATGATCAGTGTTTCACAAGTTTTTATGGCAGTTGAATATATGGATCAGAGACGCTTACAAGGAGTTTGGACTGAAAATAGATATGTGCAAGCTCTTCACAAAAATAAATTATAGTTGAAGAACTTGTGGCCCTATATGAAAGAAAATAAAGAAATCAGCAAGGAAAGATAAGGTATGATTCTGGAAAGCACACAATTTTGGAAGATAAAAAACCAAGGAATATATGTAGCTTTTGGTAAGAACTTTGTAATCCACAGACACATTTTATTTCTTATTTCTACTGTAAGGCATTTCAGTTAACTTTATTTTACAAAGTTAAACATGATTGGCATTTAATACTAACTAGCTTCTGTCTCAGGTGAGCAATTATTCTAGCCAGGTGCCAGGGGTTCATGCCTATAATCCTAGCTACTCCGAGGGCTGAGGTCTCTAGATCCTAGTTCAAAGCCAGGTTGGAGAGGAAAGTTGGTGAGACTTTTCTGTTCAATTAACCATGAGAAAACTGGAAGTGGCATTGTGGCTCAAAGTGGCAGCACTAGCCTCGAGTAATAAATTTCAGATACAGAACCCAAGTTGTGAGTATAAGTTCTCTGAAATTATTCTTAAAATAATTGTTCTCAGGATTTCATTAACTTGTCTAGAAGAATGTTTTAAACCTAGGGATTTTTTATTTCATGTAGTCAGCATTGATTTTTAAGATGTGCAGAGAAAAATTATTTAAAGTCAGAACTGGTTTGTATTGCTTTGTATTATGCATTGCCTCTACACACAGAGATCTGCTGGAAAGCAGTTGGCCAAATCCTGGCTGTTGGCAATGAATATGGAAATGTGTTTCTTTGAGCAAATAAACAAAATTTGTAATGGCAGCCTTTATAATATCTTAATTGTAACAAAATTAATATTATTGCTATTATTATTTTTTGTCGGTTTTGGTGCTTGAATTCTGGGTCTGGGTGTTGTCCCTCAGCATTTCAGCTCAAGGCTAGCACTCTACTACTTGAGCAACAGTGCCACTTCACATTTTGTGAAGAACCTTTAGTTGGAGATAAGGGTCTCACAGACTTTCTTGCCCAGGCTGGCTTTGAATAGAGACCCTCAGTTCTCAGCCTCCTTAGTAGCTAGGATTACAAGTTTGAGCCACTGGGGCCCAGCAGTAAAATTATTTTGAAAAGAAAAACCCACGATTCTATCCTTAAACAATTACAATCTGGCAAGTGTATTTGTAACGTTAGTTGTATCAAGTAACCATAGGCAGCAATCATTTTTAGATCTCATTATGTCCTGTCCAATGCCAGATAATATTTCATTAATTTGTTTTTTCCTAACAAAGTTCATTATGAATTCTCAACAGCACAATTTTCTAGTGAGTAAAAAGAATTATTCAACATATTTATTTCAACAAACAGCATTTTGCACTTTTTAAAAAAATTTTTCCAGTCCTGTGGCTTGAAATCAGGGCCTGGGCACTCTCACTGAGTTAATTTTGTTCAAGGTTAGTACATTACCAATTGAGCCACAGCACCACTTCCAGTTTTTCTGCTTATGTCATACTGAGGAATCAAATCAAGTGCTTCATGCATGCGAGGCCAGCACTCTACCACTAACCACATTCCCAGTCATTGGGTCCTGGTATATTTCCCCTTCTAGATTAATAGAAACATTCCAGGTTCCGAACTTGAAGCTGATCCCTGCCATCCAATAACATCACATTGTTGTGAATAGCACTAACTGGCCTCATGAGTATAGCAGCCAGCTGGAGCTCAGCTATCTTATGGCCTTGGCCTCCAACAATGCAATCATTTCTGTGCACAGACTGAAAACTGTCATAGGTAAGTTTGATATATTCCATCCTATTCTCAGTGACTTGCCATTCTCAGCTTTGTATGCTTTAAATTCTGTTAAACATTAATTACTATTTCCCATCATTCTCAAATGTAACATACATGTCTTACTTTAAAATTTATTCAAGCATTCAAAAATGTTAACGTAGTTGCTGTCCACTAGTGGTTAATGTTTTTAAACCTAGCTACTTTAGAGGTCAAAAACTGAGTATCTTGGTTTAAAGGAGCCCATGCAAAAAAATCTGAGATATTTCTCCAATTCAGAAACCAAAATTCAGAAGTGGAGATGTGGCTCAAGTGGTAGAGTGTCAGCTTTGAGCAAAAAGACTAACCAAGTATAATTGGTCTACTTCAGACTCACTTACTTATTCATGGAGCACACACACACACACACACACACACACACACACACACACACTGTACATTCTCCTAGACTCCCCTTTTTGAGCAGTATTCAATGCCATTAACTTAATGCATGTTTTCCAAATTATTATGGTAGGGATTAATCTACATTTGTATTTATGATAATGCATTTTTTTTGTACTTTTTCTTTTTCATTTTTTTGGTACTTATGTGAGAGAACAGTGTTTTGTGAAGACTAGATAGAAATCAATGTGTCAGTAAATAGATAGTGACAGACTGAAAGATGCAGATAATACCACTTGAAATTTTATTTCTCCAAATTTAAATATATGTGCATATGTATGTATTTAAAATTTCTGCCAAGATTTTATTTCCATTAACAATGATCTATTTGTTCCATTATATGAATTTAATATATTGTGTGTTTCATAGCAGATTAATACTTATAGAATTTCTTTCCTTTGCAGACAAGGTTCTGCAGTGTAGACCAGGCTTTCTTTAACTCCTAATTCTCCTGTGTCAGGTTTCTGAGTAATGATTGGCATTACCATGTGGTAGCATATTACCATGTCCAGCTATATTATTTACATTTTGTACAGTAGAATATTAATGTGAACATCTTTAAGCCACATATCTTCATGAGCATGAATGAATTTCTTGCAGAAAATGTTATAAATAGACTTAATGAGTGAAGCTAATTATGGTAGACATGCCTGTAATCCCAGCACCCAGGAGGATTGTAAGCTTAAGAGAAGCCTGAGCTACACAGTAAGTCCCTTTTAAAACAAAACAACTGTTGAGCTTGGAAGAGGGAAAGTATTGTTAAGTGTGGTGATAGGAACATACAAAATGTAGTGTGTGTGTGTGTGTGTGTGTGTGTGTGTGCTTGTGTTGGTCCTAGGGCTTGAACTCAGGACCTGGGCACTGTTCCTGAGGTTTATGCTCAAGTCTAGCACTCTACCACTTGGACCAAACTCCACCTCAAGCTTTTTTAGAAGTCATTGGAGATGAGTCTGATCCAGTTTCCTGTTCAGGCTTAGAACCTTGATCTTCTTTCTCAGCCTCTTTTGTAAGTAAGATTACAGGAGTGAGTCTGTAGTAGTTGTATTATTGTTAAGTAATATAGTAAGCATCATGCCAGTTTATGCTCCTTCCAGCAGTGCTTGAGTGTTGCACACACACCTAAGGTAAAACCCACTCCATGTTTGATGACATCCAGATCTCATAATCCCGTGAGATACATATTGTTATGCTCACTTTACCTATGAAGAATTTGAGCTCCAGAGAGTTAGGTTAAGTTTGAGTTCCCATCTAGTATACAGTGGAGCCTGTATTCAAGCTCAACTAGGTCTGTTTACTTCAGAAAACACGGAGTCATCATGTGTTCTAGTCAACATGTGTTCTAGCAAGTACTGCTCGTTGCAAGTACAGTTCTGTGCCTGACAGATTACCTTTCTCTCTCTTTAACTGTTTGCACTCCTTTTCATAAGCTAGGGAAGCACAAGTGATGAGAAGAGCCATTTTTGAAGGGGAAATTGATAATGGGGTTTGAACTTGGTATCACATACATATTAGTCAGATCTTCCATTTGAGTTATGCCTCCAGCACTCTATTTCTGTTTTATTTTTTGTAGTATTATTACAAAGGTGAGCTACACAGAGGTTATAGTCATTGAAGTTGGTTCTGATTATATTTCTTTTTTTTAAAATGTCACCCATTCCCTTGCTCTCTCAATTTTTCTCTCTCACTGGTTTGGTTTTATTAACCTCCTCCTCCTCCTCCTCCTCCTCCTCCTCCTTCTTGAGATCTAGAGGGAATAGTCATATATTGTGGCAATGACTACATTTCTTTTGTCTTTGTTTTTGTTTCAGTCAGTAATAAGGCTTGGACCCAGGGCCTGAATACTGTCTCTGAGCTCTTTTACTGAAGAATGGCACTCATATTGAGCCACAGTTCTACTTACCTGAGTGCATTTCTTTTTGGACAATGTTAACCTTTCCCTTCATCTCTTCCAGTTTTCCCATCCTTCCCTACAAACAAGTTGCATCGGTCATTTTCAGCATAGTACCAATTGAATATCACTGTTGCACATGTTCATTGTTTGTCTCTCCTTTTGACTGCCCCTTTAACTTTGCAAAGAGAGATAAATGAAGAAACATGACAAAAATGAAATAAAATAAAGAAAAATATCTTGTTTCTGTTTCCTGGTCACTGGTTCTTTTTGAGATAAAATGTGTGTGTGTGTGTGTGTGTGTGTGTGTGTGTGTGTGTGTGTGTAGTTGGGCTTTAACTCAGGGAACTGACCTTTAGTTTTTTTTACTCAAGGATAACAGTGTGTGTGTGTATGTGTGTGTGTGTGTGTGTGTGTGTGTGTGTGTGTGTGTGTGTATGCATACTGGGGCTTTAACTCAGGGAGCTCACCTTTAGCTTTTTAACTCAAAGGTAACAGTCTATGACTTGAACCAAACTTTCACTTCTTGATTTTGAGTGGTTATTTGGAGATCAAAATTTCACAGATTTTTCCTACCTGTTCTAGCTATAATCCACTTTCCTCAGATCTCAGCTTTATAAATAGCTAGAGTTACAGGTGTGAGCCACTGGTGATGCTTGGCCTACCTTCTTTTTGTTAAGTAGTTGAAATGTAAAAGACAGTTGCAACCATAGTAAAAAAGAAATCCATTTAACTTTCCCAGCTTCGTTAACTTCTAAAACTTTGTCACATTTGATATGTACAGAAAAACATTTTTTGTAAATGCTCCTGCAATTTGGTTTTCATCTGGGTTTTTTCCTCAAAATGAACTTGATTTTATAGCTTTTTACCTACTAAATATTGATGAGAATATGTCCAGAGGGCATTAATGACCTTTTGCTGGCTTTCATAAGGAAATGGTGCAAGCTAACACTTGTGATATATTTGTGTGTAGGACCTCAATGATATATCCACATTCTTAGCCAGAAGACAGTAGTGCCTGTTATAAATCATCTAGATCTGGCAAAACCCTGACACAGGCCTTGTTACCACCTCCTGTAGTTCCTCTTAGAGTGCAGACCTGCCTCTCCAGTGACCATGACAGAGCCCTGCTAGAGGTTCTCAGGATACAGCCAAGGTCACCAGTCAGGCTTGGCACCTACTGCTTCCTATGATGCAACTACACAGAAAATGTTAGGTCCTTAAGCTGTCATCAGTCCCGAGAGTTCTTCCTAGAACATTCGATCCTAAGAATTAAGGAGACATCAAAGTCTCTCTCCCTTGTGCCTGTTGTGGACATGTATTTCTTCTGCTGCTGTCATCTTCTGTGGAAAAAAATGATCTGAGCTCTATAAGCCATTTTGCTTATTCAGGTCCTTAGGGTAAATCTGGCTTTTATACTTAGACAAAAAGAAATGTAGTGATAAAAAATAGCAAAGTTAACATTTTTTCTAGTCTATTTATTACCCAAATATGTTTTCAAATCCTACCAATAATTCTTATTAGTAAGAGGCACTTAATTAGCAGTCACTTTCTCAAACTCCTAAGTTCCTCAGTGAGCTGTGCGAGAGAAACCACAGCAGGTTTCAGGGGTCCTCCAGACTAACTTCTTGCCCAGGGAGGAGTGCTTCCAAATTAAACAAAGAATAATTCTTAAATCTCAGATTACATGTCCTAGCTATACATACCAAAGAAAGCTAAGAACAAGAGATTAGTCTAACTTGGGAACAATGAAGATCACAAACACGAATTCTATGTTAACAGAAATGAAAAGAAATTTTCCTTTATTCATATAATACAATAAAAAGCTCTACTTTTCTCATTATCACTTAATTGTGGTTGTATGTACTCAATACTAGCTTCTTGAAAGTCCTAAAAACTCTTTGACACAAACTCAGAAGTTCCATTGGTATTAACTTGATATTTTATGAAAAATTCTTACTTTTTATATTTTTAAAAATCTATTTTATTATAAAGATGCTATACAGAGGGGTTACATTTACATGAGTAAGTTACATTTCTCTTTGAAACTTGTTACCCACTCAAGTGTTTTTCTCCCTGTCTCTTCCCTCCTCTCCTTCCCACCCCCATTACATTGTAAAGTTAATTTCTGCCATAGTGTCCTGTGAGTATCATTGTTGCAATGGATCACCATTTGTACTTCTTTCAGCATTTTGTTATTTCCCTTCCCTTCCCCCAATCAGATAAAGGCATATACAGGATGCAGGGTACCAGAATCAAAGACTGGAATTGCCATGGATAAATCCAATTGGAAAAGAAAAACGACATAAAGTAAGAAGAAAGAACTAGCTGCAGTACATTGGCTACATCAAGCTTGACAACTAAACAAAAGAAGACCTGCTATTTCTATGTCTTGGCGTTATTTCAGTTAGCATCAATTTCTCTGCTCATATATATATTCATAACTCCTGAGCTATTATGATCCACTTTCAGGAGTAACAGGCTAATGCTATTCATTGCAAATGAGGGAAATCATAGAGCTCTTGTTTCTTTGGGCTTGGCTTGATTAACCTAGTATGATTTTTTCCAAGTCTTTTCATTTTCTTACAAAAGGGACGATGTCATTCTTTCTGATAGAAGCATAAAATTCCATTGTGTAAATATACCACATTTTCTTGATCCAGTCATCTATTGAGGGGCAAATGGGTTGTCTCTATATCTTAGCTATGTGTAACAATGCTATAATGAACATAGTTGTGCTGGTAGCTTATTATACCCTAGTTTGAGATCATTTGGATAAATGCTGAGGAGTGGGGTGGTTGGATCTTAGGTGAGTTCTATGTTTAGTCTTTTGAGGAACTTCCATTCTGCTTTCTAGAGTGGTTGAACCAGCTTACATTCCTACCATCAGTGTAGTAGTGTTCCTATTTAGCCACATCCACCCCAGCATCTGTTATTATTTGTTCTCTTGATAATAGCCATTCTAACTGGGGTGAGTGGAATCTAAATATGGTTTTGTTTTTGATTTGCATTTCTTTTATGACCAGTGATGGTGAGCATCCCCCTTCTCTTTCCAATAGGCCACACTATTAGAAGTTTCTGGTGTCTCAACAGAGGCATAGAAACTTGTAATATTGTGTGCTTTTTGTTGTACATTCACTTCACTTGGAGCTTTCAATGACTCCTATAATTTACAGGAAAGGTTTATACCAATTACCTTACTGAAAAAAACACTGATTTTCAAAAAGCATAGAAAAAATCTCTTTGTCAGGGGTCCCAGTGAATATTAAGGAAGTTTCTTTAGTGGGAAATTTTATTTGGTTACTTATTCGTTATGTCATTTTAACACATGTTGAATTTGGGGCTTCCCCACCAAATCTTAAACTAGCAGCTGTGTTGCCTCATTGGATTTTGCTTCAAAAGTTACAAAATATTCTGACATATTTTTGGTTTGGTGTTTGGGCGGTGGCTTTTGGAGTGCTAGTGGGCCTGTACTCAGGCTTGAACTGAGGGTCTGGAGCTCTAGTTTAGATTGTTTAACGCACTGCTGTCACTGTGCCACTCAAACCACATATCCACTTCTGGCTTTTTCTACTTAATTGAAGGTAAGAATCTTGAGGATTTATTAGCTTAGGTTGGCATCAAACTGTGATCCTCAGATCCCACACTTGTGAGCAGCTAAGATTACAAGAATAAGCCAGATGTTGGATATATTGTGCTTCCTATGAAACCTAAAAAAGTGCACATAATACTGAAGCATGTGTGTAAGGTTATGTATTTCAAACTTACTGAGAAAAATATAGCCCGTGTGTGTGTGTGTGTGTGTGTGTGTGTGTGTGTGTGTGTGTACATAATATAAATGTGCAGAGGGAAATGAGGATGTATCTGCTGATTTTGAGGAAAGATTTCACCTGGGGCTTTTCAAAGACTGAACACTGTACAGAATGCTTGAGACTAAAGGTGAGGTAAATGATGTCATCGTCTTATCTTTCTACATCCCTTGCTAACATTTGCATATACTATGGTGTTGTAATGATTATTTTGTGTATGAGAACGAGTACTGGGGCTTGAATTCAGGACCTAGGTACTGTCACTTAGCTTTTGTATATGATGCTAGCACTCTACCATTTGAAGCACAGCTCAGCTTTCTGCATTTGCTGTTTATTTATTTTTTCAAACTTCCTTTGATTATTTATATTTTCACTTTCTTTTTTGTTTTTTTTTATTGTGAAAATACTGTACAGAGGGTTACAATTGTATGGGCAAAATAATGAGTACATTTCTTATCAAGAATTGTAGTCTCCTCCTTTGTTTCCCCTTCCCATTCCTTCCCATCCTCCCCCTGGACCACAACCAGTTCTTTCCCCGACCAAAGTTGTAAAGTTCGTTTTCGACATAACGACTTGTACATCTCATTGCTGCAATGGGTCCACCTGTATCCCTAATTAAATGATTTCTTTTTCCCCTTCCCCTTCACAAATTATACCAACATTAAATACAGTGAAAGCAGGGGTTATACTGTGGGGGAGGGACATACAAAGCAACAAAAAATAATCTTATAAATGTGTTAGAAACAATTGCATGAAAGAAAAAAAAATTTGAATACATATCTTCGGGTTCATTTCCCTAACATCAATTTATCTGGGAAGGTGGCTCAGTAGTAGAGTGCTTGCCTTGCATTTACAGTTTAATTGGAGGCAAGAATTGTTTTTGTTCAGTTGGCTTTGAACTGAGTTCCTCATATGTTAAGGTTCTGAGTAACTAGTTTTACAGGCCTGAGCTTCCAATGCCTAGCTTTTCATTATTAATTTTACAAGCTACATGCTCACACACATTCCTTGCATTAAAAAAATCTCACTGTTTAGGCTGACTGACAAGATGTGAGGAAAGATGGTTGAGTGGATAAGTTACCAAATGGGCCTCTAGCCTCATTAACATCATTCTGGCAGTAACTCACATTTCAGTGTGTGAGTACATATTTCCACTTTCACTTGGCCTTTATTAACTGCCTTTTTGAACTGTTTTTGGTACATCTTTTAAACATTATCTCCCAAACAGGAGATATTATGTGAATGTATTTGATAATATTTCAGATGGGGGTGGTCTTGTGTGTCTGGATGTCTGTTGTCTGAGGCTGTCCAGCTGGGCTTCAGGTACAGAGCTAATGCTTCCTGTCTGCTGGTTGCAGAGAGGAAGGTTTTCTTCCTGGCCAGGCTTTGATTTGAGATCCTTCCATCTTAGACTTCTAAGTAGCTAGGATAACAAGCATGAACCACCACCAACTGGCTTGTTTTAGAAGCATTCATTGCTTTTCATTCATTCCTTTTTTTCCTGGAAGGTTGATCTAGACAGGCTGCTTGTACCTCATGATAAGGTGATTTGAATAATACCCTTTGCCTCTGGCATTTCTGAAACTCATTTCCTCAGTTCTAGGCAAATGAATTTGTTCTAGAGTCAATAGCATTTTTCTTCTGAGTTGTTAGGTAACTTAATTAATCTCTTATCCTTTGCTTTCGCAAAGCAATCCGGATGTTTCTGTAAAACCCTACTTCTTGAGAGTATTATAGAAGTATCATGTGCACACTTCATATAGTCTCTCCTTTTATAATAATATGTTACAAGATTGGGTGGAAGAATGATGACTATTGAATTTAATTTGATAACCACTCTAGAATTTTTAAGCCTTAATGCTTATTAACTCAAAGGAGGATTAAAAACATTCAGAATAGTGGAATGTGACTACTACTCATTTGATGTATGTGGAAAGATGATCAGAATTCTTATGATTAATAAAATATATCTTCAAATTTCCAGTGGCTGACTTCTATGCTAACTGCGAGGAGACACTGGTGATGCCAGGGCTTTGAAAGCTGGTAATGAAGCAAAATATTAGGGAGAACATTTGGTAAGGATATAATTTCCAAGGCTCATAACAAATAAATTGAAGTAGAATGCTAAGAGATGAATGACTGAGCACCAAATTTTATTTGTTGACTTCTTTGTGATGTCCTGGGATTTGGACCTAAGGCCTAGGTGCTGTCCCTTTGTTTTTTCCTCAAGGCTAGTGCTCTACCTGTTGAACCACAGCTTCATATCCATATTTTTGGTGATTAATTGAAGATAAGCTTACCAAATTTCCTCTTTAGGCTTCCTTAAAACTGATCCTCAGATATCAGCCTCCTGAGTAAGTAGGATTCAGATTGTAAGCCACAGCTAGAATCACATTTTAGAAGTATTCTTTTGGTGAATCATATGTGTCTGACTACTACTTTAGCACGTTGGTTCCAGTGGATCATGTCAGATTTATACTAAAATCAGAAATTTTCATCTTGTAATCTGCAGCATCCAATATCTATCTAATTTTTTCCTATTTTCATTTCTGACCTCTGTTTTCTTCATTGTACCTTTCCATTCTTACTTCACAAGCAAGCATGCCAGTGCTGTTTTCCTTTTCTGAAGCAAGTCAGGTTCATTCCCATCAATGGGGGATGTACTTGCTGTTCTTACTGCCTGGAGTACCTGCTCCTAAATAATTGCCTAGATGATGGCTCTCATATCAACTATCTCTTGTTCAGGGATGTCTCCTCCCATCCCCACTGTGAAGTTGTTGCTACAAAATCACCAATGTCATGTCTCTGATTTATAGAAATTATCATTATGATTTCTGGTTTTCTTTTCAGCATGAAATTGGTGAGGAGAGAGCCACATTCACTTCTGTTTCTCCAACACCTGTAATAGTGCCCAGTCCGTAATGCTCAGGAGCCTTACATGGAGATCAGTCTTTTCCAGCTCAATTTATCCTAGCTTCTCTTTAGAACAGCTCTTCAAGCTGAAGTGTGGTGGCTAGTAGTCATTCCCTCTCATTCTTTATGCTTTTTGGTGTTGTTGAGTCCACTTCAGGGCCAAACCAGTGCCTGACACTTATTTGTTGCTATGGCAAAGGTGGTTGTGACATCATAGAAATAATGGCCATTCTTTTGGGTATCTGTGTGAGGACACCCACCCACACAATTTCCCCAATATATGTTTCTCCTTTGCCCAGAAGTGCACTCACCAATTCAGCAACCAAACTGTCACCCAGTTCCTGATGCACTCAGAGTATGTTTCCATTTCCTTTAAAAAAAGAAAAATTCAAGACATGCTTTGATGATTTGTCATTGAATTACTGAAACAGAGTATATAATTTTATGTATTTGTAAGTCTTTGTCCATCTCTCTTGAGCCCTTGTCATATTTCTATGTGTTTGCAGCTTGGGAAGGGAAATAAGGTTTAATTCAGTATAGTCAGAGACTATAGTTCAGAAGGCTCTTTTTAGACCCTTTTGGAGGGAATGCCAACATTCCATCTGATGTTCTACAGATGGCCATCTTGGTACAGGACCTGAGTAGACTGTCATAAGACAAGAATCTTGTCCTGATTTCCACTGACTTTACTCTGTGGTCAAGGAGTGTGATCCCACTGTGATCTCCTCTGAAAATCTAAGGCAATGGGGATAAGAGAGACTAAAACTCAGAACCCAGCTTCCCACATCACTAGGATTACAGGATTGAGTCTCTTGGACTCAACTCATAGCTGCTTTTTTATACATGGTGTAGTCAGTTTCATTATAGTCACTTCTTAGACCTATATATACAAATATATGTATATGTTTATTCATCTATTTATAATCAGTGTTAGATCTAGAAACACACAAATATATATTCATATAATTATAATCAAATTATATCACTACTTTCCCCAATAATATTTTACACTAATGTTTTGTGAAATAAATACTCAAGACTAAAAATTTAAATGCCTTTGTAGCTTGAAAACTCATATTCAATCTTACATATTATACAATATACTATATATAACATAAAGACTATAACGTATGTTTACATATAACTGATTTGTGTTATTTTTCTTCCTGATTTTGTGTTGGTTCATCTATGTAAGCCTTTTTTCTTTTATTGATGATGGCTTTTATTTTCCAGTATATATATATTCTATATATTTTGTCAAATATTTTCAGCCCTAAGTAGATTTTTATATTACTGGAGTCAAATTTTTCTTCCATATTTACCCAAAGCACAATGAAGATGTATACAGATTTGAACTCACTATTGGAAGAGCGTCCCACATACCCTATATGTATTGTGGCATTTGTCCCAATTGACAGAATAGATTTTTAGGACATCTCATCTGCTGTCCTAGACCTTTTGTAGCCACCTTATCACCCCATGCAGGCATGGCCTGGCTTCTTTGCAGCTCCCTGTGCATTTAACAGTTCCCTTTATATGCAGTAAAACCCCCTGTCACTCTGTGTTTTCCCCTCAACAGAACACATATGCACAATGCTTCAGATTGTAGGCTTAAAAAGAAACATATTTAGGATTCATGAATCTAGAATATATCAAAAACATTGACATTTTAAGAAAGTTAGAAAAATAAATAGAATGAACATTTTACAACAATCAGAACAAAAAGAAAAATAAAGATTTTCCCAGGAAGGGGGAAGGGAATTTCTAAATCTAGATTGGCTTCTAAGTTACCTTCAAGCATAATTTCTGCCTCAGAGTCCTCAAAGGGATTTACTTCTCATTAAAGACAAGATTTTCTTCCAGGGGGGGACAGATTCTAATTTCTCAATTGAAAATTGGAACCCTTGCAGGAGGACAGATTGGTCTGGGTATTCTGTGAGGAAAGATTCCCTTTCCTCAACTGAATCTAGATTTTGGACCTCACTTAATGGTTTTCCTGAACATAGACTAGGGTAATTTTCCATTAGCACACATTTATCCTGCACACCAAGATGTGTCTTTTTGACTGGTTTGGAGCCGATCTAGGTGGACTGTGAATATCAATGGAAGTCATTCTGGATTATCTTCTTTCTTGGTGATATATGCAGGTACACCTGCATCACATGTGGGGTTCAGAACCAGTGGGATGTCCAGAGGACTCAAAACCTGCTTGAGCCTTTCTACAAATTCAAAGAAAACCCCTCTATGTTCACATGCTTTCTGGAGATCAGTGATGGCTTCCGATCTCTATATCAGTCAACATAGATGACATCACTGATGGATTCTTTATCTGGAGTTCTGCAGGAGCTGCTCTACGGTAATGCCAACCTGAGCATGGAAATAGGTACAAGAGTCTTAGAACTGTAGAAGTTAAGGTGTGAATAAACTTTCATGAAGATCTAATGGGAGAAGCTGTAGAACTTGAGTATGGACTGAACACTGATGAGAAGTTAGGGTGTTTCTAATGAGTGGCTGCTTCCAAGTTCTTTCAAAAGGAGAACAGATATTACCCAGCAAAGAATATCCATAAAGGCATATTTTGCTAAGCTGGGGTGTATTAAGGGCTCTTGGCCAATCACTCACATCCCTAGAGACTCAGGTTCCATCGCTACACACCAACTCTAAGGCATCTAAACAAGGACTTCTTCCTCTTTTCCTTGGTCTAATGGATCATGTGTTCCTCCATCTGAATTTGTAAGCTCCAGAAGAATATGTAAGCAGAAGAGCAAGTGTGAAGAGGGCATGTTGAGCTTGACATACTGTGTAAGTTCTTTCAAGGTGTCATAGTTCTTGTGGTCATAGAAATCATCAAGGTAGAAGACCATCATCAGAGGGAAGATGGAACAAAACATATTGGTGACAAGGAAAATGAGAGCCACCCTCCCCGTCCTGAGCCTTGTACTAAAGCATTTTTCTGGCGGGATGTGCACGTTGGGAAGTGTGAAGAGACTCCTGCAAGAAGGATGTTCCTCACAACCCACTTCTAGGAATTTCTCAAATACAATCCTCTAAAATTCCCCATGTGATAGGAGGAGAAAGTTGTTTCCCCACTGAATCTGACTTGTTATACACAGTCCTCCTTGTCATCCATTAGAGTCCAAAACCCCTATCACATCCACAACTGTGTAATCTGCTATCCAATGGAGTGCCAAGCCCCAACCCCCAGGTGAAAATCACAACTGGTGTGCAAAGAAGAAAGTTGACTTTGATTCAGAAACCTCAAAGATACCCAGTTTTCAAGGACAGAATTTCTCTTTGTGCCAACATCCACTTACTTCTTCATCTTGATCATCTTCCTCTCAGTTATGGTAGAAGGATTTATACCAATGGGAGGAGAGGAGGAGGCTAACGGTATGCTTCTCCTTTTCTGAAATAACAGAACACACATGGGACTGGCTAAGTCCCAAATGGCAAAGTAAACATGACAGACAAAAAGTGGAGATATGTCTATACAATTTCATGCAAATTCTGTGAGGATGCTTATATGGATCTGTCCAAATAAGTGCACAATGGCTCATGCCTCTAATCTTGCTAATCAGGAGGGTGAGATCTGAGGATCACAGTTTGAACCCAGTCTAGTTTGTAAAATTCTAAGGACACTTATCTTCAATTAGCCAGCCTAAAGCCAGATCTGGACGTTGGGCTCAAATGGCTGAATGCTACAAACGGGACAGCTATCAGGCCCCAAATTCAAGTTCAAGATGCATCCTTGCTTCTGTCTATATTCCCTCAAGGCGTCCAAGATAGTGATTTCCTAAGTGAGGGTGGACATTGGGGGGCACTGACCATTCCTTTAATCCTAGTCTCTCAGCAATCAAACTGCTAAGGCTCCACTAGCTTCTGAGGCAAATGAATGTTCTGGCAGCCCAGTCCTAAGGAATTAGCTGGGAGTGCACTTCTTTGTCTCAAGCCAAGTTCCTGTGATAAGACCTCAGTGAAACAGTCTCAGAGAAGTATCAAGTATTCCAATAATCTGCTGGGGGGGGGCGAGGTAATCATCAGCCCTGGGTTTGAAAGAGCAACACTCATTTTTTAAACAGAATATCCAGCAACTGCTCCATTGTCCCCGACTCTCTATAGTGGTGGGGGAAATTTCCAACATAGAAGAGATCACCTTTCTGATAGGCAGGGAACAGGTCCATTGCCAGCATTTCCAACAAGCCTGAGTCCATGCTCTATATATCATAAGGCACATTAAGTGTTTTGGCTGACTCGTCACACTGAGGCCATTAAAAGAATGGATCTTTGAAACATGGAAACTGGTGTACACTTCAAAATGAGTAACAGAGTGGATTGAAAAGTACACAGTAAATATTTTCTCAGTATACACATATAAAAGCACACAAGAAGAAAGTTGTACTATGGGTTATGATGAGATTAAATAGGTTTCCTGTCATAGTTATACCTGGCCTAAGTTGACTTGTGATTCCCTTGGTTTGTTCTTATAAAAAGGCCTGAGACATTGGATTTGTGGTTTGGCACTGATCCAATGTCTGCAGCATCGAGTAAGACACTCACACCACTCATGCCTGAGACTTGAGCCTCTTGAACTTTGAAAACAACACAGGAACATCTTTCTGTTCCTGAGCTACAGGCCTAGTGAGCTGGCTTCAGCTGACTGTAGGTTACAGTTGCGTGGCTCTCAGAGTTCTATATTCTATTCCATTGTGAGGGAGGTAGTGTCATCTCTCAGAGCCCAATGATCCAAGCTGCTTGCTCACATAAGACCATTCCAAAGGCAAACTGGAGGCTGAAATCTCCCTTCCCATATCATTCTATATACATGTGGACATTATCAAATCCCAACATCCTCAGCTAGGCCTATGAACCAGCATGATCTCAGCCTCAAGGAATCCTTCCTAGGTCAGATCCAGGCCTTATTTGTCACTATTCCTTTCATCCTGCACAAATCATTTTGCCTCTCAGGGCCCTCTCAGCCTGCCATGTGCTTCTTTCATGTATTTTTGACATCTACATCACAGGACATTGTTAGGTTTTTGTTTTCTAAATTTCTGTTTGCTCTTGAAGCCCTTCTGTGCTGTCATGTGGAAAAAAGGCAAGTACTTAGAGGTGGGGAAATCGTACAAGTACTGAAAAACAAACCTTACTCATACAGTTAGACATTTTTACGGGTGTTCATTCTTGTAAGATAAAAGACTATTCTTGATACTTTGCTCATATTTTATGACAGTGGGGACGGGGAGAAAGGAAGAGGTGCTGCATTGTCTTCTCATAATTCAATGATTATTATTTTAAAAAACTATAGTTGAAGAAATGTAATATTTAAAGATAAAAGCTGTGCTCCTGTTCTTTTTATAAGCTAGTCATTTATAAAATATTCCTCACTAAAGTCTTGTCATCTGTGTCCCATGAACTATCTTCCTCATTCAAAATAATCAGGAAAAACCTTCACAAATAAGTGGGCTGTTGTCTAATCTCTGGATACGAATTTAAGATACAACATTGCCTGGGAATCTGTGTGTGTACATGTGTGTGGGAGTGTGTGTGTGAATGTGTGTCTGTGCATATGTGTGTTTTAGGACTTGAACACAGGTGCTATATGTCATTCCTGAGCATCTTTGCTTTGAGTGTAGTGCTCTACCAATTGTGCCACATTTCCACTGCAAGTTTTCTGTAGTGAAGTGGAGAGGAGAGACTCATAAAATTTCCTGCTCAGACTATCTGAACTAAATCTCAGGTCTCAACCTCCTGATTAGCTAGAGTTCTAATTATGAGCCTCCAGAACATGGTGATAAAACTGGAGGCAGTGGGGTTGCAAGTTCTAGTCCAGCTTCACAACATTCTATATCATAAAACAGCAACAGTAAAACCCTATATCAAAATACAATAATAAGATATAATTAGAATACAATATAGTGATATAGTCTGCTAGCATAACTTTCAGAAAGCCTTGTTCTTAATGATTTAGCATCACAAAACCAAACAAAATGAGATAATTTCAGTACACTCTACAAATTTTTTAATCCATCATATAATAATTTCAAAACATTAGAATAAACTGGAAAACATTCATACTTATAAGGAGAATGTAAAAAAGATAAAAGATGCAGATTATGAAATGGAAAATTCTACACTGCAGGAAAATTATTGTCATGGTGAATATATGGTGGTATTGTCACAGTGAATATATGATAATATTCTTCAGAGCAGCAATAGGTAAATATATATTTACTACATATAGTCTACTTTTCTCTATCTCTCTCAACTTCTAATCTTCTACTGAACATTATCAGTGTATTCATGTTTATGGTATATTCCAAAATAACTAGTAGAGTCAGGTTGCCAAAATATATTAGCTTCAATTTTTTTAGGAGATAAACCTGCTAATTATATTGAGTATTTTATATATTAAACATGTATTGTGTTATCATTGTACTCTCTAAGTATATACCTACACTTCTTAAAAGTGAAATGGAATACAAGAAGGTTTTGCCTGTAAAGCTAGCTATTTGGGACATCAGTTCCAGACCAGTGTAGTTTTGCCTGCAATGCTCCCCAACTCCTAGCTATGCGTGATGGAATACATCTATCATCCCAGGTCCATGGGGAGCTGAGAGCAAGAGGGCTTCAATTTCATGCTATACTAGGCAAGAACTTCCACATGGCTCCATCTCAACCAAAGAAAGTTCAGCACTGGTAGCACCTATCACCCCCACCTAGGTGAAAATAAATACAAATAAGAGCATTGTATTATAAGAAACAAACAATAATAAAACATGCTTATACAAACCACATGAACAACACTCACCTAGTGTTTGCTTCTCATACCTGTAATCCTACCTATAGCTAGGATTTTTATATGTGAGCCAGAGGCACCAAGCAGTTCATCATTTTAAAAATGACTATTTGAAGCCAGGTGCCAGTGTCTCATTCCTGTCACCCCAGCTACTCACAATGCTGAGATGTGAGGATCGCATTTCAAAGCCAGACCAGGAAGAAAAGTCCCCATAAGACTCTAGTCTCCAATTAATTACTCAAAAAGCAGAAGTGGCTTTGTGGCTCAATTGGTAGAGTCCTAACTAACTTGAGCTCAGAATCTCAGGAACATTGCCTAGGCCCTGAGTTCAAGCCCCACAACTGACAAAAAAAAATAAGCATTTTAATGTCTGAATTTTCTTTTTTTATTGTGAAAATACTGTACAGAGGGGTTACAATTACATGGGCAAGATAAGTACATTTCTTATCAAGCATTGTAGCCTCCTCCTTTGTTTCCCCTTCCCATCCCTTCCCATCCTCCCTCTGCTCCCCCACCCAATCCCCCCACACCAAAATTGTATAGTTCATTTTCGACATAACAACTTGTACATCTCATTGTTGCAATGGGTCCACCTGTATCCCTATTTGAATGATTTGTTTTTTCCCTTACCCTCCACAAATTATACTGACATCAAATACAGTGAAAGCAGGGGTTATGCCGTGGGGGAGGGACAAAGCAACAAAGAAATAATCTTGTAAATGGGTTAGAAACAATCACATGAAAGAAAAAAAAACATTTGAATACATATCTTAGGGTTCATTTCCTAACATCAAATTATCTGACCTTTTCTGCTTGACTCAGACATATACTAGTTATTGCAAATAAGGGAAACCATGGGACCCATATTTCTTTGGGCCTGGCTTACTTCACTTAATATAATTTTTTCCAAGTCTTTCCAGTTCCTAACAAATGGGGCAATGTTATTTTTTCTGATGGAGGAACAGAATTCCATTGTGTATACATACCACATTTTCTTGATCCATTCATCTACTGAGGGGCATCTGGGTTGGTTCCATATCTTAGCTATGGTAAATAATGCTGCTATAAATATAGTCATGCTAGTAGCTTTAGTGTGGTCTTGTATGTGAACATTTGTGTGAATGCCCAAAAGTGGGATTGCTGAGTCATATGGGAGCTCTATGTGGAGTCTTTTGAGGAACCTCCATACTACTTTCCAAAGTGGTTGAACATGTTTACACTCCCATCAACAATGCAGTAAGGTTCCCTTCTGTCCACATCCCCTCCAGCATCTGTTGTTATTAGAGTTCTTGATCATAGCCATTCTAACTGGGGTGAGGTGGTATCTCAGTGTTGTTATTATTTGCATTTCTTTTATGGCTAGGGAGGTTGAGCATTTCTTCATGTGTCTATTGGTTGTGCTTCTTTCCTCTTCAGAGAAGTTTCTCTTTAAGTCTTTAGCCCACTTATTTATTGGGTAGTTGTTTCTTTGAAGATTTGTTGTTGTTGGATTTACTTTTGAGAGTTCCAGGTATATTTTAGATATGAGACCCTTGTTTGTTGTATGGCTAGTGAAGATCTCCCAATCAGTGGATTTTCTATTGATCTTGCTAGCTATATCCTTTGCCATGCAGAAGCTCTGCAATTTCATGCAATCCCATTTGTCCAACCATTCTTTGATTTGTTGTGCTTCTGGGTCTCTATTAAGACAACTTGGGCCTGTGCCAAGGATACCTAGAGTTTCTCCTGTTCCATCCTGTAATGTTTTCAGTGTGTCTGCTTTGACACCGAGGTCTTTGATCCATTTGGAGTTGATTCTGGTGCAGGGTGACATATAAGGGTCTAGCTTTAATTTTTCTACAAGTAGTTAACCAGTTTTGCCAGCACCTGATGTATGAATTTCTTGTGAACTAAAATGAAAGCTGTGGTATACAATTCTACAGACTACTACAGATTTCATTATATTTGTTGTTAGAATTAGTAACAGCACTTGAACAAAGGACATCTTTTTTTTCATAAACTAGGGCATACTGGTCTCTAATTAGAGGAATCTGCTGCACTCATATGTAGTATTTTTTGGTTGTTTTTTGTTTTGCTTTTAGAACAGTATGAGAAACCTTCTTTCTGCCAGGGGCCATTTGGATATGTATAACATCATCCACAGCCATGCAGAATTAATAGTAAAGACATGACACAGTCAACTGGCAATAAACTTACTTGTCTTTATGCCATATTCCAAATGATTTGATTAGCTTATATGTCCGTATGGTCTATAGTTTCCTATTCCTGCCTTCCTCAAAATACAATCATGTTCCACCAATTCAGATTTGAGCCAGGCAATATGTAGTATCAGTGCCAAGAGTCGAGGATAATTGTAACACAACCAGGGAAGCATGCAACCAACACTTCAGTAGCTGAACACTGGGGACTCAGGCCTATAATCCTAGCTACTCAGGAGGCTGATGATCACAGTTCAAAGCCAGCTCCAGTGAGAATATCTGTAAGACCTTTCTCTCCAATTAACAACCAAAAATCCATAAAGGGAGCTGGGCCTCCAGAGGTAGAGTAGCCTTGATTACAAAACTCAAAGGCAGCACCCAATCCTGAGTTCAAGCTGAAAGTCAGGCACAAAAACAAAAACAATCAAAAACAACAACAACAACAACAAGAAACAGAAACTGAGAGAAAGCTCAGAAAAGGTGGCATTGTCTACAAGACAAATGTACACATTACATGTATTGTGAAATGGTAAACTCACTGTACACACCTGAGTAACAATTACATTTAAAAAAGAATGTGAGAAATCCCAAAGCCATAGGGCCTTATGATGAGCATCTGCTTTCAAGAATTTCAAAGTCCCATCATCTGAGCTGGTAGCACATAGGTTGTACCCCAGGGTGATTAGAAGTATGAAGGCAGAGATTTTTTCAGATGGTCCCAGCAAATCTTTGATTACTTTAAGCAAAAAAGAAAACAAACAAAATAAACTTTAAGGTTAATTAGGCTGCTATTAAAGATTCAGATGGGAAGGGAAACAAAGGAGGAGGCAACAATGCTTCATATGAAATGTACTCATTATTTTGCTCATGTAATTGTAACTTCCCTGTACGTTATTTTCATAGTTAAAAAAATTGAAAAAAAGATTCCAGGCAGATTTATACTGATAAATGATGAGTTAGTACAATGTTTTATAGATGCTGAACTCACATGTGTCAGAAAAATATCCTTGGATTGATAACTAGAAACTCTGAAGTGTAAGGTATATTAATTAGGTAAGTTTCTTTAGGTAGCCAATGAAGAGAACAGCACATGGTATTCAGTCAGGTAAATTAGTTTATTTTTATTTATTTATTTTTGGGTCCAGTCGTGGGGCTTGAACTCTGGGCCTAGGCACTGTCCCTCAGCTCTTCAGCCCAAGGCTAGCTCTACCACTTGAGCCACAGTGCCACTTCTGGCTTTTTTTCTTTTTGCTTATGTGGTGCTGGGGAATCAAACCCAGGTCCTCATGCTTGCAAGGCAAGTGCTCTACCACTGAGCCACTTTCCCAGCCCATGCCATACATGGTGGAAAGGCATGTAATAAAAAGTGGGGGGGTGGAGACCCAACCTAGGGCCAAGTCGTATCTAGGCCAAAGACGAGATGAGGTATGCCCACGTGGGGGAAAATCTGGCCACACTGGATCTGGATGTGACCTCAGGGCCTAGGACTCTCCTCTAGTCAGATGGAAAGTGCTACCAGCAGCAGACCACGTTGTGACTTAGCAGGGGGGGAAGTGGCTGCTTTCAGGAGTCCCAGATAACTGGGGAGGTGTCTGCATAGCGTCTGCATGGCCTGGGGCAGACCTAATACCAAATACAGGTAGTACCTCTGCAATGTGATTCCTGACTCCAAACCATTCATACTCAATCATTTCTTCCCTCCTTCCTTCCTTCCTTCCTTCCTTTCTTCCTTCCTTCCTTCCTTCCTTCCTTCCTTCCTTCCTTCCTTCCTTCTTTCCTTCCTTCCTTCCTTCCTTTCTTTCTTCTTCTTTTGTTCCTTCATTCGTTCATTCCTTCCGTTCTTTTCTTTCCCCATCTCCCCATCTCTCCCTCTCTCCCTCTCTCTACCGATCTCTCCTCTCTTTCACTAAACCTCCCTCTCTCCCCTACCTCAGTATTCTCAACTCTCAAATAATGAACACTTGCTGAGTTGAACTCACACGCTGGGAAGAGTAGCTCAATGGGCGAATATGAAATTTAATTTAATGTTTCCTTACACCTCTACCACAGACCACTGGAATCAAATAATGAACACTCAGCAGCATGGCATCTCAAGCTATTTGGAGGAGAAAAGCAAGCATGTTTTCACTGCATTCTGTGAGGTCCACCCTGGGAAGGTGGGGCAGACTTCTCTCTCCTCTTGGCTGAATCTCAGCCCAATTTCTGCATTAGGAGAGGTGACTGCCTCCAAGTGAGCCAGTTACCTAAGTGACACAGGTACTGGGCAGAAACTTAGCCTCTTGTGATGCTGAGATTAATTGCATGATTCAACATGATCCACTAGTTTGTTGAGATTGGGACTTCCTAAATTTTTGGTTAGGCTATGTTCAAATTGTAATCTATTTATTTCTGATTGCTAACCATGATTATATATGTGAGCCAGCACATCAGATCATTCAAAGTCCTTTATCACACATGGAAGACATGAAGTTTCCCAAATGACATACAAGTTGACAGACAGCAAAATAAGTCCTTAATTCTAGTTAAGATGTGTTTGTAGCTCACTCTAAAAGAAGTTTGTTGATTACATGGACTTAAAAAATACTTCCAAGAGTTCCGGGAAGATGGCGGAGGAGAAGCTGGAATCTGAACAAGCTCTTGCATAGAAAACAGTTTCAGAGTTCCAGTGAACAGTCCCAAGCCAGAGAATCAGACCAAGTGTGCCATCACAGGACAGAGAGTAAAGAGAGGGGAAGCCAAGCAGACACATCTGAGCGCCTGCCAGCAGCTGCCGCTGCAGTGGCAGGGTCCCGGCGGCCACCACCGCCCCGGGGGCATACCTGAGACACAGTCCGGGACAAGGGAGACAGACGCAGCGGGCCAGCGGATTCTACTCAACACCAGCAAGAACCGACAAGGAGTGGACAACTTCATCCTGCACTTTGCAGACCAGAGACGACCCAGGATCCAAAACTCGGCATGAGTAGAAGCCCAACGTCCTCACTCCTTCTCAGGGAGCAGAGGAGGGAAGGCCACCCCTCCCCCCCCAGCACCGGTGATCTCCATCTTGGATACTGACAAAGCTCGGAGGAGCGGCTAGCTCCAGCTCAGGCCTTGGAATAAAACGAGTCATTTAGCAGGTCACAAGAACTTAACGGCGAAGTGACCTCACAGACTCAGTTCCATCCAGGGAAAAGTCACCCAGCTCAGGCGCCAGCCATTGGAGTGGCTCTCCTCACTGGGTAACCAGAGCCAGAGGCTGCCCCTCCCTCTAGCAGCCACCACAATCAATTGAAAAACAGAAACCCTGAGAATGGCTCCAGGCTGGGTGCTGTGAGTTTTTTTCACAAAATAGCCCCAGGGAAAAGCTACTGTCTGTTGAAAGGCTTCAACTCTCCCCAGAACCTAGCCTCATCACTGCATCCCCCTTTTTTGTGATTCTCAAAGCAGATCACCCTCCCAGTAAACTAACCTGGGAGGGGGATCTCAAAATCTTGGGTAAAGCAGAGCATTTTTCTGCCTGTTCGAACAAACTGACTTAAGAAACCAATCAAGCCACAGGACCTCAAGCTGACCAGAGACTCCAACCAGACTCTGGTTACAGACAAAAGGGAGATACAGGATTCTTCCCACCCCTCCCCCCAAAAAAATATCAAAGAACTTTTTTTTTCTTCTTCTTCTTTTCTTTTTTTCTTTTTTTGTTTTGTTTTTTTTTTCGTTTTTTGTTACCTTATATATATAAAAAAATTTTTTTCCTTTTCTAAAACTTTTATTAATCTTTAATTTTTGCCTCTTCTGAAAAAATAATTGTTTTCCAGTAACTTTTTTTTTTCTCCTGTTATAATTTTTATTTTAGGAATACGTGAATGTGTGTTTTCCTTTCGTTTCTTGTCTTCTTTCTCTTTTTCTTTCATTCTTAGTTATCTTTTTGTTTTTTGTCTAGCTCTACTGAACTTCTGATCTTTTCTTCTCACTTTCCTATCCTTTCCACCTTTTCCTCTTTTGTTCTTCTTTATGTGACTTAACTCTTGTCCTGCACATCCTCAGATAAACCCGTAGTTAACTAGTAGACCCTATCCCCCATTGTGTACACACTTAATCCACAAACTTATTACTCAATTCAAAACCTCTGAGACTAAAATTCATTAATAGCAGTACTACCTCTTTATACCTATATAATATTTTAAGCATTTTTTTAAAGTTTTTCACATCTCCTCTCTGTCTCTCCCTTTCTCTCAACATATTCACATTCCTCTCTAAATAGATGGTCTTTTAATCTCTATAAAAACATTAATTTTTAAGTTTCTATTTTTTTCTGGTCTCTTTTCATTCCCCTTTCCCTTTCTTCTTTTTCTCTCTCTCTCTACTACTTGCATCCTACCCAACCTATTTCCTGCATTGTGATTAGGACATAGTTAACACTCCCTGTGCCTACCCACACCAATCTATTCCTATTTTTTACCCACATCTCTCCCTAACCCTAATAATTTCTGGTTTTCCAAATTCTTCTCTGTGGTTCGAAGTCCTTTAACATATAGTTGTTTGATGTCGAATAGATGTATCTGTTGAACTAGATTGTATCTGTAGACTATTGACTGTACAAATGCAAACTTTGGTTGATGGTTGCCTTAAGATAGTGTTCTAGCACAAAACTGGTGCTATCTTCATCTCAAATGGGCAGAGTAAGCCGGAAAAACACAAGAAAAATGGCAAATTCGGGTATCTCAATTCCCAATCTTGATAATCAGGGGTTAGAACAGATAATGAATAATCCAGAGGAGAGTTCCCAAATAGCTCTATAAACACTGCTGGCAAACATGATAAATGAGAATTTGACAACGTACAAAGGGCTCTGTATGAGCATGATAGGGAGAGAGAGGAGGAATCCCAGAAGTTTATACAGGAATATCATAAGCGTGAGGAAGCTCCTCAAAAACTGATACAGGATTTGCGTGAACAACTTGAGAATACTCAAAGAGAAAGGGAGGAATGGCGTGAGCAGGCTGAGAACACTCAAAGAGATCTGCAGGAATCCCATGAACGGGAGGAAGCTAATCAAAAAGTAATACAGGAATTGAGAGACCAGGTAGAGAACACACAAAGATCACTAAAGGCATTCATGGAATCCATTAACAAAAAGCTGAAGGAAGTCAGGGAGACCACAAAGGGAATGCTGAGTGGAATCCAACAGAAGGAATGGGAGCCCAAAGAAACCATAACCAATCAACTAAGTGATTTGAGGACAAACACTGAACACCAAATTAAGGAAGTAAAGAAATTCATACAAGACCTAAAACAGAGCTTCAACAAAGAATTTGAAGCCATCAAAGCTGACCAACTAGTAGGAAAAGAGATAAAAAACAAAGTACAGAGTCTTGACAGCAGGTTAGACCATGCAGAAGATCGAATCTCAGGGATTGAAGACAGCCTAGATATTATAGAGAAAGAACATACAACCATCCAAGACAAGTCCAAGAAATATGATAGATCTATCCAACACCTGGAAGACACCATTAGAAGGCCTAATCTAAGGATAATGGGTGTAGAGGAGCACCTAGAAACAGAAGTTAATGGTCTAGGAAATTTGTTTAACAGGATCCTAGCAGAGAACTTCCCAAACATTTAAAAAGATAGGCCTGTCCAGATACAAGAAGCCTTTAGAACCCCAAATAGACCAGACCAGAATAGGACATCCCACTGCCACATTATAATCCACACAGGATCAACTCAGAACAAGGAAAAGATTCTTAAAGCTCTCAAGAAGAAAAGGGTAATCACCTATAAAGGGAAACCAATTAGAATCACCTCAGATTTCTCAGCAGAGACAATCAAAGCAAGAAGAGCCTGGAATGATGTATGCCATGCCCTAAAAACAAACAACTATCAACCAAGAATACTTACCCAGCTAAACTCTCCTTCATAACTGAAGGCCAAATAAAAACCTTCCATAGCAAAGAAAAATTGAAACAATACATCTCCACCAAACCAGCACTACAAAAGATTCTTAAAGATGTCCTACACATAGGAAACCAACAAGACCGCAACAAAGGCCAAGAAACTGCACCCAAACTGAGAATCCAAGAACCATAGGAAGAACCCAGTTTTCGCAGCCCCCAAGAAGGTAGATAACATGGCAGGAACTCCCAAATACCTCTCAGTCCTATCTCTTAACGTTAACGGACTGAACTCTCCAATTAAGCAACATAGACTGTCTAGTTGGATTAAAAAACAAGACCCTTCTATCTGCTGCCTGCAGGAGTCACATCTTGCCCGTAAAAACAAACACATTTTCAATGTTAAAGGCTGGAACAAATTCTACCAAGCCAACGGACCCCATAAACAGGCGGGAGTTGCAATCCTAATATCAGATAAAATAGACTTCAAATTAAAATTCGTGAGAAGAGATAAAGAAGGTCACTACATACTAATTAAAGGATCTCTCCTTCAGGAGGACATTACAATTCTAAATATCTATTCGTCAAACAAAGGAGTACCCAAATTTATCAAAGAAACACTACTTTCCCTCAAATCCCATATAGATCCAAAGACATTAATTGGTGGGGATTTTAACACACCAATCTCCCCACTAGATAGATCAACTCGGCAAAAACTCAACAGAGAAACCGCAGATCTAAACAGCTGCATAGATCAACTAGACTTAGCAGACATCTTCCGAACATTTCACCCAGCAGCATCAGAATACACGTTTTTCTCAGCAGCTCATGGAACGTTTTCTAAAATAGACCACATTTTAGGCCACAAAGCAAACTTATCTAAATTCAGAAACATTGAAGTTATACCTTGCATTCTCTCTGACTATAAGGGAATAAAATTAGAACTCAACACCAAAAGCCACCAAAGAAAGTCCGGTATCACATGGAAGAGAAGCTTCTCTGAAGAAGAAAGAAGGATGGCCAATATACACATGAAGAAATGTTCAACATCCCTAGCCATAAAAGAAATGCAAATCAAAACAACATTGAGATATCACCTCACTCCAGTTAGAACAGCAAAAATCAAGAACTCTAACAACAACAGATGCTGGAGGGGATGTGGACAGAAAGGAACCTTACTTCATTGTTGGTGGGAATGTAAACTTGTTCAACCACTTTGGAAAGCAGTATGGAGGTTCCTCAAAAGACTTCACATAGAACTCCCCTATGACCCAGCAATCCCACTTTTGGGCATTTACCCTAATGTTTACAAACAAGACCACACTAAAGCTACCAGCACAACTATGTTTATTGGAACATTATTTACCATAGCTAAGATATGGAACCAACCCAGATGCCCCTCCGTAGATGAATGGATCAAGAAAATGTGGTATATATACACAACGGAATTCTATGCCTCCATCAGAAAGAATGACATTTCCCCATTTGTTAGGAAATGGAAAGGCTTGGAAAAAATTATATTAAGTGAAGTAAGCCAGGCCCAAAGAAACATAGGTCCCATGGTTTCCCTTATTTGCAATATCTAGTATAGTTGAGTCAAGCGGAAAAAGTCAGATAATGTGATGTTAGGAAAACGAACCATCAAATATGTATTTTAATGTTTTTGTTTCTTTCATGCATGTGTTTCTAACGCATTTATAAGATTATTTCTTTGTTGCTTTGTATGTCCCTCCCCCACAGTGTAACCCCCGCTTTCACTATATTTGATGTCAGTATAATATGTGGAGGAGACGGGGACAAACAAGTCGTTTAAAGATTCAGGTGGACCTATTGCAACAATGAGAAGTACAAAATGTCATGTCAAAACCAGCTTTACAGTGTCAGTGTGGGGGGAGGGGGGTATGGTTGGGTGGGGGGAGGGGGGAGGCTGATAAGGGAGGTGAAGGGTAAACAAAGGAGGCTGCAATGCTTGGTAAGAAATGTATGCATTATCCTGCCCATGTAATTGTAACCCCTCTGTACAGTATGTTCTCAAATAAAATAAAATAAAATTTAAAAAAAAAGATGTGTTTTCAATGTGAAACCATATTTACTTAGCAAAATATGACTACTGTGATTATACTTTTAAACTTACCCTACATTTTAATATCAAATCATCTATATTAGCCAATGATTAACTCAAATTATTTGTAATCATTTATTTCTGTCATATCTTCTAGAGGTAGGCAGAACTGGATCACACACTATTAACTAAAGTGGTAGGATTTGAGAGGATCACAGTTCTGAATCAGTCTAGGAAGGAAAGTATCACCCATATCAACCTACTAGGTAGGGATATTGGAATGCAATCATTATCCCTGCTTTTTAGGCTGGGTGCAAAAATTTCTACTCTATGAGTAAAGTAACTTAAACAAGAAAGGATTGGTGGAGTGACTCTAGTGGTGGACTACCTGTCTGGCAAACACTACATCAAAAGACAAATCAACTTCCTAAAATTAAAATAAGAAAAAGAAAGAACAACTCATGTTGAACATGTGTTCAATGTAAAGATTTACACTAAATTATTATAGTTATAATTCCATCATTTATTTTTAGGGGCAAACATATTTTCTGTCAAGCCTAAATGAAAAAATAACACACTATATACAAAGCTTTGGTAAAACACAGGTTTGGCTTACAATGGTGAACCCTTAAGTTTGCATTTGCAGTGGTGTTGCAGGGTTGTTAAGGTTCATGGAATTCCATCCTTTTGATGAACTTGACATGAAATTACCTAACCATACAGTTCACTGGACAGCTACTGCTGATATATATATATATATATCATATATATGTATATGTATATACACACACATATATACACACATGTATGTGTTTATATATTAAGTGATACGTAAATAAAATTAATGATGAATAAATTCAGTGAACAGATACCTTTCCCAAATAATTATTTTACCTGAATAAATTCATATCTTAACCTCTCCAATCACACTTATGTGGCTACTGATTCCCTTCTGCTTTTTTATGATATTTTTTCTTTGTTTTTCAGATGAAAAAACCTGCCAATAAATGTACCTGTATGACATTCCTTTCTTTTAAAAATGAAAAGCACGTTGTGTAATCTGGCTCTTTTTTTTTTAAATTTTTATTTTATTTTATTTGAGAACATACTGTACAGAGGGGTTACAATTAGATGGGCAGGATAATGCATACATTTCTTACCAAGCATTGCAGCCTCCTCCTTTGTTTATCCTTCACCTCCCTTCCCAGCCTCCCCCCTCCCCCCCACCCAATCCTTCCCCCCCTCCCCCCCCCACACCGACATTGTAAAGCTCGTTTATGACATGACATTTTGTACTTCTCATTGTTGCAACAGGTCCACCTGAATCCTTAAACGACTTGTTTGTCCCCATCTCCTCCACAACTTATACTGACATCAAATATAGTGAAAGCGGGGGTTACACTGTGGGGGAGGGACATACAAAGCAACAAAGAAATAATCTTATAAATGCGTTAGAAACACATGCATGAAAGAAAAAAAACATTAAAATGCATATTTAAGGGTTCGTTTTCCTAACATCATATTATCTGACCTTTTCCGCTTGACTCATACCTATACTAGATATTGCAAATAAGGGAAACCATGGGACCTATGTTTCTTTGGGCCTGGCTTACTTCACTTAATATAATTTTTTCCAAGCCTTTCCATTTCCTAACAAATGGGGAAATGTTATTCTTTCTGATGGAGGCATAGAATTCCATTGTGTATATATACCACATTTTCTTGATCCATTCATCTACGGAGGGGCATCTGGGTTGGTTCCATATCTTAGCTATGGTAAATAATGCTGCAATAAACATAGTTGTGCTGGTAGCTTTAGTCTGGTCTTTTTTGTAAACATTAGGGTAAATGCCCAAAAGTGGGATTGCTGGGTCATAGGGGAGAATTTTTTTATAATTTCAAGTACGTATTGTCTTAGACTTAGATCTCACTCATTTTCTTCTAATAATGCCTATGGGAAGGGGGGAATGAAGGGTCATTCTGTTACTTTGGGAGCTTCTGTTATTAATCACTGCAATAAATATTATGAAAATGAAACTGAAATTATTTAGAGATTATTTGAAAGTTACCTTTCTACACACTCATGCTACTCACTCAACTATATCACAGGACTTAAAATAAGTAACATTATAGCTGGGAGCCAGTGGCTGATGCCTGTAATCCTAGCTACTCAGGAGCTGAGATCTGAGGATGATAGTTCAAAGCTAGCCCTGGCAGGAAATCCGTGACACTCTTACCTCCAATTAACAGCCAGAAAACCGGAAGTGGCACTGTGTCCCAAGTGGTAAAGTGCTAGCCTTGATCTAAAGGCTTAGGGACAGAGCTAGGCTCAAAGTTCAAGCCCCATGACCAAGAAAAATAAAAAAGGATAAACAGGTGGGGGAGAAGCAACATTTTAAAGCTTATGTATACATGTACACAAAAATTTTCTAGAAATAAAATTATAATAGGCCCTGGACTGGCAAAAAAAAGAGATTAAAGTGAAATTGACTCCAGTCATTCATTTAGACAATCTATTCTGAGGACAAGCTATTGGAATTCACATCACTAACTAAAGGGGTAGAATTTGAGAGGATCACAGTTTAGAACCAGTGTGCAAGGAAAGCAATAATATTCTCATATCATCCTAAAGCCTGGCATGTTGGAATGCATTTGTGATCCCAGCTACTTGGCAGACAGAGGTGAGGAACTTAGCCTCTGTTCAGCCCTCAGGAAAATTGATCACCTATGAGCAAAGTAACTAAATTGAAAAAGGATTGTTCTAATGGTAAAATATTTGTTCAGCAAAAAAAATCTAAACTCATACTCATTTCCTAAAAGAGGAAAGAAAAGGGAAGAAAGACAAAGAAAAGAAAGTAGAGAAGGAGGAGGACAGAAGGGAAGGAAAGAAGAAAGGAAGGGAGGAAAGAAGAAAGGAAGGAAGGAAGGAAGGAAGGAAGGAAGGAAGGAAGGAAGACAGGCAGGATGGAAGGAAGGAGGGAAGGAAGGAATAGAAAGAAAGAAAGAAAGAAAGAAAGAAAGAAAGAAAGAAAGAAAGAAAGAAAGAAAGAAAGAAAGAAAGAAAGAAAGAAAGAAAGAAAGAAAGAAAGAAAGAAAGATAGGAAGAAAGATAGGAAGGAAGGAAGGAAGAGAGTTTTAAATAAAAATCTCTGCATGTGTTAGATGTTAATAATGGCACTAAATCTTTTTAGCTATAAATGCAATCATTTAATTCTCTGGGCAGTGACATTTTGTATCAAGCCGTGTTGACCAATACGAACAGCAAAAGAATCTTTTATTTGCAAGCTCAAGCTTAGTCCTCCGTGCACTCGGTAACTCGGTGATGGTAAGAGTCCCCAAGCACAAAATCAGCATAGCTTTTATAGTGCTGAACAAGCAAGTTTAGGGAATTTCCACACAAGCAGTTATATAATTGGTTTGAGTCCACCCTAACTGCATTGCTCTTTTTCTCAACTATTGGTATATTCTTTTCCTGGAACACTTGGGCAACTATTCTGCTTTCTTAAGGGCGAGAAGGCTTGGTGGCAACCTGTGTTTTCTCTCTCTCTGTCTCTCTGTCTTTCTGTCTCTGTCTCTCTCTCTGTGTCTCTCTCTGTCTCTTTCTGTCTCTCTCTCTCTCTCTCTCTCTCTCTCTCTCTCTCTCTCTCTCTCGGGGTTACTCTGAGGGCAGCCTAGCACAAGATGGTGGGGTTAATCTCAAATTGGAGTTACTTTGGCTCTTCATTCCCTCCTCTTCTAGAGTATCGGGGACCAATCATGTCCCCTAATTGGCACAGTCTTCTATATTTACAGTTTGGTGTTGGGATCTCAGAACTAATAGATGGACTGTGCTGATCCTCTCTTTACAAAGGACATCAGTCTACAAGGTCTGACTGTGAGTAACAAAATTAACAATACCAAAGTCCCTTACATTTTCTTCCAGCAATCCTGACTCCGTATATCACAGCTAACAATTTTATACCACCTGTACTTGTAAGCTCCAATTTTAATACATACTCATACCATTTGCTACATACTTAAACTTTCTCAAGTTTGTCTTCTTTACAAATATTTTAAGACAATCCTTACTTTTTAAATCATTTCTTATCCAGAGGATACCAATTTTTCCCCAATTCCTTTCCTAAGGCTTTCTTTACTACCCTCCTCTTCTTTACAATTCCTTGAGCTTCTTTGTGGCTAGAGTTTAAAACTGCTCATTTTCCCTTTGACTTGTGGAACCAAGTTACCTCAGAAAGCCTCAAGGTACCAGTGGGATGAAAAGCTTGCTAGATTTTAAGGCTAAGATTAGGGCTGGGTCCCATTCCTCTTACTACCTCCATTGTTTTTTTTTTAAATTCTCTCCTTTATCTTTAAAACTCACCCAGGAGGAAGCAGGTTATTACCATATCAGAGCCAACCTAAGCTGTGACCCTAAACTGCCTAAGGCAAACCAGTGATATCCTTGCCCCAAATATCCACTGTGGGAGTAGAGAAGGTTACCGGATATCACCAAAAGAATGTCCCAAAAGATCTTAGTTTTAGCACCTTTCAACCAGGAAGCAAACTCAAGTGATGGAATCAGGCAGGAGTTCAGTCTACTTTTATGACGGTGGAAGTGGTCTGGATGATGATGTAGATTTCCTCCCAGTGACTGTCAGGCTCTCCTTGAACTTTACCCTTTAGGGTGTGCAGCAGCAGCAGCAGGGTCTCTCTGTGGCTCCAAGGGACTGTCACACCACGTGCTGGGCTGCACATTTCTACACAGACTGGTTAACGATACATTGCATAGGCTTGGCAGGCTGTGACCCCACTGGTTTTTAAGACTATTTAGACAATAGCCCAGGACAATTTACCAAGATGACAACTTTTTAAACAAATAGTTCTTTTAATAAGGCTAGGATTTTCTAGGCAGATATAGAGGGCTCAGGCCTGTACTATTATTTCCCTTGCCTTTCCTTCTGTCTATTTTGCCACATTTTTTAAAAAGTGACTCTGGTCCCTTGTTCTTAAAATGGGATGATGGACAAAGATTCATCTTCTGTCACTTCTTCAAGCTGACTTAGGGGTGTTGATCCTACCTAGCCACGAACCTATAACCTTAGCCTTTTTTACAAAGAGGATACCAGGGTTAGATGTCATTAAGAACAACATTTTAACTTTTGACAAATGCACAGACCTTTTTCCTGGCTAGAGCAGTGTAGCTTATTTAGCCTTCTGGTTTGCAAAAGGATCTTTCTGGATGGCTTAGGAATGTGATCTCTAGTAATCCTAACAATGCCTGAGTTACCTATGCAGGCCTTCGGACAGATATCAATAGAAACACACTCTCAGTTTTACAAACATTTTTGCTGAGCAGATGAATTTCATGTAGCTGGTGTCAGCTCAAAAGTTACTGCCAATTACAGCTTTTGGCACATACAGGGGTTGGGATCTAAACTATTCTCCACATTTTACAACCTTAGCTTTTTAGTACTATCACAGATGACTAAGTTCCTGTCCCTTACAAGGTATTTAGTCAAAGATATTAGGCATGCTTACAAACTATTTTCCCGTGACCTCTTGTCTCTGACCAGTTGTAGAAGAGCCACGCACAAATGACTCTAGGATCTGACATTATTTCTGCCATCCAAGCAGTGGCTTAACGTCTCTGGATGCTCCTCCACTGCTTTCATCCCAGGAGTGTCTTCTCTACACTGGGAAAAACGCCTCATTGGCATTTCTCTTAGTTGGTTGCTGGACTTGAACGTGGGCCCTGAGTGCTGTCCCTCAGCTCTACAGCTCAAGGCTAGCACTCTGCCACCTTGAATCCTAAAGCAACTCTGCTTGCTCTTTCAGCCTTCTGCTAGCTAGGTAGAGGTGACAGTCTCACATGGACCTTTTTCTGCCCAGGCTGGCTTCGAACCAATTTGCAGATCAATGAGCCTCATAAAAGGCCACCTTCCTCCAGTTTAAAGCAACAAAGTGGTCAACATAGAAGTAACTTTTAAGCATGTTCTTCCCTGAATCTAATTAAGAGCCAAATTACTTCTGACAAACTTACAAGAATCCTCACTCTTTTTTGGGGGGGCTGCTGAGAACTGTTAAAAAAAAAAACCTATGAGAGCAAACAAATAGGAATGAAGCAATTATTTTGGTAATCCTAACTTTTCCTTTTTGCACTTTAAGGCAAATATTTAGAACAATTTTACTTTTAAACTTTATATACAGAAATCCATTCCTAATTTTTAAGCCTCCTATTAATCTGTTTTAATATTCTATACTTTAGTTTTTAGTTGCATTTTGAAAAATTCCTTGAGCTCTTGAGGCTAGGTGTCACTCATTTCCTCTTGGCTTCTTGTTTTAAAACAGATACACATTAAAACTTTTAAACTTAAATAATTTTTTCTTAATGCAAAAATTACAATCACCGTCATTGTACCAGAAAGCTAGACTTAACACCTTGATGCCTTAAAAAAAAACATATCCACTGGCAGAATATCATTGAGAGAAAATCACATACAAATAAAAATTTTAAACCCTCTTTTTAAGGCCTTCTTAATTTTAATTTTAACACATCCAAGGGGCAGTTTGAGCAATGCTAATCAGATCAACACATCACTCATTTTTACCATCATGTTTCCAGTGTCTATCTGCAGGGAAAAAGTACAGAATAAAGATGGCCCAATTGGTCCTTCCTGTGGAATGGTCATGCACCCATTCTGACTCTTTAGGGTTAGATGAACTGTGTTTGTACCAGGTTGCCCTTTTTCACCATTCGTGGACTCTTCCCAAGGCCTGTTCCACCATGCATGACCAGCTAAACTGCACTACTGCCTGTTCACCCTTCACTCCTAAAGATAGGTATTCTGTTGCCTTCTAAGTTTCTCCTTTCTGTTAAGCCAGATATCTTGATTACAGTGTAAACAGCCTTATGCATTCTAAAATAACAGATTTTCAAATTTTCAAGTTAAACAACCCTTAAAAAGCCATTTAAAACAATGTGAAAATTTTATAAAATTTTTCTGGTAATGTCCCAACTTCATAACCTTTTGAATTTTAAACTTAAACTCAATTGTTACAGCATGCTGACATTTTCTATCATGAACGTGTTCACAAACACATAGAAAACACAGATCTTTTTTTTTTTTTTTTGGGTGGGGGGGGTCTGTTCGTGGGGCCTGATCTCTGGACTTGGGTGCTGTCCCTCAGCTCTTCAGCTCAAGGCTAGCCCACTATCACTTGTGTCACAGCACCATTTCCGACTTTTTTCTTTTTCTTATGTGGTGCTGAGGAATCGAACCCAAGGCCTCAGGCTTGCAAGGTAAGTGCTCTACCACTGAGCTACCTTCCCAGCCCAAAACACAGATCTTTAAGTGTGCAAAAACTAAAAATCATTTGTATGTACATTTTATTAAGTTTTCAAACAAAAATTTAAGACAATATTTCTTTTAAACTAAGTAACTTTGTTGAGCTTCACTTTCCCAGGGCTTGCTTGTTTAGCAAAGCATTTCACCAACTGGTCTTTTGAATCCTTTTTGTTGGAGGAAGGCTGGGGGAGGGGGGTTACCTGAAACTAAACTGGCTTGATTTTTATCCAGTTTTAGACAAGAGCACATTACATTGTCGGGACTAGCTGAAAAGTCAAAAAGAGGCACACAACCTTCTCTGTGACTGAGCCCAGCTGGAGGCTAGATCTTTTATTTCCCCAGAGATGTTCAAATAAGTTTCAAAAACACATAACCAAAAACTCACATTTAAAAGTAGTGCCAAGGGAAGGTGGCTGGGAAGGCTGGGAAGGTGGTTCACTGGTAGCAAATTTGCCTTGCATGCATGAGGGCCTGGTTCAATTCCCCAGCACCATAAGCAAAAGGGAAAAAGTTAGAAGTGGAGCTGTGGCTTAAGTGGTAGAGCACGAGCCTTCAGTTGAAGAGTTGAGGGACAGCACCCAGGCCCAGAGTTCAGGCCCCATGACCGGATTCCCCACTCCCCCCCCCAAAAAAACCCAAAATTAACTAGTACCAATTCTAAAACAGAACTAGACAACACAACAACCAAAGGCTGAGTTTATCCCTACCAGTACTCTGTGCCATTCTCACTCAGCATGCTGAATCCAGAGTCTGCTGAATGAGCCTGCCACTCTTACCCAGAACTTCCCTATCTCAGGAAATATAGAACAGAGAACAATCAGGTCTCAGTGAATGGGGTGACATCTTAACAACATTTGTTGACCCAGGGGTCTTACAAGGTGGAAGAGAAGTCCCAGTCATTTTGGGGCAAGGGAAATAAGTCCCTAGTGGCCATCCCTTCAGAGTGGCAGATTCTCAACCATACTCAGTACGCCCTGGGTCAAGGCTTAAGGGTAAGATAAACCCCAAATGACAGATAGAACACTCAACACACAGACACAACTTACAAAGGCATGCTGCAGCATTGTACATTGCCAACCAGAAAGTGCCAGACTACAGAAGGAGAGTTTCCCCCAAAATGGAAAACTTCCCAATACAGGCGGAAAACTTCTCAAAAAATGTCTGCATGAAGTACCAGACTACAGACGGAAAATTTCCCAAAAAATGTCTATACTAAACAGCAATCTATCCAGAGGGGTCTGGGGATATCTCCTCATAAACCCCATTGGCAATCTTATAGCACGTCCGCCAAGACTCCTTGCCAACCAGAATACAGACCTCTCGGAAAACCAGAATTACAGATACAGAACCTGCAGGCAACCAAATATACAGAACAGCAATGTCTAGACTTGACAGCTGGGTTTTTTGGGCATCTGGAGGGTCTTATGAGGCAGATTCCAGATGAGCCCCCAGAAATGTTTTATGGACTTGGGACCCCCGAAAACCACCAGAGACCATGACTAATGTGAACAGCAAAAGAGTCGTTTATTTGCAAGCTCAAGCTTGGTCCTCTGCGCACTGGGTAACCAGTGACACAAAGGGTCCTCAATGGAAAGGCTTGGAAAAAATTATATTAAGTGAAGTAAGCCAGGCCCAAAGAAACATAGGTCCCATGGTTTCCCTTATTTGCAATATCTAGTATAGGTATGAGTCAAGTGGAAAAGGACAGATAATGTGATGTTAGGAAAATGAACCCTTAAATATGTATTTTAATGTTTTTTTTTCTTTCATGCATGTGTTTCTAACGCATTTATAAGATTATTTTTTTGTTGCTTTGTATGTCCCTCCCCCACAGTGTAACCCCCACTTTCACTATATTTGATGTCAGTATAACATGTGGAGGAGACGGGGACAAACAAGTTGTTTAAGGATTCAGGTGGACCTGTTGCAACAATGAGAAGTACAAAATGTCATGTCAAAACCAGCTTTACAATGTCGGTGTGGAGGGGGGAGGGGGGGGCTTGATTGGGTGGGGGGAGGGGGGAGGCTGGGAAGGGAGGTGAAGGATAAACAAAGGAGGAGGCTGCAATGCTTGGTAAGAAAGGTATGCATTATCCTGCCCATGTAATTGTAACCCCTCTGTACAGTATGTTCTCAAATAAAATAAAATAAAATTAAAAAAAAAAAAAAGAAAGAAGAAAAAACCAGGAAAAAAAAAAAAGAGTCCTCAAGCACAAAATCAGCACAGCTTTTATAGTATTGAATAAACAAGTTTAGGGAATTTCCACACAAGCAATTATATGATTGGTTTGAGTCCACTCTAAACTCACTGCCCTTTCACTGAACTATTGGGATTTTCTGTTCCTGAAATACTTGGGTAACTGCTCTGCTTTCTTAAGGGTGGGCAGGGTTGGTGGCAACCTGTGTGTTTTTTTTCTCTGTCTTGGGGTTACCCTAAGGGCAGACTAGCACAAGATGGTGGGGTTAATCTCAAATTGGACTTACTTTGGCTCTTCAGCCTGAATAAAATATTGCATACCACATACAAAGCTTTGGTAAAACACAGGTCTGTCTTACAATGTTGGACCAATAGAACTGTATGTCTAGTGCTGTTGCAGGTGTGTCTTAAGGTGTGTGGAGTTTTTCATCTTGATGATCTTGCAATGATGAAATTGACCATCTACACAATTACCTGAGAAGATCCCTGCTGAGACCTCTATTACGTCACAGCTTAATAAAGCGCAATGTTTACAATGAAATGTATTGAACAACCAGACATCATGACCAAAATTAGTTTTACCTGATTCAGTGTATTTTTTACACTCTATATCACATGTACAAGTTCCTCATTCCTTTCTGTCTCATTATGTTGTCTTTCCTTGTTTTTGTTTTTTTTTCAGAACCAAGGTATAATAGGGCATTTCTTATATATATTTTTTTTTAATTTTATTTTATTTTATTTGAGAACATACTGTACAGAGGGGTTACAATTACATGGGCAGGATAATGTATACATTTCTTACCAAGCATTGCAGCCTCCTCCTTTGTTTACCCTTCACCTCCCTTCCCAGCCTCCCCCCTCTCCCCCACCCAATCATACCCCCCTCCCCCCCCCTCCGACATTGTAAAGCTGGTTTTGACATGACATTTTGTACTTCTCATTGTTGCAACAGGTCATTTCTTATATTTTTGCCTTCTAGTTTTCAGAAAATCTGCAGTTAAATAGGCTTAAGTTCCTTTTGTTAGAAAATTAAAAGCACATTGGGTGGGGTCTTCATAATTTTGTTATGATCTCAAATACGCTTTAATTTCTGGCATTTTACCTGTATAATCTCACTTCAGTCTTTTCCAAAGGGCACTGTAGTGGAAGGAGGAAATTCAAAGTGGATTCTGGTAGAGAATTTCTGTTACTAAAACTCTGGCACATAGTAAGGTATGCAACTCCAAAATTATTCATTAGAGAGATTAGTTGAAAGTCATCTTTTTACACACTAATACTCTTTCCTCAACGAAACCACAGGATTTAAAATAACTAATATTTTTTGAAGTTAATGGCACAAATGTGCACGAATTTTCTAGAAATAAAATGATCACTCATGATCACTGATACTTCAAAGAATGCTTTCCAATAAGAGGAATCCCCTTCAGACATTGTCATACAATGTGTATCTGCCTGGTAACAGAACCCCAAACTAGACTAAGGCATCTAATAGCTATTTAATTTTTGTTGCCTTTTTTGCAATACTGCTTTCTTATCATATTGATTAGTATGAATTCTATGGCCAGTATAAAATCGCATTTGTAATAAAAATTACTTGATGGGACCTTCATGGATCAGGTGATGTGGGGTTTCTTGTGGAACCCTGCCTGATTCAAGGGAGGAGTTAGTATTGGCATTTGGTATATTTCTCTGTGGTGGAGCAGGGTGCGGCTTTGAGGGTGAAGCCCAGTCTGTGTAGGGCTTTGAAACAGCAAGGAGGGGACAGGAAGGACTAGACTTGTTAGGGGCGGGGTCTCTTGTGGAGTAGGTGGGACTGAGCATGGAGGCTGGCAGGTGGACGGGTTTTTAGGGGAAGAAGATGGGGTCACTGGGGAGGAGGCTGTTTCGGGCAGAGCTTTGAGAAGGAAGAACAAGGCTACAAAAGAGGAGATTACTTAGAGGAGGGGTGCTGGTAGAGCACTGTGAGCCCTTGTGGGATATGTAGGGTGCGGTTTTCCATAAGGCAGGGAAGGGAATGGAGGCAAGAGGCTGACAGAAGGTGGGGATTCTGGTGTAGGAATGCGGAGCTCTGAAGGAGAGGCTTTTCAAGGTCTGACTTTGAGAGGGCCTGGTGGTACTAGGAAGACTTGGTCTAGTAAGGGGCAGGGTTTCTGGTGGAGAATGGCAGGCCTTAGGGAAGTGTGTTAGGGTGGAGACGGGGTTTCTTGCAGAGCAGGATGTAGTCACAATATATGGAGGAGTTTTTCAGGACCAGAGCTTTGTGGTGATAGGATCCAGTGCACTAGCCTAGTTCGGATGGGTTTTCTGGTGTAGCCAGTCACCACTTCAAAAAGAAAAATCAGGTTGGGTGGGGATTTCAGTGTTGCAAGGCAGGACATGGACTTTGGACAGGGTTTCCAGTAGGGCAAAAAACCTTTAAAAAGGGACTATGGAGGGACAAGGATTTACAGTTCAGCCTGCTGAGACTTCCAGAGGGAGGCCAACTGGAGCAGTGGTTTCCAGTGGAGCAATGTGGGTGTCGAGAGATGGGACAGTGTGGTGGGGATTTTCTAGTGGGGTTTTTCTGGAGTAGGGCAGAGCTTGGAGCCATGGGGCTAGTTGGAGGAGGGGCTTTGAGAAGGAGTGGAAGGGCTACAATGGTGTAGGATAATTATGGGCATGGTATCTGATGGCGTAGTGTGTGGATCTGAGGAAGGAGCCAATATGGGGCGGGTTTATCTGGGGAGCAAGGCAGGGCATTGAGAGAGTAGATGTGGGAGGTGGAGAGGCTTGTGGTGGAGCAGGGCCGGCTTTCCAGGCAGGAGATGGGCTATGTGAGAATCTTCTGGCCAAGCAAGGTGGGGCTTCAAGGGCAGTTATAGGCAGGTAGAGGGTTTTTGGTGTAGCATGATGGGCCTTGTGGGAAGAGGTAGGTTCAGGGCTGTGTTTGAGAGGTTAGGCCACTTAGAAGTAGGCTAGTTATGAGAGGAGTTTCTGATGAAACCAGGAGGGGCTTGAGGGAGAAGGATGATTGGGGGTGGGGTTGAAAGGAAAGGGAGGAGCTTGCAGATGCTAGGATACGGCAGCAATGAGACTATGTGTTACTATAGTAGTTAGGGGCGGGGTATCTGGTGATTGAGGTGGGGATTGGAGGGAGGAGCCTGATGCAGGCTGAGTTCTTGGTGCAGTAAGGCGGGACATAGAAGGAGATATCGATGTGGCCTGGTTTCTGGTGGTGCAGAGCAGGGATTCCAGGAAGGGGTGGAGTGGAAGAGGGATTTCCCTATGGCAGAGGAGGGCTTTCAGGAAGGAGTCTGTTTTCAGTCAGGCCTTTGAAAGTTTATAGCAGGGTTCCCAGGGGGTAGGTTATTTAAAGTTGGGCTTTTTAAGGAAGAGGCTGACTGCAAGTGTTTCCAGTGGATCCAGTCAAGTTTTATTGGAAGCAGGGATAGGAAAGGGGCAAGACTTAGTGAAGAGTGGGGCTACAAAACATAAAAAGTTACTATTAATAAATACATTATAAGAACCCCATTTTCTGCCAGTGTAGAATTATATTACTTTTATATGTGCGAGAGATACTGGAGAAAGTAACCAAGTAATAATTCCTTCCTGGTGAAATTTTTCTTTATTCTAGTTGAGTGAAAATAAAACCACAGGACACATCAGGCTCAGAGGCACACAGGAGACTAAGACACATGAAGCATTGGACTTGATTCCCTATCACTACCATTAAGGATCACAAATAAAAAGTTTAAAATTTCTCACTTGGTCATAATGGACACTTTTGTGTTAAAATTGTGAATGAATAGAATTTTTACTCTGACCATTTTAGAAATCCTAAAAATAAGTAGTAATGTTTTAACTTTATACAATATTGGAAAGGATAATAAAATAATTAGGAAAATATAAAATTGTACACAGAATGTTCATTCTCCACCATCAATTCTAATCTAAAAGAATTTAAAACCATAAAATTACCATATAGTTAAGTTACAGCATGGTTTCTTTTCAGTCATGAAAATGGTGACTTAAGCAATGTGTCTTTATCATTGGATGCATCGATGTTAAAACTTCTAAGAATGTGAAGCACTACTATACAGACCCTGAAGAAACTCAGAAGGAGCTGTGAAATGATGTTGGAATAAAATTAATGACTAATTAGAGTAGGAATTGATCTTCACTAGACCAATAAATACTTTCCAGAAGAAAAGGCTACATTGAAAAATAAACAGTGAAAAGGAAGCAGGCAGGCAGACCTTGAAGGAGGCATGATTGCAATCTTCTTTTACCTAAGTTACAGTTACTGACCTATGTTCTTCCCTAATGCCAAATAACAAAGCCGTGAAAATGCAGTAATCATTTTCAAGGGATTAGAATTTACAGAAAGAATTCAATGAATGTATTGATAGAAAGTAAAAATAGATGTGTGAGTTAAAGAGTGAAGAAAATATCCCCAATCCCTGGCCCTCCGCTGTGAGAGAGGTACAAGCCGAAACACAAGGACAATGGACAGAAGTACAGAAGTGCATACCAGTAGTTCGCAAGATGCAATGATGAATGTAACAGGGGAGACAATCAACAAGATCATCACAGGATTTAGAACAAATGGAATTAGAGAGGAAGAGGGAGAGAAAAAAGGGAATATTAAGAGTTTAAAAGTGAACATGTCTGCCAGGACTATCCTAAGCATATATTAATTAATTAAAATGAAGGAAACCATGGAATCTATGTTTCTTGAGTCTGGCTTCCTTCGCATAATATGATTGTTTTCCAACTCTTTCCATTTTCTTTTTTTTTAAATTTAATTTAATTTAATTTGTGAACATACTGTACAGAGGGGATACAATTACATGGGCAGGATAATGTGTACATTTCTTTCTATTTTCTTAAGCAAGGGGATGTGTCATTCTTTCGGATAGAAGCATAAAATTCCATTGTGTATATATACCACATTTTCTTGATCCTGTCATCTATTGAGGGGCATCTTGATTGGTTCCATATCTTAGCTATAGTAATAATGCTGCAAAAAACATAGTTGTAGATTTAGTGTGGTTTAGCTTGAGATCATTTCCACAAGTGCCCAGGAATGGGATTGTTGGTTCCAGAACTATGTTCATTTGACCTTACAAAATGATGCTAATTGAAATGAACTCTAAGTCATAGAAACAACAAGTATTTTTTTCAGATATCAACCTTGATGTAGGTAAAGTAGTGTATCTAGATCTTATTTTTATTTCATTTGCCTTTTTCCATTGGTTTATCTCTGGAAATCTCTGTCTTGATTCTGGTACCTTCCGTCTTGTATATGCATTTATCTGATTTGGAGAAGGAAAGGGAAAAAATATAGTGATGAAAGAAGTACAAAGAGTGCCAAATTGCAACAATGATATTCACACGACACTATATTGGAAATGAACTTTACAACTTTGAAGTGAGGGTGAGATGTGGAGGGTGGGAAGGGATATGAGAACAACAATGGAGTGGGTAACACTATTCAACAAGGAATGTACATTACTCATGTAACTGTAACCACTCTGTATATTTTTGAAATGAAATAAAATATAAAAATTGAACCCATCCTAGAAAAGTATATCCTTTTCAAAATAATATATCTGTTACAGTACTTGTAAGGGATTCTAGCTCAAGCTGTTAGACCTGGAAAGGGATATATTGGGAAGCCATCTCAAACAGCAGTCAAAAGGCTGAGAGCTGTGCTCTGGAAAGGTTAAAGAGTCAAGGGAAGACAGGGATATGAGTTATTACCTCAAGAGTATTTAATTTAGAGCTGTTGGACGCTAAAACATTAAGACTTTGTAGACAAGATAGATGTCTGTGTTATGGTTGTAATGACCATTGCTCCCTTCTGCTCCCTAACAATAAGGGATTCAATTATCACTATGTATACAAACAATATCTCATGTCAATAGTTGCAACCACCAGCAAAATTGATGCCTTAGTTTGTGGACATACCTGTAGCCACTGACCACCCCCCCTTCTCCATAGTAGAAGGAATATAAAGCATGTCAAGCAGGATTTAGGGATCCAGAAGCTGGCAATAAGGCTTTGGGTCCTCTGGTGTCTTCTTTCCTATTACTTCCTGTGATTTCTCAGTTCTTTGGCCAGGTATCCCATCATCTTTGCTGTCCCATGGTTGTGGTTAGCGACATTACTGATATTCTGAACACCTCAAAACAAACTATGGAAAAACACTTCCTCAAAGAAGATTGACAAACGTATAGGAGCACCTGGACAGATCCCAAACATCAGCAGTCATACTGTGATCCTCTAGCAAAAAAGTACAATTTAGGAGTATCTTAACTTCTGATAATATAAGAGATGGATAATTGTCCCTTTTGTGTATTTTGTATTGCATAATTTTTCAGAAACACATATACATTGTGAAATAATGTTATTTATTTCATAGGTCACAGACCACGTCACTGGAGTGATGACCCTAATGTCTTATCTCAGTTGCCTGATTCAGACTTGTGAATTGCCTAATTATGAACGTTTCTTCATGAAACTTAACAACACAGAATGAAGTGTCAGGGTTAGGCCATTCCATACCTGTAAGGATTTTTACGTATATTAGAGTAATATACACCTACACTGCTCAGCACTTATGGCACATTGGTATGTTATAATTATCTTCAGATCAGAAACACGCTAGAGCTTAAATTAGAATGATGTGCTACACATTTTCAATGCAAGAGTGATGATCACCTCCTGAAATTATTCTCAGTGGAGAATCCTTCCTATACATTTTACTGACTTAGCATCTACTCTGTGCTTTACCATTATCAGACAGGGTCACACTGTACTGAGCCACAATACTGCAGCAATCTTAGCTGCCTTTGAATTTTACCTTCAATCTTGATGCCAAGGTCAACTCTGCAACTCTAATCACATAGTTAATTGACATCCGAACTTTTCAAGCCTGGTTAAAAATTCAGCTATCACTGCTCATTGCCAGTGTTAAAGATCTCACTCCTTTAGATTTGTTGTGCATCTTCTTGTATTTCCAACACTGCCTTAGATGTTGGTTTTTGAAGTAGAGCTTTTAGTTTGCATTTGATTTATGGAGGTGTTAGTGATACCAGTTGAACTGCATATACTATAATGTAAGTAATTTGATGTTTTGACATATGAATTTAATTTTGGCAATTGAAGAAGTGAATACACATCACTCACAAAAGTTTCTTTATGTGTATTGGTATTACTTTATTGTGAACTTCCTAAAAGCCAGCCATGGGAGCACATGTCCCTAATCCCATCACTTCTGTCACTGAGACAAGGCTTGAAAGGTCCAGACCATTTGGCACTTCATAGTGAGAACCTTTTTACAGAGAAGGGGAGAGAATAGCAAAAAGAGCAAATGAATCTTCCAACAGTTTTGTTACATATTCTTTACACTTAGCCATTAAGACCACTATAATAGTATTTTTTATGACTTCTTACCTACTCTTTTCCTGTTCTGAGCTGTTTTGTTTATGGACCTCTAAGAAATCATATAAGAATCGCATAAGAAATCTATATAAATCATATAAGAAATCATAAAAAATAGTTTTGTTGGGATATTTAATCCAAAAGGAATAATTTCAGGAAAGTATTAAGCATATAAAATGTAATGCAGAGCTGGAAAGGTGGCCCAGTGGTAGAGCGCTTTGACATGGATTTGTTCTCCTTAAGCAATTACTCCAGGAATAATAAACAGTGGAACTGAATGATGTTAATTCAAATATTTCTTTAGAAATTAAACCAATCTTTATTTGCTATAAAGATCACTTACAATGTCATTACCTACACTCTTTTCATTTAAAATATTTATATTCTGTAGCAATGTCATTGCCGTTATTACCATGCATGAGGCCCTGGGTTCGATTCCTCAGCACCACATAAGCAGAAAAAAAAAAAGCCAGAAGTGGTGCTATGGCTCAAGTGGTAGCTTGCTAGCCTTGAGCTGAAGAGTTGAGGGACAGTGCCCAGGCCAAGAGTTCATGCCCCACGACGGGACCCCCCCCCCCACAAATGTAATGCATTGACTCTTTATTGAAAACTTTAGCAGTTGTAGTTTATTTATTCTGATAACAAAGATTATAAACTAAGTTACAATGGTATTCCAAATGGAACACAGAACTAGAAACATGAAAGGTAGCACTAAAGAATGCTACTGCTACCACTAATCGAGTAAGAATGAAATTTAGGCAAACCTCCCTCAGAGTAAAAGCCACTGGACAACCCCAACATTGCTTTCATTGTTTCATATGAAGAAAAGACTTTTTTTTTAAAGTAAAGACAGTTTTTCACAGATATTTATATCAATTAGTTATGTATTTCTTAAGGCCTTCAGGAAGAATGCTGTGATCATGTTGATGGAAGCTGATTTCTTTTTTTTTTTTTTTTTGGTCCGGTGGTGGGGCCTGAACTCTGGGCCTGGGTGCTGTCCCTCAGCTCTTCAGCTCAAGGCTAGCGCTCTACCACTTGAGCCACAGCACCACTTCCGGCTTTTTTCTCTTTGCTTATGTGGTGCTGAGGAATCCAACCTAGGGCCTCGAGCATGCAAGGCAAGCGCTCTACCACTGAGCAACCTTCCCAGCCCCTGGAAGCTGATTTCTACACAATGGAAGCCGGTGTCTACACAATATGCAGACACCATTCCAAGCACTGCACCTGCATTAGGGTAATTTTAGTGCTCATGAGTATTTTTCAAGTTAAGAAATGAATTAAGTATTTTATTAAAAACAGAAGTAGGCATAAGGCTAAACAAATTTCCTAAGTACCTAAGACTGATCAGTTGTTGTAGACCCATAATTCAAATCCAGGTTTCCACCAGGCATATCTGAGGATATTCTGTTTCACATTCATTACCTTTCAAGAGCTATGGAGCAGATGAACCCACATTATCTTCCTAATTATGGTAATAACGGCAATGACATTGCTACAGGATATAAATATTTTTAAATGAAAAGGGTGTGGGTAATGATATTGTAAATGATCTTTATACCAAATAAAGATTGATTTAATTTCAAAAGAAATACTTGAATGAACATCATTCAGCTTCCACTGTTTATTATTCCTGTAGTAATTGCTTAAGGAGAACAAATCCATGTCAAAGACACTTGTGCTGATGAACACAGGCTTTTAGCATTAAGTACCTTGAATATACAGGGAATAGTTTGTTGTGGATATACAATCCAAACAAGTAATTTTTGTGGCTACTTACTTCCTTGTTCTACCAAAGAAAATCTGTTCCGTATTCTAAAACATGTATCAATTTAATGGATATTAGTAATATCAGTTTGAATTAGGTGTGCGTAATATATGTAATGTATGCTATTACATAATATATGAATGTTATAGTTATAATGTATGTATCATTACTGATATTCTATAACTACTATAAATAATATATGTATCAAACTGGTTTTAGTATTATACTGTGAAGGATAGAAGGAATGACAACTTTATTTATATAAATATATTTGTAAGTTGTAGTCACATAAGTTATTTTTGTGCCAATACTGAGACTTGAATTATGGTCTGGGTGTTGTCCCTGATCCATTTCACTCAGACTAGCTTCATATAGCTATCTTCAGAACTCAGCACCTAAGTAGCTTGGATTGCAGATATTAGTCATGTTAAATTTTTTAATTCCATCCTTGGTAGGTTGGTACATAATTATTTTTGAATGTTCAATTATATTATGATAGTCCATTTCTAAACCAATTCAGAATAAATAACTACTTATTGGAGAAAACTATATATTGCAATTGAAATTGTAAGGACCCTACTTTACTATCAATTTTCAAAGATATTGCTAGTTTAATTCCTGGACAGACAATAGAAAAATTAATTTATGTGTGCATAATACATGTAATATACTATATTACATAATATACAAATAATATATTTATAATATATGCATAATTAGGGATATTCTATAATTACTATAAATAATATATGTATAAAACTGGTTTTAATATTATACTGTGAAGGATACAAGGAATGACAACATCCCTATCTTAACTATCTCATTTTCAACAATATGTAAACTATGCTATAAACATATATCATCAAGAAAGCACACCTGTGTAATCACATATTCACCTTCAAATATTCTCCTCATCACTATCAACATCCTCTAAGATTGGCTACAGTTATCTACAGCAAACACTTTGTGATACTTTCTGAGTAATGTTGCTTGTCTTCATCCTTATCAGCCCTTCATCAACTTCAGTGAAGAGCATTTTCTCCTGCTTTGCCTGTAGATGACATCATCCCAGCAAAGAAACTGTGGCTGGCACTTGAGCACTGGTATATTCAGAGGTTCTTTGGTTGTGTTTTAGTGTAAATGAAAACATACTGATTTGAAAATACTATAAATATTCGTTCTTTAAATTTATTGTTAATTTAAATATAATAGGGGTGGTTTTAGTAGTGCACGCTTTTAAATCTAGCTATTTAAAAGTCTGGAAACAGAGGATCATAGTTTTAAGCTAGACTAGGGAAATGAACCATGAGACACTTATCTTCAACTAAGAACCAAAAAGCTAAAAGTGGAGCTGTGGCTCAAATGGAAGACTGGCAGCCTGAGCATAAAAGAAAAGTAAAAGAACCTAGGCCCCTAATTTAAGTCACAGTATTAGCACTCATATACTATATATACATATACATGGTTCCTAAAATATCCTGTGAGTTAATTTGTCAAAACCTGGTCATAGATTACATATGAGGTGTGAAGAAGTATGTAAGTCTGAAGTGACCCGAAGGTATTTTGACAAGACAACTAGAAGAGTTGTCACTTAATCGAATAGTAATGAGGGATAGGTTTGTAGATAAAGATCAAAGCTCACTTTGGGATCTTTTGAGTTTCTTAAAATCAGCAGCTAGGAGTTGTCAGTAGACAGGATGCTATAAAGGACTTGAATTAAAGAAAGAACAGAGCTGGAGGAAAAAAACAGAAATAGTTACATGTACTCAATGGTAACAATCATGAGAAGGAAGATTACAGAACTAAGCCCTGAGATACACAAATATATAAAACATGACAAATGAAGAAAAACTAATAAGGATGTAATGCAGACTTATAGGGATAGGCATTTTTAATGTTTAAGGGCTATGAAGTGATTGTGTGATGACCTAAAATTTAAGAAATTGGTAAGGTCAACTATTCCTTGGGCCAACCGTAGCTGATAGTTTAAGTAAAAAGGGGCCACAATAGTGTGTCTTGATATATCAAAGTGAAACCAGATCAATATTTGGAAAGCCATTTTTTGGACACGTAGTTGGAGTGACAATTACTGTAGTTTGTTCAAGTGTCAGTAGAAGGGTACAGTTTTAGCACAACGATAGAAATCTTTCAGGGATCTGGTAGATTTTCCCTCTGTCTTCAATTTCCCTTTTTTTTCTGAGAACTAAAATATCATCACTGGAAGCCAGTCCCAAATTGTGCTTTTGGCAAGTTACCAGATATTCAGTCTATCACATGCCCAAATGACAGAACGGGAACAGGTATGCATTGAGCACTCACAGTAGACTGGTCTCTGGAATTTCTCATGAAGAGCCTTCTGCCGTTGTGGGATAGATAGGGCTGGAGAATATACAAAATAGCCATCATACATTGAAAGTATTCTGCTAAGTTGACACCTGAGATGCTGGATGTTTTAACTGCATTGTATTGATTTTGATGAATCAGTTAATCAGATTCCTTATACCATATCATGTTACTAGACTGTGAAATGCATGTTTATTGCATTTTATTTGTATAAAATATAGTATGTTTTGAAATTTGGTATAAATCATTCATCGTTTTATTTTTTTCAATATGGATTACTTCTAGTTCTTAAGAGTGGGGAAATGCCCTGGAACTTTGTACCTTGAAGTCATATGTTGCCATGTGTCATATCTTATTTTCCTTGTACAGAGTTGGTAATAAATCATATGTAATTTATTTTTTATTTTAATTTATTGTCTATTGCAGAGTTTGAACTAGGGCCCTGGGCACTGTTCCTGAGGTCTTTGGCTCAAGGTTAGCTCTCTACAACATTGAGCCACAGTATCAATTTTAGTCATGTGTGATTAGTTGGTGATAAGTGTCTCAAGGGAACTTTTCTGCCCAAGCTGGCTTTGAACTGTGATCCTCAGATATCAGCCTCCAGATTAGCCAAGATTACAGGCATGAGCTACCAGCACCTGGCTATATGTAATCTAAACTGAAGTTTTCTCCAAGTGTTTAATCCTACATTGAAGTTATTTTTCTTACAAACTTCCTAATACATATGTAATCTATTCTATTTTGAAAAGTACTGTTGTACCTCCCACTTATTTGTGGCATTTCTGAAATCCAAGTTCCTCTGTGTTTCAAGGTGGATACTTTTGCCTGTAACAAGTATTGTTGTTGAACACATAACATCTAGCTACTTAGAAAACAAAAGATGTGAAACTACTGTAGCCAGATAAAGAACTTCCAGGACAATTCAAGGGCAACTCATGTACTCTCTGTGTAGGTGAATAGGGACCATAGAAAAGAAATTCTTATACTTGTAAGTGATTGAGTGTGTGTGCACATAGATGATCACTTGTTTATCTGTTGCTATAGTTTTACACATTCACTAGTAAAACAATATCATATATATATATTTGCAGATCACAGTTTCCAAAATCCAGGGACGACCTCCATGGGCATCACTTTCTTATGTTGCTCTTTGGGTAATAAGAATGAAACCTGGAACTGCCCAGTGGTTGAGAAATTACTCAGCGATTCAAGCATTTATCTTTCAATATATTGCTTGTTCCTAACACTAAAATTAGAAAGACTGTTAATATATAATATGTTATATATAATATATTTAATATATTATATATAACGTATAATATATTGCATATTATAATATATGCTATATACAATACCTGACAGTAGTATATATTTGTAAGGAAAAATACAATAAACGTATCAATGTCCATACTTTCCTAGCCATGATTAAGTTCAGTAGATTTAGGTGCATTACATCTCAATAGGAAAAGTATACTGAAGTTCTGAGGACCTTGAGCTAGATAAGGAGAATTCCTAAAAGAAGCCTCTCCTCAATTATGAGAAAAGATGTTTGGAAATTTGTTTGGGTTTTTTTTTGCGGGGGTGGTAATGGGGCCTAACTCTGGGCCTGGGTGCTGTCCCTCACCTCTTCACCTCAGGGCTAGTGCTCAACCACTCAAGCCATAGCACCACTTCTTTTTTTTTAAATATTTTTTATTGTGAAAATACTGTACAGAGGAGTTACAATTACATGGACAAGATAATGAGTACATTTCTTATCAATTATTGTAGCCTCCTTCTTTGTTTACCCTTCCCATTCCTTCCTAGCCACCCTCCGCCCCCCCCATTCATTCCCCCCCCCACCAAAGTTGTAAAGTTCGTTTTTGACATGACAACTTGTACTTCTCATTGTTGCAACAGGTCCACCTGTATCCTGATTTAAACGACTAGTTTTTCCCCTTCCCCTCCACAAATTATACTGACATCAAATACAGTGAAAACTGGGGTTATGCTGTGAGGGAGGGACATACAAAGCAAAAAGAAATAATCTTATAAATGCATTAGAAACAAATGCATGAAAGAAAAAAACATTTAAATGCATATCTTAGGGTTCATTTTCCTAACATCACCTTATCTGACCTTTTCTGCTTGACTCATACATATACTAGATATTGCAAATAAGGGAAACCATGGGACCTATGTTTCTTTGGGGCCATAGCACCACTTCTGGCTGAGGAATCGAACCCAGGGCCTCATGCATGTAAGGCAAGCACTCTAACCACTGAGCCACCTTCCCAGCCCAAGTTTGGTAGTTTTCAAGAAGAGGAATTTGGCATTTGCTTTGCATCCTTGATTAGTAGGTATCATTTTGCTCCAAATTTTGTCTCCTTTTATGTTCCCTAAACACTTACACAGGATCATCATTCCATAGCATATCGTTAAGTCCTTCTTTTACTTCTTTTATCATTATTGTTTTGTTGTTGTTGTTTTGCTGATGCTGAAGCTTGAACTCAGGGACTAGGCAGTGTCCCTGAGCTCCAGGCTAGTGATCTACCACTTGAGCCACAGTACTACTTCTGGATTTTTCTTCCTGTGCTTGCTTTGAATCATAATACTCAGATCCCACCATCCTGGGTAGCTTGGATTACAGATGTAGGGCACCAGGGCCCAGCAAGTACCTCTCTTTTAGATATTATTCTAAAAGCCTCCTATCCAAGGTCACTCCTAAGATAGTAAATGGAACTATGCCAATAGTTCCTTCACACTCTCATCTCCTGTTATGGCTATAGTGTGTCTTTTCCATCTTATTTTGAACCTACTTGACTGTTCTCTTCCTTATCCATGGTTCTAGGTGTGTTACTAATAATTAACTAAATTTAGTGGGTATAACCCTAAATCACTCAACTATAAATTTCATTTAATTTTTTCAATGTGATTGTTTTTCTGTACAAATATGAGCTTATACTCAGCTTCTTGCACCTACCTCTTGGCATAAGCAGAGCCTAGGCTTATTCTACCTCAAATACAAGAGGTTAGCCAAATAATTACCTACAGTATTCCTGCCTAGGAGTCAGGACAAGTAGTTGAGTGCTGAAAGAAGCAATGCATTCCTGGCATGGGAAGGGGTGGGAGAGACAAGAGCCTAGAGAGCAAACTGGCAGTCACAACATTTAACAACTTCTCCTTTGGGGAAACTGACCTCCTGCAAAGAGGCGGTGAGATAACACCTAGTGAATTTTCATATATGAAGGAAGTTGTCATGTCTCACTACACAACTCACTTGTAGTCAAAGACAGGGTCATTCTTTTGTGTCCTCCATAGGTCCAGTCTCACTTAATCTCCATCTTAGACTTTGCCCAGACTCTATTCCTACCAGAAGATCGCTAATGAGGAGAAAAGTGTGATCTCTTGGCTTCTCACTGGCCCTGTGGGAACTGAGGCCACTTTTAGTTTTGAACCTATTCCTCCTGACAAGGCTGTGGTGGGTGGTGGGAAAGCTCATTCTCTGAATTGTGCCCTAGTACCAAATCTCTTCAGAGAAAGCCAAGGAATTACAGATTCTGCCCGGGGGGGAAGGGAAGGGGGAGGGCGAGGTGAGTTTCTCCATATCCAAAGAGTTCAATTAATATCTGATTATGAGGCCCAGGTGTAGGTCCTTCACCAGATCCTTCAAGCTGGAGTGGATGTTAGCTCAGACTCCAGGCCATCCTCATATTTCTCCAGCTCTTTATCATGAACAAAATGGTCATAGGAGTTGAGTTCAGAAACAAGGAGAAATGAGAAAAGCAGAAGAATCATTGGCACGGGGAGGAATTAGAAACGTTGGGTGAAAAAGAGGGCTCAGAAAATCTAGGATCACTCACATCATTTGGGAATCACATCATAAGATTAGGGAATAAAAGTAATAAATTACTACCTAATTAGTAACTCCACTGCTCTGACTACATTAAAAGTGTTCTGTCAAAAGATACTGTCCTAGCTCTATTTTGATGAGGAAAATGGAGCAAATTCACAAAGTTCTCAGTATCTTCATCCATAGCCAGGTTGTTCTTACTCTCTACTTTTCTGTTATTTTTCTTTGCTAGATTCTATCAATGACACTTGAAAGTGTTATCATCTTCAGACATGTAATTACATTTTCTTTTAATCCATTTGTTATAAAAATAAAACAAATTATGGGGAAAACTATGTCTATGGTACATTTTCTTCCAAGGTATATTTATTTTATGTTAAGTATTATTTTAATAGTTTCATTTTTAAAACTTGAGGAAAATATTTTGTTACTATTAGCACTAATTATTGCACCTGTTTTTGTATTTTTCCATGTCTGTATGTTTGTTATTAAGCTTTTAAAATTTTCTCTTCCCCCAACTGTTGCCTTCTTAAAATTTCTTCAAATTATAAACTATATATAATAGTCCTGTATGTGTTCATTGATATATTTAAATTTTGATCTAATATCCACATATTATAGGATATCTTCAAACTCTTATAATTGCTCTGAAAATCTGTATGGAGGTCCCTCATTAAAGCAAAAACACAAAGCCACAAAACCCAGTGAAAATAGGATTAGGTATCTATCCAAAAATATTTAGCAATGATACAGTAGAAACATTCACTTCTCACTGGGTGCCGGTGCCTCACACCTACTCAGGAGGCTGAGATCTGAGGATCGAGGTTCAAAGCCAGCCTGGGCAGGAAAGTCTGTGAAACTCTTATCTTCAATAAACCACCAGAAACCCGGAAGTGGCACTGTAGCTCTAGTGGTAAAGCACTCGCATTGAGCTGAAGAGGTGAGGGACAGCACTCAGACCCAGAGTTCAAGCCCATGACTGACAAAAAAAAAAAAAAACTGACAATGAGCTGAGCTGCTAGAGGTAGTTTCCCTAAAGATCTAAGAGCTAAAAGTGGAGAGGCAAACCCAGAGCTCTGCACCACATCAGTCCACCATGCCAATTGCTTCTACCATAGTACTAGCTACCCAGTTTGCACACTCATGACATTTTTACCCTGATTGTGCCCCACAATCCCTCACAACTTTTACTCTTTCACTTTGTCTATGCTTTCTTGTCCCTGCTAAACTCTTCTGGATGCCTATATTAGCTACCCCAACCCTTGCAAAGCTGTTGCTGCTACCCAATTTCCTGCCACTTCAACTCAGTTATTACAGTCACAATTACCCTTTCCCTGGTATCCTAGTCTCTGCTACTCTTTTCTGCTACCCATAATTCATAACACCATGGTTCCAGCCACTTGATCCCTGACACCCTTGTCTCTGATACCACATTCCCAAACAAAACAAGGGAAGAGTGGGCACAGACAGTCAACTTGGGTACTCCTCTTGCAGGCACATTGGGACATTATTCCTCAGGTATTTAACACAAGGGACTTACTGGCGGTGGAAAGAAATGAGGTTACTCAGAGGTGACTAATATCCAAGGATATCAACTGACAACTTGTTGCTAGGAAAAGAAAGCCCTAAGGTGAAAGTTAATGAGAAAAAGTTTTACAAAGATATTGGGGATGATGCAATAGGTTTAGCTTAGTACCTTCTACTAGTGATCTGAATTATTTTTTGACATAGATATGTAACTACTTTGCATTTTAAAAATTATATGAAGATGCACCTTTGTGTGGTACTTATACTAATTTATGAAATAGTTGCATATGATCACGTTAATGATATTCAATATTTTATGTTCAATGTTATGCTCATGAGGCTGCCTTTGGCAATATGAATTGAGCTCTCTGACAACAAATGGAATTTCATTGTCAAATACTACAAGGAGATTACTGATACTAGTACCAAAATGAAAGCTGGAACAAAAAAACTGAAGAAAGCTGCAAGTTTGATGGGAAGGAGTCAGTGGTAAGGGCTATGATGAAAGAGAAATTTTTCACCATGGAATTTTGGAAGAATAGAATGTGTTTTGTTGAATTACTAGCTTTTTAAACCTTCTTAGAAAGCAGAACATTATTTTTATTCTTGCTTTTTGGTAGCTGTTTAATGAATGGTTTAACAAAAAAATTATCAAAATGACTGAAAATTAAATGATGTGAATTATCAGATTAACATTATACCTAAAGTTGCCCTGAGATGCAGGAAGATTGGATTCTTTTCTATTAAATTAATGGAATAAACTTCCTTTTGAATGGTTGGACAGTCCATGACACTTTTTCCAAAACAAGAAAAGATAATGGAGAGAAAAAAAAAGAGGAAGGAGACTCAATGCAGCTGAAATTAGCATGTTCTCATTTGGAGTTTAATGGTTTTTTTTTCTACAAAGAATAAGAATTTCATCTTAACATAATAATTTCAAAATGGATGTGCTACAGGATAGCTTGTAAATGTAATATTTAATGCTGTTGGATTACTTGAAGACAAATGTTTACAGAAAACTTTAAATTCCAGAAAAACTGTAATGTTCCAATAAACACCTGGAAGAAATATAATTTAAAAATTCATGGTTCAAAGCAAACCCTGGCAGGAAAGTCTGTGAGACACTTATCTCCAAACAGGAAGTGGCACTGTGGCTTAAGTGGAAGAGGGCTTCCCTTGAGCTGAAGAACTCAGGGATATGTTCAAACCCAGGCCCTGAGTTCAAGCCCCAAGACTGACAAAAAGAAATTTAAAAAAATTAAAGCATTAGGGATGGGAAGAAGACTCAGTGGTAGAGTGCTTGTCTTGCATGAATGACGTCCTGGTTTCAATTCCTCTGCACCACCTAAGCAGAAAAAACTGGAAGTGGCGCTGTCACTCAAGTGATATAGCCTTGAGCTGAAGAGCTCAGGGACAGTGCCCAGACCCAAAGTTCAGGCCCCCCTACCAACAACAACAACAACAAAAATTAAAGCATCAAACAACCTGAAGAGGTTGTCCAGAATGAGTGCGGCATTATCCGTTTACATGACTTAGTGACTTGAAACCTAGTTTACCAGGGGAGGTGGTGGGCAATTTGTGTCTTTGCCAAAACCTGCGAAATTATTTTGTACTTTCCCAAGGAGGGACAAAGCAGGGAATGGGGGGAGGAGTATAGGTGTTTGGCGGCCTTGCCTTTTGTTTCAGTGATTGTTTTCTGGAGTCAAATTCAGAGAAATACTGCTTGCAATCCTAGTTGCATGGGCAATGAAGAAGCCATGTCCTCGAAGTGGTCTTTGCATTGTCCTTGGCCCGGTTCCAACCACCACTGGCTAATCCAAGTCCCATTTCAGGACCAAGATGCCTTGAAGACTACTGATCCACTGGGCAGGTAGACCTAACCACAGCCAGAAAAGGCAAAAAATTCAATGCCGCTGGCAGCACTGGAAATCTACAACAGGCAGAGATTTTTTAATATATTTTATTGTAAAAATACTGTACAGAGGGGGTTCAGTTACATGAGTAGGGTAATGAGTACATTTCCTATCAAGCATTGTTACCTCTTCCTTGTTTTTTTTCCCTACCATCCCTTCCTTCCCCACCTCTCCAACTCCTCCCTCCTCAATCCCTGCCTGACATTGTAAATTCATTTTCTACATAGTGTCCTGTACATCTCTTCATCACAATGGGTCAACCTGCAGCCCCATTTAAGCATTTTGCTATATCCTTTCCACTCCCCAAATCACAAAAGTGAATATACAAGATGCAGAACATTGGAATCAAATACAGTGAAAACAGGGATTATACCGTGGGTGGATGAACCTACATAAGAATCACATAGTGCATTATAAGTATATAAAAAACAAAACCAAGACTGACTTGGGGTATATTTCACTTAACATCAACTTATGTGGTCATAATAACATAACTTTTGATCTTTTCTGCTTGTCCTAGACATGTACTAGTCCTTGCAAATAAGGGAAAGCATGGGACCTATGTTTCTCTGGGCCTGGCTTACTTCACTTAATATAATTTTTAACAAGTCTTTCCATTTCCTAACAAATGGGGCATTGTCATTCCCTCTAATGGAGGCATAGAATTCCATTGTGTGTGTGTGTGTGTGTGTGTGTGTGTGTATCACATTTTCTAGATCCATTCATCTACTGAGGGGAATCGGGGTTGGTTCCATATCGTAACTATAGTGAGCTATAGTGAGTTATGCTGCAACAAACATGGTTGTGCTGGTAGCTTTGGTATGACCTTGTTTGTGATCATTTGGGTAAATGCCCAAAAGTGGGATTGCTGGGTCATAGGGAGAGCTCTATGTGTAGTCTTCTGAAGAACTTCCATACTGCTTTCCAAAGTAGTTGAACAAGTTTACATTCCCACTAACAATGCAGTAGGGTTCCCGTCAACATCTGTAATTATTACATTTCTTGATTATAGACATTCTAACTGGAATGATGGGTGATCCCAATGCTATCTTTATTTGCATTTCTTTTTTTTTAATTTAATTTTATTTTATTTGTGAACATACTGTACAGAGGAGTTACAGTTACATGGGCAGGATAATGCGTACATTTCTTACCAAGCATTGCAGCCTCCTCCTTTGTTTACCCTTCACATCCCTTCCCAGCCTCCCCCTCCCCCCCTAATCCCAATCCTTCTCCTTCCACCCCACCCCCCCGTCCCCCCCCCTCCCCGCACCAACGTTGTAAAGCTCGTTTTGGACATGACAACTTGTACTTTTCATTGTTGCAACAGGTCCACCTGTATCCTTAAACAACTGGTTTTTCCCCATCTCCTCCACAAGTTATACTGACATCAGATATAGTGAAAGCAGGGGTTATACTGTGGGGAAGGGACATACAAAGCAACAAAGAGATAATCTTATAAATGTGTTAGAAACACATGCATGAAAGAAAAAAACATTAAAATACACATCTAAGGGTTCATTTTCCTGACATCACATTATCTGACCTTTTCCGCTTGACTCATACATATACTAGATATTACAAATAAGGGAAACCATGGAACCTACGTTTCTTTGGGCCTGGCTTACTTCACTTAATATAATTTTTTCCAAGTTTTTCCATTTCCTAACAAATGGGGCAATGTCATTCTTTCTGATGGAGGCATAGAATTCCATTGTATATATATACCACATTTTCTTGATCCATTCATCTACTGAGGGGCATCTGGGTTGGTTCCATATCTTAGCTATGGTAAATAATGCTCCAATAAACATAGTTGTCCTGGTAGCTTTAGTGTGGTCTTGTTTGTAAACATTTGGGTAAATGCCCAAAAGTGGGATTGCTGGGTCATAGGGGAGCTCTATGTGAAGTCTTTTGAGGAACCTCCATACTGCTTTCCAAAGTGGTTGAACAAGTTTACATTCCCACCAACAATGAAGTAATGTTCCTTTCTGTCCACATCCCCTCCAGCATCTGTTGTTGTTAGAGTTCTTGATTTTTGCCGTTCTAACTGGGGTGAGGTGATATCTCAATGTTGTTTTGATTTGCATTTCTTTTTTTTTTTTTTTTTAATTTTATTTTATTTTATTTGAGAACATACTGTACAGAGGGGTTACAATTACATGGGCAGGATAATGCATACAATTCTTACCAAGCATTGCAGCCTCCTCCTTTGTTTACCCTTCACCTCCCTTCCCAGCCTCCCCCCTCCCTCCCACCCAATCATACCCCCCCTCCCCCCCCCACCGACATTGTAAAGCTGGTTTTGACATGACATTTTGTACTTCTCATTGTTGCAACAGGTCCACCTGAATCCTTAAACGACTTGTTTGTCCCCATCTCCTCCACATGTTATACTGACATCAAATATAGTGAAAGCGGGGGTTACACTGTGGGGAAGGGACATACAAAGCAACAAAGAAATAATCTTATAAATGCGTTAGAAACACATGCATGAAAGAAACAAAAACATTAAAATACATATTTGAGGTTTCGTTTTCCTAACATCACATTATCTGACTTTTTCCGCTTGACTCATACCTATACTAGATATTGCAAATAAGGGAAACCATGGGACCTATGTTTCTTTGGGCCTGGCTTACTTCACTTAATATAATTTTTTCCAAGCCTTTCCATTTCCTAACAAATGGGGAAATGTCATTCTTTCTGATGGAGGCATAGAATTCCATTGTGTATATATACCACATCTTCTTGATCCATTCATCTACTGAGGGGCATCTGGGTTGGTTCCATGTCTTAGCTATGGTAAATAATGCTGCAATAAACATAGTTGTGCTGGTAGCTTTAGTGTGGCCTTGTTTGTGATCATTTGGGTAAATGCCCAAAAGTGGGATTGCTGGGTCGTTGGGGAGCTCTATGTGGAGTCTTTTGAGGAACCTCCATACTGCTTTCCAAAGTGGTTGAACAAGTTTACATTCCCACCAACAATGAAGTAAGGTTCCTTTCTGTCCACATCCCCTCCAGCATCTGTTGTTGTTAGAGTTCTTGATTTTTGCTGTTCTAACTGGAGTGAGGTGATATCTCAATGTTGTTTTGATTTGCATTTCTTTTATGGCTAGGGATGTTGAACATTTCTTCATGTGTCTATTGGCCATCCTTCTTTCTTCTTCAGAGAAGTTTCTCTTTAAGTCTTTGCCCACTTATTTATTGAGCAGTTGTTTCTTTGAGGATTTGTTGTTGTTGGGTTTAATTTTTTGAGTTCCAAGTATATTTTAGATATGAGACCCTTGTCCGTTGTATGGCTAGTAAAGATCTCCTCCCAATCCGTGGACTTTCTATTGATCTTGCTAGCTATGTCATTTGCCCTGCAGAAGCTCTGCAACTTTATGCAATCCCATTTGTCCAACCTTTCTTTGATTTGTTGTGTTTCCGGGTCTCTATTCAGAAAATTTCGGCCTGAACCAAGGAGACCCAGGGTTTCTCCTATTCCGTCCTGTAATGTTTTCAGAGTGTCTGCTTTGAGTTCAAGGTCTTTGATCCATTTGGAGTTGATTCTGGTGCAGGGTGATATATAAGGATCTAGCTTAAGTTTTCTACATGTAGTTAACCAATTTTGCCAGCACCATTTACTGAAGAGTTTGTCTTTCTTCCATTCTATTGTTTTAGCTCCCTTATCGAAGATTAGATGGCTATAGGTCTGTAGGTTCATTTCTGGGTTTTCAATTCTATTCCATTGGTCCTGAGGTCTGTTCTTATGCCAATACCAACCTGTTTTGATTACTATGGCTTTATAGTAGAGTTTGAAGTTTGGTATTGATATTCCTCCAGCAGTGTTCTTTTCGTTGAGGAGCGTTTTTGCTATTCGGGGTCTTTTATTGTTCCATATGAATATTTGGATTGCCTCTTCTATTTCCTTGAAGAATGAGGGTGGAATTTTGATAGGTATTGCGTTGAATTTGTAGATAGCCTTGGGAAGTATTGCCATTTTCACGATGTTAATCTTTCCAATCCAGGAGCATCTGAGGTTTTGCCATTTTTTAAGTTCTGTGTTGATTTCCTTTTTCAAGATTTTAAAGTTTTCATCATAGAGGTCCTTCACTTCTTTAGTTAAGTTAATTCCTAGGTATTTTATTTTTTGTGGGGCTATTACAAATGGAGTTGCTTTCCTAATTTCAGCCACACTTTTCTCATTGTCGGCATACAGAAAAGCCATTGATTTTTGGGGGTTAATTTTATAACCTGCTACTTTGCCAAAGTTTTGAATCAGCTTGAGTAATTTGGGAGTGGAGTCTATGGGATTCTTTAAATACAAGATCATGTCATCTGCAAAGAGGGAGAGTTTTATTTCTTCTTTCCCTATTTGGATCCCCTTTATGTCTGCATCTTGTCTTATTGCTGTAGCTAGGCATTCTAATACTAGATTGAAGAGAAGTGGAGTGAGTGGGCATCCTTGTCTTGTTCTTGAGTTAAGAGGAAATGACTTTAGTTTTTCACCATTGAGTACAATGCTGGCTGTAGGTTTGTCATATACAGCCTTTATTGTATTGAGGAATGTTCCATGGATTCCTAATTTCTCCAAAACCTTCATCATAAAGGGGTGTTGGATCTTGTCCAATGCTTTTTCTGCATCTATTGAGATAACCATGTGGTTCTTATTCTTGCTACTGTTGATGTGATGAATAATATTAATTGATTTGCGTATATTGAACCAGCTTTGCATCCCTGAAATGAATCCTGTTTGATCGTGGTGTATGATTTTTTGGATGAATTGTTGAAGTCGGTTGGCCAAAATTTTGTTGAGAAGTTTTGCATCAATGTTCATCAAAGAAATGGGTCTATAGTTCTCTTTCTTTGATGAGTCCCTGCCTGGTTTTGGGATGAGGGTTATGATGGCTTCATAGAATGTGTTCGGTAGTGAGCTTTCTCTTTCAATTTCATTGAAGCGTTGGAGGAGTATTTTTGTCAGCTCTGCTTTGAAGGCCTTGTAAAATTCTGCTGTAAAACCATCTGGTCCTGGACTTTTCTTAGCTGGGATGTCTCTTATTGCTGTTTCTATTTCAATGCTTGATATGGGGCTGTTAAGCTGGTTTAACTCATCTTGGTTTAGTTTTGGCATGTCAATATTTGCTAGGAAGAGGTCCATTTCTGTCAAGTTCTCAAACTTATTAGCATAAAGTTTTGAGAAGTATTCCCTTATAAGGTTCTGAATCTTGGTTGTTTATGTGGTGATGTTTCCATTCTCATCTCTGAGTTTATTAATTTGGGTGTGTTCTCTTCTTTTTCTGATAAGATTTGCTAAGGGTCTGTCAATTTTGTTAAGTTTTTCGAAGAACCAACTCTTTGTTTTGTTGATTCTTTCTATAGTTTTTTTGGATTCTAATTCATTTAATTCTAATTTAATTTTGGTTATTTCTTTCCGTGTACTGGATTGGGGTTTATGTTGCTGCTCTTTTTCAAGGAGGTTTAGATGTGTCATTAAATTGTTTGTTTCAGATCTCTCCAATTTGTTGATGTAGGAGCTCAGAGCTATAAACTTGCCTCTGAGTACTGCCTCTGCTGTGTCCAGGGGAGCTGGTAATTTGTGTGTTCATTTTTGTTGAATAGCATGAACATTTGAATTTCCTTTCTAATCACTTCTACGACCAACTGATGATTCAGCAGTATGTTGTTCAGCCTCCATATGATACCGGACTTTCTTTGGTGGCTTTTGGTGTTGAGTTCTAATTTTATTCCCTTGTGGTCAGAGAGAATGCATGGTATAACTTCAATGTTTCTGAATTTAGATAAGTTTGCTTTGTGGCCTAAAATGTGGTCTATTTTAGAAAACGTTCCATGTGCTGCTGAGAAAAACGTGTATTCTGATGCTGCTGGGTGAAATGTTCGGTAGATGTCTGTTAAGTCTAGTTGATCTATGCAGCTGTTTAAATCTGCGGTTTCTCTGTTGAGTTTTTGCCGAGTTGATCTATCTAGTGGGGAGAGTGGGGTGTTAAAATCCCCAACAATTAATGTCTTTGGATCTATATGGGATTTGAGGGAAAGTAGTGTTTCTTTGATAAATTTGAGTGCTCCATTGTTTGGCGAATAGATATTTAGAATTGTAATGTCCTCCTGAAGGAGAGATCCTTTAATTAGTATGCAGCGTCCTTCTTTATCTCTTCTCACGAATTTTAATTTGAAGTCTATTTTATCTGATATTAAGATTGCAACTCCCGTCTCTTTATGCGTTCCGTTTGCTTGGTAGATTTTGTTCCAGCCTTTAACATTGAAAATGTGTTTGGTTTTATGGGCAAGAGGTGACTCCTGCAGGCAGCAGATAGAAGGGTCTTGTTTTTTAATCCAACTAGACAGTCTATGTCGCTTAATTGGAGAGTTCAGTCCGTTAACGTTAAGAGATAGGACTGAGAGGTATTTGGGAGTTCCTGCCATGTTATCTACCTTCTTGGGGGCTGCGAAAACTGGGTTCTTCCTATGGTTCTTGGATTCTCAGTTTGGGTGCAGTTTCTTGGCCTTTGTTGCGGTCTTGTTGGTTTTCTATGTGTAGGACATCTTTAAGAATCTTTTGTAGGGCTGGTTTGGTGGAGATGTATTGTTTCAATTTTTCTTTGCTATGGAAGGTTTTTATTTGGCCTTCAGTTATGAAGGAGAGTTTAGCTGGGTACAGTATTCTTGGTTGATAGTTGTTTGTTTTTAGGGCATGGCATACATCATTCCAGGCTCTTCTTGCTTTGATTGTCTCTGCTGAGAAATCTGAGGTAATTCTATTTGGTTTCCCTTTATAGGTGATTACCCTTTTCTCCTTGACAGCTTTAAGGATCTTTTCCTTGGTCTGAGTTGATCCTGTGTGGATTATAATGTGACGGTGGGATGTCCTATTCTGGTCTGGTCTATTTTCGGTTCTGAAAGCTTCTTGTATCTGAATAGGCCTATCTTTTTGTATGTTTGGGAAGTTCTCTGCTAGGATCCTGTTAAACAAATTTCCTAGACCATTAACTTCTGTTTCTAGGTGCTCCTCTACACCCATTATCCTTAGATTAGGCCTTCTGATGGTGTCTTCCAGGTGTTGGATAGATCTATCATATTTCTTGGACTTGTCTTTGATGGTTGTATGTTCTTTCTCTATAATATCTAGGCTGTCTTCAATCCCTGAGATTCGATCTTCTGCATGGTCTAACCTGCTGTCAAGACTCTGTACTTTGTTTTTTATCTCTTTTCCTTCTAATTGGTCGGCTTTGATGGTTTCAAGTTCTTTGTTGAAGCTCTGTTTTAGGTATTGTATGGATTTCTTTACTTCCTTAATTTGGTGTTCAGTGTTTGTTCTCAAATCACTTAGTTGATTGGTTATGGTTTCTTTGGACTCCCATTCCTTCTGTTGGGTTCCATTCAGCATTCCCTTTGTGGTCTCCCTGACTTCCTTCAGCTCTTTGTTAATGGATTCCATGAATGCCTTTAGTGATCTTTGTGTGTTCTCTACCTGGTCTCTCAATTCCTCAATTACTCTTTGATTAGCTTCCTCCCGTTTGTGGGATTCCTGCAGTTCTCTTTCCTCCCTTTCGTGGGATTCCTGCAGTTCTCTTTGAGTGTTCTCAGCCTGCTCACGCCATTCCTCCCTTTCTCTTTGAGTATTCTGAAGTTGTTCACGCAAATCCTGTATCAGTTTTTGAGTAGCTTCCTCACGCTTATGATATTCCTGTATAAACTTTTGGGATGCCTCCTCTCTCTCCCTATCACGCTCATACAGAGTCCTTTGTAAGTTGTCAAACTTCTCATTTATCATGTTTGCCACCATTGTTTGTAGAGCTATTTGGGAATTCTCCTCTGGATTGTTCATTATCTGATCTGACCCCTGATTATCAAGATTGGGATTGAGGTACCCGGATTTGCCATTTTTCTTGTGTTTTTTCGGCTTACTCTGCCCATTTGAGATGAAAATTGCACCAGTTTTGTGCTAGAACACTATCTTAAGGCAACCATCAACCAAAGTTTGCATTTGTACAGTCAATAGTCTACAGATACAATCTAGTTCAACAGATACATCTATTCAACATCAAACAACTATATGTTAATGGGCTTCGAACCGCAGAGAAGAATTTGGAAAACCAGAAATTTTTAGGGTTAGGGAAAGATCTGGGTAAAAATTAGGAATAAATTGGTGTGGGGATGCACAGGGAGAGTTAACTATGTCCTAATCTCAATGCAGGAAATAGGTTGTGTAGGATGCAAGTAGAGAGGGAGAGAAAAAGAAGAAAGGGAAAGGGAAATGAAAAGAGACCAGAAAAAAAATTAGAAACATAAAAATTAATATAGTTATGGAGATTGAAAGACCATCTATTTAGAGAGGAATGTGAATATAAAGAGAAAACAGGAGGGAGATAGAAGAGATGTGAAAAACTTAAAAAATGCTTAAAATATTATATAGGTATAAAGAGGTAGTACTGCTATTAAGGAATTTAAGTCTCAGAGGTTTTGGATTGAGTAATAAATTTGTGGATTAAGTGTGTACACAATGGGGGATAGGGTCTACTAGTTAAGTATGGGTTTATCTGAGGATGTGCAGGACAAGAGTTAAGTCACATGCAGAAGAACAAAAGAAAGGAAAAGGTGAAAAGGATAAGAAAGGGAGAAAAAAAAGATCAGAAGTTCAGTAGAGCTAGACAAAAAACAAAATTAAGAAAGAAAGAAAAAGAGAGAGAAAACAAGAAAAGAAAGGAAAACGTACATTCACATATTCCTAAAATAAAAATTATAAGAGGGAAAAAAAAGTTACTGGAAAACAATTATTTTTTCAAAAAAGGCAAAAATTAAAGATTAATAAAAGTTTTAGAAAAGGAAAAAAAATTATTTATATATATAAGGTACCAAAAAAAAAAAAAAAAGGAAAGAAGAAAAAAAAGTTCTTTGATTTTTTTTTTTGATTTTTTTGGGAGGGGTGGGAAGAATCCTGTATCTCCCTTTTGTCTGTAACCATCCTCTTGTTGGAGTCTCTGGTCAGCTTGAGGTCCTGTGGCTTGATTGGTTTCTTAAGTCAGTTTGTTCGAACAGGCAGAAAAATGCTCTGCTTTACCCAAGATTTTGAGATCCCCCTCCCAGGTTAGTTTAATGGGAGGGTGATCTGCTTTGAGAATCACAAAAGAGGGGTGATGAGGCTAGGTTCTGGTAGAGTTGAGGCCTTTCAACAAACAGTAGCTTTTCCTTGGGGCTATTTTGTGAAAAATTCACAGAGCCCACCCTGGAGCCATTCTCAGGGTTTCTGTTTTTCAATTGATTGTGGAGGCTGCTAGAGGGAGGGGCAGCCTCTGGCTCTGGTTACCCAGTGAGGAAAGCCACTCCAATGGCTGGTGCCTGGGCTGGGTGACTTTTCCCTGGATGGAGCTGAGTCTAGCAGGTCACTTCGCCGTTAAGTTCTTGTGACCTGTTAAATGACTCGTTTTATTCCAAGGCCTGAGTTGGACCTAGCAGCTCCTGCGAGCTTTGTCGGTATCCAAGATGGAGATCACCGGTGCTGGGGGGGAGGGGTGGCCTTCCCTCCTCTGCTCCCTGAGAAGGAGTGAGGACGTGGGGCTTCTACTCACGCCGAGTCTTGGATCCTTGGTCGTCTCTGGTCTGCAACGTGCAGGATGAAGATGTCTGCTCCTTGTCGGTTCTTGCTGGTGTTGAGTAGAATCCTCTCACCCGCTGCGTCTGGCTCCTTCGTCCCGGACTCTCTGTGTGAGTGCTCAGGTAGGGCCGCGGCTGCGGTCGCCACTGCGACCCTGCCGCCGCCGCGGCGGCTGCTGGCAGGCGCTCAGATGTGTCTCCTTGTCTTGGCTTCCCCTCTCTTTTCTAACTCTCTGTCCTGTGATGGCACACTTAGTGTGATTCTCTGGCTTAGGACTGTTCACTGGAAATCTAAAACTGCTTTCTATGCGAGAGCTTGTTCAGATTCCAGCTTCTCCTCCTCCATCTTCCCGGAACTCTGCATTTCTTTTATGGCTAGAAAAGTTGAGCATTTCTTCATGTGTCTAATGGGCATTTTCATTTCCTCTTCAGAGAAATCTCTCTTTAAGTCTTTAGCCCACTGAATTATCCAGCAGTTGTTTCTTTGATGATTTGTTGTTGGGGAATTTAATTTTTTAAGTCCTAAGTATATTTTAGATATAAGATCTTGTCCATTTTATGACTCATGAAGATCTTCTCCCAGTACGTGGGCTGTCTACAGTTCTTGTTAGCTTTGACCTTTGCCTTGCAGAACCTCTGCGGTTTCATGCAATCCCATTTGCCCAACCTTTCTTTGATTTGTTTTGTTTCTTGTTCTCTATTAAGAAAATTTCGGCGTGTGCTAAAGAGCCCTAGAGTTTCTCCTATTCCTTCATGTAAAGTTTTCATGGTGTCTGCTTTTATTTTGTGGTCTTCTGTCCACTTGGAGTTGATTCTGGTGCAGGGCGATATATGCGGATCTAGTTTTAGTTTAACAGGTGTTTAACCAATTTTGCCAACACCATTTACATAAAAGGCTATCTTTTTTCCACTCTATTTTTTTTAGCTCCCTTGTCAAAGATTAGGTGGCTATAGGTCAATGGATTCATTTCTGAGTCTTCAGTCCTTTTCCATTGGTCCTCAGGTTTGTTCTTGTGCCATTATCAAGGTGTTCTTATTACTATGGCTTTTTAGTCTAGTTTGACATTTGGAACTGATATTGCTTCAGCACTGTTCTTTCTGCTAAGAATTGACAAACCTACAGCCAGCATTATAGTTAATGGCAAAAAGTTAAAATCATTTCTTATAAATTCAGGAATGAGGAGCTGGGAATGTGGCTCAGTGGTAGAGCGCTTGCCTTGCATGCATGAGGCCCTGGGTTCCATTCCTCAACACCACATAAGAAAAAGAATAAAAGCCGGAAGTGGCGCTGTGGCTCAAGTGGTAGAGTGCTAGCCTTGAGCTGAAGAGCGGCGGTACAGTGCCCAGGCCCAGAGTTCTTGCCCCATGACTGGGGCATGAATTAAATAAATAAAATAAATTCAGGAATGAGATAAGGATGTCTGCTCTCTCCACTCCTCTTCAAATTAGTATTAGAATGCTAGCTGGGGCAATAAGACAAGATACAAACTTAAAGGGGATCCAAATAGGGAAAGATGAATTAAAACTATCCCTTTTTGCAGATGACATGATCTTGTATTTAAAGAACCCCACGGACTCCACTCCCAAGTTACTTGAGCTGATCAGAAACTTTGGCAAACTAGCAGAATATAAAATTAACCCTCGGAAATCAATGGCTTACCTGTATTCCAATAACAATAAGAGTGAGGCTGAAAATAGGAAAGCAATACCTTTTTAATATTCGCAAAAATATAAAATAGCAAGGAGTTAACTTAAGAGGTGAAGGACCTCTATGATGGAAACTTTAAAAACCTGAAAAAGAAAATGAAAGCAGAACTAAGGAAGTGGGAAACCTCCCACGCTCCTATTTTGGGAAGATTAACATCATGAAAATGGCAATACTGCCAAAGGCTATTTCCAAATTCAATGTGATACCTATCAATATCCCAATCTCACTTTCAATGAAATAGAAGAAGCAATCCAAAAATTCATATGGAAGAATAAAAGACCCCGAATAGCAGAGAGGATTTTTGTGATTCTCATTTTGTATTACCACTTTCATTCTACAAAGTAATCTATGGATTTTAACTTTATTCACTCCCTTTGGATAAACCTCACAAAAAGCCTGCCTCTAGCTCCCAAGACACCTAACTCTTAGGTCTGGACAATTGTTCCTAGATAGTGAATTACTTAGTTGTATTTTGAACGCATAAAACATGCATATAAAACTAGCACATTTTGATCTCATGAGAAAACTGCCTTTTTCCCTCTCTCAAATTCATTTCCTGATAGGCATTTTTAGAAAGAATCTATTTTCCTTTTTAGATGAAAGGCTTGTAGGAAACTATGTTCATAATCTGGCTCTTCCTCCTGCACCTCAACACCTAAAACACAAATTTCACAAAGAATTTATAAGAAACAATACAAAAACCAAACACTTGGAAATGCTCAGATGCAGAGAGTTTTACAAAACCCAGAATATAACTCTGCTGTCTGAGGCTGGGGCTCTCTGTGTAAATTAAGAAACCCCAAAAGAGCAGCCAGGAGTACCGGACATGAGTGTCCCTGGCTGATATTCCATGGACAAGGAGCATGGAGGGGCAACCTAAGCCTGCAGGAGAGTGTCTGGAGGAAAGTTTCCCTGCCAGCCTGAGTACAAAAGTTGGCATCACCCCACCTGGGCCTGTATTTCTTGTCTTCTCCCCACAGCTGAGAACAATTGTCCCCTGCTCCATGGAGGATACTGTACAAGCTGATCCCCAGAGTGGCTTGTTTTGTCTACACTCCTTCCTAGGTGGGTGCCCCCCAACCGTGTGTGTGTGCTCTCAGGGGCCCCTTAGGGCCCAGGCCCATGGGGCTGGTGGGTGTTAGATGTGGGTCAGTGGCACTGTGTCATTCACGCAGCAGCTTCCCTAGTCCAACAGCAGGTACACCCTGATATTCTCCCACAGTCTCAGGTGAGGTGCCCAGAAGCACCCGAGTTGGGTAGGCTGCCACTAGGATCCTACTTCATCAGAGGGGCTAGATGAAGTGGCTGCTGCCTGAATTACTAATTATTTTATGGAGCAGTTATAAACAAATTGATACATATTACTGTATGATATATAATGCTATATCCTTGAGTCTCTAGTCTACAAAATCATTGAACTTGATACTAGCAAGAATGTATTTTATTTTATGTGTTTATAAGGCCATAATGGCAAACTGAAATGAAAGTACAACAAAACTCTTCTCCAAAAAACACATTCTAAAATCACAGAATTTGAAAAAAATTGTATGTAAGTAGTGCAAATGAAATTATACTAGGATAGTAAAATACACACAAAAATATTACATTCATTACATTCAAAAGTAAAATAAATAAGTACAGAAAGAATTCCTACTGGATAAAAAATATTACAATGGTTTAACAGGTAGAAGTGATATAAGTTATATGTTTTCTTGTTATAAAACTTATTTATATCTCCCTGGTCTGTTTATCTTAGTGAAGGAAAACGTTAGAAAGCAGAAATTATGTGGCATCTCTTACTTCCAGTACTACAAAGGAGAGTGGCACTTCCTAATGGGTGTCCTGGGATGACACCCACATCCAGCCCATGTAGACCCATCAGAGGTCCCTGTGGTGACCCTGAGGGGGTCTGGAAAACCACACTGCTGCTGCAGCAAGTGCAGTATTTGTTGTGGTGGGCTGCATCCAACAAGGCTCCACCAGTGACCAGACCAAGCAACCCAGCCTCAGGTGCCAAAGCCAGGAGGTAAGGCAGGGCAGACCCCAAGTCCTGCCTTCCATGTGTGTGCCTGCACTGCCAAGGCCAGACCCATTCCTGCTTTGGATACCAATGAGGGTAGGGGATGAGCCCATTGCTGCCAAACGGAGCATCCCCGGAATGGCACCCAGAGCTGGGCCCATGTGGACCAGAAGGACAATGGAGGAGGCTACACAGCAAAGCCAAAGGGGCTTTGGGTCCCCAGTGCTGCAGCTCGTGCACTGCAAGTCCAGGCTCCTCTGGCACTGATGGGCATATGCAGGGATGGCACCTTACCCGAGATCACAGGGACCAGAAAATGGAGGTCCGTGGGGATGCTGAAGGGGCTCCAGGGTGCTCAGCTGCCACAGCTGTCACAAGCCAGCTGGCAGAAGGGCCAGCACACGACTCTAGTCTCCATTCTGCCCTAAAGTCTGAACCAAGGCTGGGCTGCCTGGCCCCAAGTGGGTGAATTGTCCACCAAGCCTTCCTTCTCCTGTGGACTGTGCAGTGTACAAACATGGTGTCCTCCACCCCACACCCATGGGGGCAGGCAGTGACCCCACAACAGAGTCTCACTGGGATGGCACTTGCACCCAGGACCACCGCAGACCAGTACCAGCACACCTGGCAGAGGAGAGGGTAGCAGTGGACTCAACTAAAGCCCCAAGGCTGCCAGCTCCTGGGTGAAATGGAACAAGTGAGACTGGGAAGGGAGGTGGGCAGGGTGGGCAGGGCTCATCTGGCAATGCTGAGGACCATGCACACACACATCCCTTCGCTGCACATCCACCACAAGGGAGGGGGCCCCACTTCTCAACGGGTGACTTGAAGAGGCCCCACACCCACAGGGACTACAGAAATGGAAGTTCACATGGTGATATTGAAAGGGCTCCAGGGTACAGCCTTGCTCCTGCACTGATCAACTGGCACAAAAAAAAAGGGGAAAAATGACCACTAACCCTTTTCATCAATGATAACCTATTATACTTTCAAAACAGTTTTACTTTCCTCTTGTCCTATATTTTTGCGTGGGACCCTCTGAATTAACCAGAAGTCTCCAGGATTTCTTCATGCACAGTAATACAAATAAATATAGATTCTATTCTTCTTTGAATTAAGGGAGGTTGCATTTAGTTCTTTCCCATATTTGATTCATGAAAAAGAAATCCTAACATATATCTGTAAAGCACAAAACTCATGCTACCCAGAGAGAAATAATCACATGATTAGTGGTTCAAATGATATTTCATCTTTGCATTTCTTTAGAAAACTGCATACTTGGGGCTGGGAATGTGGCTCAGTGGTAGAGCGCTTGCCTTGCATGCATGAGGCTCTGGATTTGATTCCTCAGCACCACATAAGCAAAAAGAAAAAAGCCAGAAGTGGCACTGTGGCTCTAGTGGTAGAGTGCTAGCCTTGAGCTGAAGAACTGAGGGACAGTGCCCAGGCCCAGAGTTCAGGCCCCACAACCGGACCATCCCCCAAAAAGAAAAAAAGCAAGCAAGCAAGAAAGAAAACTGCATACTACTTTCTACAATGAGAATATTAGCCTGTATTTTGACCAAGAGAGTACAAAATTTCCTTTCCTCCACACTCTCACATTATTACCTTCTGAGTTTTTTAAAGGGCAGGTTTTTACTATGTGCAGTACCCCAGACTGGCCTTAGAATCAAATCCTCTTACTCCAACCCCCTAAATGCTTAGAATTACAAGCCTTTACCACCACACCTGGCTTCTTTGATTTTTTTTTGATAAGAGTTATAATAGTTATGAAGTAGTATCATAGTAATTTTGAGTTGCATTTCTCTAATGACTTCTGTTCAGAAAGCATTAAGCCAGCGTAGAAGGGGTATCAAACACAAATTTGTAAACCCACTGGTGATTTTCAGGGCTTTTTGGAAAGCAGGTCTATTCAGAACTTTTGTCCATTTTAAATCAAGTTTCTTGTTAATCTCATCTTTAATATCTCTATACAAAATGAATACTTAATTCAATATAGTAGAAAGGAAAAATTAAGCAACTCCTAACATTTTTCACTTTTCAATAAAATGATATTGCTTAAATCAATTTCTGTTTATGCTTGAGACTATACTACTCAATTTGGTTAGACCTTTTACAAAGCTTTATATACTTTATTTATTTTATGTTGATTGCTCTTTCCAAATCCTGCGTGTCTAATTTTGGTTTCTTTCAGTTTCATGTAGTTCAGATTTCAAACTGAAGAATGAATGGAAGGAAACAAACAAAAAAATAGTTACTCTCATCTGATGATGCCTCTACAAGAATGAGGAAAGAGTTCATCCTGCTAAGGATCTATGATAGAATTTCAAAAAGAGAATTCATTCTTCTAGGTTTTCCCTATCTTTGTGATGTACCTTAAATTATATAAAACAAAATATACTGCTCAGATACTCTTACGTTTCATCAGTTTTGTACATTTTCATAAGGACTTCACATCTGTCTACAACATTCCTTCTTTATAATGTCCCTGATATTTTTACATTATCAAGACATAAGATAACCAGCTTGATTTACAGCATGAGAAGTTATCCTCCTGGCTTCCCTAGAAGCAGAGCATGGTCAATAGATAACATTACTTCTAGTTGCTCACCACATGTAATGGTTTCTGTAATATATTTTATTTAGTATTTAAAAAATTGTTGGTTAAACTCAAAGTTCATTCATAGAAGTTTGTGTTGAGTTTTTCACAAGTTTTATTTCTATTAATTCTTAAGATAACATTTGCTATAATGCTAATATTATTACCATTTAAGTGTTGGGAAAAATTGTAATTAAAGGCAGTAAGGGCATGGCCCAAATACACACAGTGAGGAAGAAAATGAGTAAAAGTTTCCAAAAATTTTTCAGCAATACAGAAAAGGTAGGTAAAAATCTCACCATTCTTTTACACTCTAAATTCAATATTCATGTTGCTCAAGAAATAATAGCATAGCAATTATTGCCCATGATGATTGTTTTCTGTCACAATTTGTCTTCAACACAGACTGTGTTGGTGACATCACGCACAGAATTGAACTTATACATTGAGTTTCAAAGACAGCCAAATTTCTTCTGTCCTACAGTTCCATTTTTCTTTTTAAAAAATACCAAAACTTTTAAATATCATCACTTTCTGTCTTTTAGAATCCAAAAGAGAAATAAATTCACATTTAATTTAATAAATTCACCTTTACTTTTAAAGCAAAATGCTTTAAAAGTAGGAGATGATAAAAACAGGCCCCCATGAAGTAAATTTTCTTCTACTTTTAAAATTATTCTGAAAACCTTGTGCTGGTTGGTCACTCCTGTAATCTTGTTTACTTGAGATATCTACTCAGGAGGCTAAGATCTGTGGATAACAGTTGGAAGCCAATCAGGGCAAAAACATTTTTGAGATTATTTTTCAAAAAATTTAATGAACTAGGAAAGAGCCAGGAGTGGAAATGTAGCTCATATAGTAGTTCACCAATCTAGAGAGGAAAGGCCTACCAAGACCTTAAAGCCCTGAGTTCAAATTCTCAGCACTCCAACACACTTGTGTGCACACGTGCACACACACACATTTATTCAAAATACCTTCATGTCAGTGTTTTGCATTTATTTATTTGTTAATGAGATTATATGGATAAAATAAGGGAAATTAAATCTTCAATCTCAGAACATTTTTATACATTTTTTTTATTTTAAAATACTGCACAGAGAAGTGACATTTACATGAGCAAGGTAATGAGTACATTTCCTAACAAGCATTGTTACCTCCTCCTTTATATTCCCCCACCATCCCTTCTCTCCCACCTCCGCAAGTACACTCCACTCCTCCTCTCTCCTTCCCCTGCATAAATTGTAAAATTCATTTTCAACATAGTGTCTTGTGCATCTCATTGTTACAATGGGTCAACGGGTATCCCTATTTAAGCATTTTGTTGTTTTCTTCTTCTCACCAAATTAGAGAAACGTATATACAAGATGTAGGTGCACCAACTTCAAATACAGTGAAAAAAGGGGTTATAGCGTGGTTGAGGAACATATAAAGAAACAAAAAAAAAATCACATCGTACAGTATAAGTATGTTAGAAATAATAGCATGATACAATCACTTGTGTACCTATCTTGGCATTCGTTTAGCTTAACATCATCTTATCTGGTCAAATGCACATAGTTCTTGACATTTTCTGATAATCCCGGACATATATTAGTTATTGAAAATAAGAAAAACCATGGGACGTATGTTTCTTTGGACCTCGCTTACTTCACTTAATAAATTTTTTCCAAATCTTTCCATTTCTTAACAAATAGGGCAATGTCATTCTTTCTGATGGAGGCATAGAATGCAATTGTATATATTGACCACGTTTTCTTTTTTTTTTTAATTTAATTTAATTTTATTTGAGAACATACTGTAGAGAGGGGTTACAATTACATGGGCAGGACAATGCATACATTTCTTACCAAGCATTGCAGCCTCATCCTTTGTTTACGTTCACCTCCCTTATCAGCCTCCCCCCTCCCCCCCACCCAATCATACCCTCCCTTCTCCCCCCACACCGACATTGTAAAGCTTGTTTTGACATGACATTTTATACTTCTCATTGTTGCAACAGGTCCACCTGAATCCTTAAACTACTTGTTTGCCCCCATCTCCTCCACATGTTATACTGACATCAAATATAGTGAAAGCGGGGGTTACATTGTGGGGGAGGGACATACAAAGCAACAAATAATCTTATAAATGCATTAGAAACACATGCATGAAAGAAACAAAAACCTTAAAATACATATTTGAGGGTTCGTTTTCCTAACATCACATTCTCTGACTTTTTCCGCTTGACTCATACCTATACTAGATATTGCAAATAAGGGAAACCATGGGACCTATGTTTCTTTGGGCCTGGCTTACTTCACTTAATATAATTTTTTCCAAGCCTTTCCATTTCCTAACAAATGGGGAAATGTCATTCTTTCTGATGGAGGCATAGAATTCCATTGTGTATATATACCACATTTTCTTGATCCATTCATCTACTGAGGGGCAACTGGGTTGGTTCCATATCTTAGCTATGGTAAATAATGCTGCAATAAACATAGTTGTGCTGGTAGCTTTAGTGTGGTCTTGTTTGTAAACATTAGGGTAAATGCCCAAAAGTGGGATTGCTGGGTCATAGGGGAGTTCTATGTGAAGTCTTTTGAGGAACCTCCATACTGCTTTCCAAAGTGGTTGAACAAGTTTACATTCCCACCAACAATGAAGTAAGGTTCCTTTCTGTCCAAATCCCCTCCAGCATCTGTTGTTGTTAGAGTTCTTGATTTTTGCTGTTCTAACTGGAGTGAGGTGATATCTCAATGTTGTTTTGATTTGCATTTCTTTTATGGCTATGGATGTTGAACATTTCTTCATGTGTCTATTGGCCATCCTTCTTTCTTCTTCAGAGAAGTTTCTCTTTAAGTCTTTCGCCCACTTACTTATTGGGCAGTTGTTTCTTTGAAGATTTGTTGTTGGGTGGTTTAATTTTTTGAGTTCCAAGTATATTTTAGATATGAGACCCTTGTCCGTTGTATGGCTAGTAAAGATCTTCTCCCAATCCGTGGGCTTTCTATTGATCTTGCTAGCTATGCCATTTGCCCTGCAGAAGCTCTGCAACCTTATGCAATCCCATTTGTCCAACCTTTCTTTGATTTGTTGTGTTTCCGGGTCTCTATTCAGAAAATTTCGGCCTGAGCCAAGGAGACATAGGGTTTGTCCTATTATTCCATCCTGTAATGTTTTCAGAGTGTCTGCTTTGACTTCAAGGTCTTTGATCCATTTGGAGTTGATTCTGGTGTAGGGTGATATATAAGGATCTAGCTACAGTTTTCTACATGTAGTTAACCAGTTTTGCCAGCACCATTTACTGAAGAGGCTGTCTGTCTTCCATTCTATTGTTTTAGCTCCCTTATCGAAGATTAGATGGCTATAGGTCTGTAGGTTCATTTCTGGGTTTTCAATTCTATTCCATTGGTCCTGAGGTCTGTTCTTATGCCAATCCCAAGCTGTTTTGATTACTATGGCTTTATAGTAGAGTTTGAAATTTGGTATTGATATTCCTCCAGCAGTGTTCTTTCCATTGAGGAGCGTTTTTGCTATTCGGGGTCTTTTATTGTTCCATATGAATTTTTGGATTGCCTCTTCTATTTCCTTGAAGAAGGAGAGTGGAATTTTGATAGGTATTGCGTTGAATTTGTAGATAGCCTTGGGAAGTATTGCCATTTTCACGATGTTAATCTTTCCAATCCAGGAGCATGGGAGGTTTTGCCATTTTTTAAGTTCTGTGTTGATTTCCTTTTTCAAGATTTTAAAGTTTTCATCATAGAGGTCCTTCACTTCTTTAGTTAATTCCTAGGTATTTTATTTTTTGTGGGGCTATTACAAATGGAGTTGCTTTCCTAATTTCAGCCACACTTTCCTCATTGTCGGCATACAGAAAAGCCATTGATTTTTGGGGGGTTAATTTTATAACCTGCTACTTTGCCAAAGTTTTGAATCAGCTTGAGTAATTTGGGAGGGAGTCTATGGGATTCCTTAAATACAAGATCATGTCATCTGCAAAGAGGGAGAGTTTTATTTCTTCTTTCCCTATTTGGATCCCCTTTATGTCTGCATCTTGTCTTATTGCTGTAGGTAGGCATTCTAATACTAGATTGAAGAGAAGTGGAGAGAGTGGGCATCCTTGTCTTGTTCCTGAGTTAAGAGGAAATGGCTTTAGTTTTTCACCATTGAGTATAATGCTGGCTGTAGGTTTGTCATATACAATCTTTATTGTATTAAGGAATGTTCCATGGATTCCTAATTTTTCCAAAACCTTCATCTTAAAGTGGTGATGGATCTTGTCGGATGCTTTTTCTACGTCTATTGAGATAACCATATGGTTCTTATACTTGCTCCTGTTGATGTGATGAGTAATATTAATTGATTTGTGTATATTGAACCAGCTTTGCATCCCTGAAATGAATCCTGTTTGATCGTGGTGTATGATATTTTGGATGAATTGTTGAAGTCGGTTGGCCAAAATTTTGTTGAGAAGTTTTGCATCAATGTTTATCAAAGAAATGGATCTATAGTTCTCTTTCTTTGATGAGTCCCTGCCTGGTTTTGGGATGAGGGTTATGATGGCTTCATAGAATGTGTTCGGTAGTGAGCTTTCTCTTTCAATTTCATTGAAGCATTGGAGGAGAATTGGTGTCAGCTCTGCTTTGAAGGCCTTGTAAAATTCTGCTGTAAAACCATCTGGTCCTGGACTTTTCTTAGCTGGGAGGTCTCTTAGGCTGTTTCTATTTCAATGCTTGATATGGGCCTGTTAAGATAGTTTAACTCATCTTGGTTTACTTTTGGCATGTCAATATTTGCTAGGAAGAGGTCCATTTCTGTCAAGTTCTCAAACTTAGTAGCATAAAGTTTTGAGAAGTATTCCCTTACAATGTTCTGAATCTTGGTTGTTACCGTGGTGATATTTCCATTCTCATCTCTGAGTTTATTAATTTGGGTGTGTTCTCTTCTTTTTCTGATAAGATTTGCTAAGGGTCTGTCAATTTTTTTCAGTTTTTCGAAGAACCAACTCTTTGTTTTGTTGATTCTTTCTATAGTTTTTTTTGGATTCTAATTAATTTAATTGTGATTTAATTTTTATTATTTCTTTCTGTCTACTGGATTGGGGTTTATGTTGCTGCTCTTTTTCAAGGAGGTTTAGATGTTTATTAATTTGTGAGTTTCAGATCTCTCCAATTTGTTGATGTAGGAGCTCAGAGCTATAAATTTCCCTCTGAGTACTGCCATTGCTGTGTCCCAGAGGAGCTGGTATTTTGTGTGTTCATTTTTGTTGAATAGCATGAACATTTGAATTTCCTTTCTAATCACTTCTACGACCAACTGATGATTCAGCAGTATGTTGTTCAGCCTCCATATGATACCGGACTTTCTTTGGTGGCTTTTGGTGTTGAGTTCTAATTTTATTCCCTTGTAGTCAGAGAGAATACAAGGTATAACTTCAATGTTTCTGAATTTAGACAAGTTTGCTTTGTGGCCTAAAATGTGGTCTATTTTAGAAAACGTTCCATGTGCTGCTGAGAAAAACGTGTATTCTGATGCTGCTGGGTGAAATGTTCGGTAGATGTCTGTTAAGTCTAGTTGATCTATGCAGCTGTTTAGATCTGCGGTTTCCCTGTTGAGTTTTTGCCGAGTTGATCTATCTAGTGGGGAGAGTGGTGTGTTAAAATCCCCAACAATTATTGTCTTTGGATCTATATGGGATTTGAGGGAAAGTAGTGTTTCTTTGATAAATTTGAGTGCTCCATTTTTTTATATCTTTTCCTTCTAATTGGTCAGCTTTGATGGCTTCAAGTTCTTTGTTGAAGCTCTGTTTTAGGTCTTGTACGAATTTCTTTACTTCCTTAATTTGGTGTTCAGTGTTTGTCCTCAAATCACTTAGTTGATTGGTTATGGTTTCTTTGGACTCCCATTCCTTCTGTTGGGTTCCATTCAGCATTCCCTTTGTGGTCTCCCTGACTTCCTTCAGCTCTTTGTTAATGGATTCCATGAATGCCTTTAGTGATCTTTGTGTGTTCTCTACCTGGTCTCTCAATTCCTGTATTACTCTTTGATTAGCTTCCTCCCGTTCGTGGGATTCCTGCAGATCTCTTTGAGTGTTCTCAGCCTGCTCACGCCATTCCTCCCTTTCTCTTTGAGTATTCTCAAGTTGTTCACGCAAATCCTGTATCAGTTTTTGAGGAGCTTCCTCACGCTTATGATATTCCTGTATAAACTTTTGGGATGCCTCCTCTCTCTCCCTATCACGCTCATACAGAGTCCTTTGTACGTTGTCAAACTTCTCATTTATCATGTTTGCCAGCAGTGTTTGTAGAGATATTTGGGAACTCTCCTCTTGATTATTCATTATCTGTTCTAACCCCTGATTACCAAGATTGGGAATTGAGATATCCGAATTTGCCATTTTTCTTGTGTTTTTCCGGCTTACTCTGCCCATTTGAGATGAAGATAGCACCAGTTTTGTGCTAGAACACTATCTTAAGGCAACCATCAACCAAAGTTTGCATTTGTATAGTCAATAGTCTACAGATACAATCTAGTTCAACAGATACATCTATTCGACATCAAACAACTATATGTTAAAGGACTTCGAACCACAAAGAAGAATTTGGAAAACCAGAAATTATTAGGGTTAGGGAGAGATGTGGGAAAAAGTACGAATAGATTGGTGTGGGGATGCACAGGGAGAGTTAACTATGTCCTAATCTCAATGCAGGAAATAGGTTGGGTAGGATGCAAGTAGAGAGAGAGAGAAAAAGAAGAAAGGGAAAGGGGAATGAAAAGAGACCAGAAAAAAAATAGAAACTTAAAAATTAATGTTATTATAGAGATTAAAAGACCATCTATTTAGAGAGGAATGTGAATATATTGAGAGAAAGGGAGGGACATAAGGAGATGTGAAAAACTTAAAAAAATGCTTAAAATATTATATAGGTATAAAGAGGTAGTACTGCTATTAATGAATTTAAGTCTCAGAGGTTTTGATTTGAGTAATAAGTTTGTGGATTAAGTGTGTACACAACGGGGGATAGGGTCTACTAGTTAACTACGGGTTTATCTGAGGATGTGCAGGAGAAGAGTTAAGTCACATAAAGAAGAACAAAAGAGAGGAAAAGGTGGAAAGGAAAGAAACGTGAGAAGAAAAGATCAGAAGTTCAGTAGAGCTAGACAAAAACCAAAAAGATAATTAAGAATGAAAGAAAAAGAGAAAGAAGACAAGAAACGAAAGGAAAACACACATTCACGTATTCCTAAAATAAAAATTATAACAGGAGAAAAAAAAAGTTACTGGAAAACAATTATTTTTTCAGAAGAGGCAAAAATTAAAGATTAATAAAAGTTTTAGAAACGGAAAAATTTTTTTTTATATATATAAGGTAACAAAAAACGAAAAAAAAAACAAAACAAAAAAAAAGAAAAAAAGAAAAGAAGAAGAAGAAAAAAAAAGTTCTTTGATATTTTTTTGGGGGGAGGGGTGGGAAGAATCCTGTATCTCTCTTTTGTCTGTAACCAGAGTCTTGTTGGAGTCTCTGGTCAGCTTGAGGTCCTGTGGCTTGATTGGTTTCTTAAGTCAGTTTGTTGGAACAGGCAGAAAAATGCTCTGCTTTACCCAAGATTTTGAGATCCCCCTCCTAGGTTAGTTTACTGGGAGGGTGATCTGCTTTGAGAATCACAAAAAAGGGGGATGCAGTGATGAGGCTAGGTTCTGGTTAGAGTTGAGGCCTTTCAACAGACAGTAGCTTTTCCCTGGGGCTATTTTGTGAAAAAAACTCACAGCACCCAGCCTGGAGCCATTCTCAGGGTTTCTGTTTTTCAATTGATTGTGGTGGCTGCTAGAGGGAGGGGCAGCCTCTGGCTCTGGTTACCCGGTGAGGAGAGCCACTCCAATGGCTGGCGCCTGAGCTGGGTGACTTTTCCCTGGATGGAACTGAGTCTGTGAGGTCACTTCGCCGTTAAGTTCTTGTGACCTGCTAAATGACTCGTTTTATTCCAAGGCCTGAGCTGGAGCTAGTCGCTCCTCTGAGTTTTGTCGGTATCCAAGATGGAGATCACCAGTGCTGGCGGGGGAGGGGTGGCCTTCCCTCCTCTGCTCCCTGAGAAGGAGTGAGGATGTTGGGCTTCTACTCACGCCGAGTCTTGGATCCTGGGTCATCTCTTGTCTGCAAAGTGCAGGATGAAGATGTCTGCTTCTTGTCGGTTCTTGCTGGTGTTGAGTAGAATCCGCTGGCCCGCTGCGTCTGTCTCCTTCGTCCCGGACTGTGTCTCAGATATGACCCCGCGGCGGTGGTTGCGCCGCGACCCTGCTGCTGCAGCGGCAGCTGGTGGCAAGCACTCAGATGTGTCTGCTTGGCTTCCCCTCTCTTGACTATCTCTCTCCTGTGATGGTATACTTGGTGTGATTCTCTGGCTTGGGACTGTTCACTGGAACTCTGAAACTGCTTTCTATGCAAGAGCTTGTTCAGATTCCAGCTTCTCCTCAGCCATCTTCCCGGAAATCCTTTACCACGTTTTCTTGATCCATTCATCTACTGACGGGCATCTGGATTGGTTGCATATCTTAGCTATGGTAAATAATGTTGCAATAAACATAGTTGTGCTGGTAGTTTTAATATGGTCTTATTTGTGATCCTTTGGGTAAATGAACAAAAGTGGGATTGCTGGGTCATAGGGGAGCTTTATGTGGAGTCATTTGAGGAAACTCCATACTGCTTTCCAAAGTGGTTGAAGAAGTTTACACTCCCACCAAGAATGCAGTAGGGTTCCCTTGTGGCCCCATCCCCTCCAGCATTTGTTGTTGTAAAAATATGGATTGCTTCATGAATTTGCAAGTCATCCATGTGCAGGGACCATGCTAATCCTCTCTGTATCATTCTGATGTTAGTGTATGGGCTGCCGGATTAAGCACAGAACATTTTTTATATAGAAGTTGTAATTGATTTTCTTAGTCAATTCCACAAAAAAGTAAGTTCAAAAGAATTGTCATGAAATTTTAGAATCATGCAGTTCTTACATAAGCACACATTTTTGATGTTGGCATAATTTGTGGAGGGGAAGGGGAAAATGTTTAAATAGGGATACAAGTAGACCCATTGCAACAATGAAAGGAACTTTACAACTTTGGCATCTCTACTACTGCCATACCTGCAGATTGTAACTTGATTGCTTCTTTTGAGGTAAGTATCACTATACCTGGGTCTGCTTGGACTGTGGTCCTCCTAACACAAGCAAAACACATAGCACCCATCAAACTCTAACAGAGTTTCTGAAACTTCTTCTTCTTTTTTTTTTTTTTTGGTTTGGGCTTGCCTGGAACTGCAATTCTCTAATCTCTGTTTTCTAAGTAGATAATATTACAGGTTTGAGCCACTTTATCCAGTAAAAGTATACAATTTCAAGATATCTTGATATTGCCTATATTTGTGCTTAACATATATAGCTAACCTTAATTTTCTCCCTCTTTTGTTTAGTACTCTGAGTTGAAAACATTGGCTTTCTTAATATACATGGCTTTGTTTTGGGTGGAATCCCATCACAATCCAAAAAATCTCCCAAAAGTTTATGTCGAATCATGGAAAAGAAGGCTTCAGGTTGGAAAAAACAAACAAACAAAAAAAAAAACCAATGATCCTTAACTTATAATTGCAGTATACTTATAGTGTTAGTCAATACTTTCTGAAGTATGAGAAGAGAAGGAAGACAGAAATGTGAAAGATGTCAGGTCTCTGGAATTTCTGTAGTTGTCACTTCATGTTATATTCTTCCTTAAAACTTGCTTTATTAAAACCCTCTGGGTGGATATTAGTTGGACTGTTCGGTAACCTTACCCAAGAAATGAAGCTGAGGGCTGGGAAGGTGGCTCAGTGGTAGAGTGCTTGCCTTGCATGCATGAGACTTGGGTTCGATTCCTCTGCACCACATAAGCCAAAAGAAAAAAACCGGAAGTGGCACTGTGGCTCAAGTGGTAGAGCGCTAGCCTTGAGCTGAAGAGCTGAGGGACAGCACCCAGGCCCACAGTTCAGATCCCACGACCGGACCCCCCAAAAAAAATCTTTGGGCTGGGAAGGTGGCTCAGTGGTAGAGCACTTGCCTTGCATGCTCGAGGCCCTGGGTTCGATTCCTCAGCACCACATAAGAAAAAAGCCGGAAGTGGCACTGTGGCTCAAGTGGTAGAGCGCTAGCCTTGAGCTGAAGAGCTGAGGGACAACGCCCAGGCCCAGAGTTCAGGCCCCAAGACGGGACCCAAAAAAAAAAAAAAAAGAAATGAAGCTGATTTTAGAAGGCTGATGATTTGGTAAATAAAGGAATAATGAGAATGAGCACTGATATTGTCACAGAATGAGCCGACAAGGTTCATTGCTGAACAGCAAAACAAAACAGTTTCAAGTCCGATGATGCACATTCGAACATATATAGATAGATACATATATGTATACATATACAAACATACATGAAAATGTATATATCCAGTAGAATATAGAGAGAAAGTTGGTGTGACAATTATTAAACTATATCAAACTGGTCGCAGGAAAGGTCCAGTAAAATATCAATAGTTTAGCATAGATTTTGCATAGATTTGTAAAGGATGAAAATTCTTTCCTCATTTTATACTTTACAAATATCTTTAGTACGTTTAAGTTTTTTTATACTGTAGTTGGAGCACCTATATAATGCTGAGAATGGAATTACATAAAGTATGCAACATGAATAGGCCAGCCAGTATAGGAAAGTTCATGAGATTCTTATTTCCAATTAACCACCAGGAGAAATGGAGTTTCAGTTCAGATTTTATGTAGAGCACTGGCCTTGAACACAAAAGCACCAGTCAGGCTGTGAGTTTAAGCCCTAGGATCTACAGAAACAAAAACACAAAATATAACTTTGAGTTAGATATTTTATAATGAAGCGTTTTTATGTACTCTACATTGTTAGAAAGACTAGATTTCTGTGTTAGCTTTATAACCTATCATAATAAGTGATATTGTCCATTTATTAAGCAGAAAGGCTTACTCAGATTTATAAGTTTGAAGGTTTCAGTGTAAGTGTATGTTCAGTTGGTTTTATTGCTTTGGTGGCCTGTGACAAGACAATGTCAAGGTGAGGAGTATATCAAAAAGAAATGTTTTTGACCTAGAATGATTAAAAGAGAAAAGAAGAAAGCAGATGAGTGTGCATGTTCTCAGAGGTTTCACTCTGAAGAACTTAATCTCCATAAGAACTATTCAGGTATTCTCCACAGTATGGGAGGAAATGGAAAGTCATTTTTCTTTAACACATAGGTCTTTCTGGGGCATTCTGAATTCAAATGGCAACATCCTCACCAATGATAATGAATTGTCCAGGGGTGGAATAGATATTGCTATAAATTCCAATCAGATCTCAGCAGACTAAATATTTTATGGAATCCCTATTAAAATATTTTCTTGCAGACTGACTGGGTCTTCATACTACATATTTGTATATCTGTGTGTATGTGTGGGTTTGAATAAACTAATACAGCAATGTAGCAAATTAAAGTATTAGTAAGGCCTTTCTCTTCTCATATCATGAAAGCCTGCCACAATTCTCAATCAAATCCCATTCAAGATTCAAACATTAATGCTCTCTCAAAAGTTCTGTATGCAAACCCAGGTACATTCACTTCATTTAAGTCGGCAATGATATATGAAAATTTTAAGTCTACCATGGAAAAAAATTATATTAAGCAAAGTTAGCCAGGCCCAAAAAAACTTAGGTCCCATGGTTTCCCTTAATTGCAATAACTAGTATATGTCTGAGTCATGCAGAAAACGTCAGATAAGTTGATGTTAGGAAAATGAACCCTAATATATGTATTCAAATGTTTTTTTTTTCTTTCAGGTGATTGTTTCTAACACATTTATAAGATTATTTCTTTGTTGCTTTGTATGTTCCTCCCCCATGGTATAACCCCTCCTTTCACTGTATTTGAGGTTGGTATAATTTGAGAAGGGGAAAGGAAAAAAGAAATGTTTAAATTGGGGTACAGGTGGATCCATTCCAACAATGAGATGTACAAGTCGTTATATGGAAAAACGAACTTTACAACTTTGGTGGGGGCAGGGAGGAGGGTTGGATGGAGGGGCAGGGGAGGGAGAATGGGAAGGGATGGGAAGGGGAAACAAAGGAGGAGGCTAGAATGCTTGATAAGAAATGTACTCATTATCTTGTCCATGTAATTATAACCCCTCTGTACATTATTTTCACAATATAAAAAGAAAAAAAGAAAAATTTAAGTCTTCCAATTACGTTGTCACCAAGGAAACATGTACAATATTTCCTTACAAAATATCTAGATTGTAGAACACTTTAGCCAGAAAATTGAAGGAGTATACATTATAGGATTTAATTTAAATATTTAGTCACTGAAATGTATATTCTATATCCACAACTTAGAGCCCCTTCAAAATACATAATTGCATACCTCATCTATTACCATCTTCCGTGAAGACAGTCCTTGCTGAAAACGAACCAAATGTGGTAAACCAATTAAAATGTACGCCTTTGTCAAATGCTGTTGTTTTAAAGCATGGAAGTGATAGAACAATTAATGCCAGTGAACAGCTGGTTCTAAGGAGTATGGAAAGTGATTACTTTGGACTCTAGGTGGAAAAATCCACAGATGTTTCAGAATGTGCTTCGTTTTGGCATTTGTGAGATATATTTTGGAAAGCACAATGAATGAAAGCATGTTGTTTTATAAAGATTTGCTGACTGACAAACCAGGGAAAGAAAACTTATTGAAATGTTTCAAATGAGAAGACAGACAATAGGGTGGGTAAGATGTGGTATGCAGCTTTAAATACAGACTGAAGCAAACCAAAGAATGGGAAATCTTTTTCCTTAAAAGCTTTCTGGGTGTATTGTGCTATACACTATAATGATGAAATGATCATTTCTATGGAAAAGTCATGAAAAAACATTGTCACCTGTTGAATTTCTTTATAAAGTGAATCTTAATTGACAAGAATGAAGAAATTTAAATATGTTAATAAAACATTATCAAGTATTACTTTAATTTTTCATTAAAAGTTAAAGCAAACTGACAGACTATTAGTCCATTAAGATTTATGTTTCCTGTCATATTTATTTTCCTTTTTTTCCTCTTTTTTGGGTGGTGATATTTTTTTCAGAAAGGCGACCTAGTCTTAACCATTACTCACAAAATTTATGCTGTCAGAGAATCAGAGTTTTTTTTTTATTAAATTAAGACAATAGTAGGCTCATTTTATGCCAAATCAAAATATAAACACCAAAACATTTTTCACTAAAAAACCACTCATAAAAGATCATGAGGGGGAAAAGGCTCAGGAGGACCGGTATAATCCAGGCGCAGGAAGAAAAGCTTAGGAAAACACCTGAACATGTGGCATCCCAATGCATGGCAGCCGGTGCAAAATGCAAGTATCCCTTACATGGGGTGCCCTGGAGGTTCCAATCCTGGGTGTCCACCTCCTTTGTGCCCACAACCTGTAAATCCAGCCATTCCTCCTGGTCCTGTACCCGGGTGTCCCTTTCCTCCAGGACCTCCCCAGGGGAACCCAGCTTTCCCTCCATGTGGGCCCTCTTACCCTGTGCCACAGCCACAGTATCCAGGATACCAACCCTCAGGTCCTTACCCACCCCATGCCCACCACCTGCACCTGGCATATGTCCTGTGAATCCCCTGGCTCCTGGCATAGGCCCACGAGCCCCAATGGACAAGAAAACACTGAAGAAAATGAAGAAAACACATAAAGAGATGCACAAACACCACAAGCATGGCAAGCATTCTTCCTCTTCCTCCTCCTCTTCCAGCAGTGACTCTGACTGAACTCAGGGCCTGGACCCTCCCCTCAAGTCTCACCAGTTTTGCTCTCATCAAGCTTCTGCTGTGGTGTTGTACTAGGGGGAAATTAGCCCTCTGATCCCCACCCCACCCTCATCTGAGCCTTACCCTGCTGTTCAGCCCTGACTTGCTAGGGAAATGGATAAAGTATTTCTGTGGGTTAGTAAAGACCATCTCCTTCCTGGTTGATCGATCTTTTGTTTTCTTTTACTTTTTCTTTTTTTTTTTGGTTCGAGACTGGGACTCCAGCTCAGTACCTAATGCTTTTACTCATTGGCTAGCACAATAAAAATTGAGCTGTGCCTCCAATCTCAAGAGCTGAAGACTTTAACAGAGGAGGAGTTTTTTGAAGATGGCGAAACATGTGAGCTAAATGCTGAAGACAAGTTTAAATTCTGTAAAATGTATTTTTTGTCCTTCCATTTCCGTTTGTAATACGTGTGATTGGTGGAAATTTCATAATGATAAAAAACCTGTACTTTTTTTTTTATAAAGGTAGCATACTAGGATCATTTAAAGCTAGATATGTTCCCAGCAGGCCTCCTAATGATTTCATTAACTGCAAGGCTGCTTTGATTCAAAGCAAGAGTACATTTGGTTGATGAGCTTTCTGGAAATGTAATCTCTACTCCTTAGCTGAACATGCTAGCTCAGGTCCTACTCTCATTTTCCAATTCTCAGTCCAAATAAAGCTATTTTTTTCTGGTCAAAAAAGATCATGAGGATTTGGGGGAAGATGGAGGAGGAGAAGCTGGAGGGTAAACAAGCTCTTACATAGAAAGCAGTTTTAATGTTCCAGTGAACAGTCCTAGGTTAGAGAGTCACACCAAGTGTGCCATCACAGTAAAGAGAGTTTGGCCAAAGAGGGAAAATCCAGGCAAGATGACAGATCTGAGCACTTGCCAGGAGCCACAGCTGAGGTGGCAGTTGGGACAGCGCCAGTGGCTGTAGCCCTCATCCCTACAGAGAGAGTCCACGACAAAGGCCCCAGATGTGGCCGGTGAGCGGATTCTACTCAACACCAGCAAGAACTAACAAGGAGCAGATATCTTCATCCTGCAGGTCACAGACCAGAGACGACGCAGGAACCAACACTCTGGCATGAGTAGAATCCTGACATCCTCACTCCTTCTCAGGGTGCAGAGGAGGGAAGGCCACCCATCCTCCACTACCAGAGATCTCCATCTAAGATACTGACCTCCACAGGGCTGAGCAGATAGCTCCAACTCAGGCCTTGGAAGAAAACAAGAGAGTCATTTAGTAGGTCACAGGAAGTAGACATGACCTGCCAGGCTCAGCTCCACCGAGGGGAATGTCACCCCACCCAGCCAGTAGAACCAGTGTCCTCAGAGAAGTGATTTCCTTCACAGGGTAAACAGAGACAGAGGCTGCTCCTTCCTACAGCAGCCTAGACAAACAATTGAAACTCAGTAAAAACAAAAACAAAAACCCTGAGAATGTTTTCCATGAGTGTTTCAGGAATTTCCCCACAGGGAAAAGCTACTATTTGCTGAAAAGCCTCAACCCTACCTCATCACGGCATTTCCACACTGAAGGAAACAGCCATCTCCCTCTTTTGTGATATTCAAAGCAGATCTCCCTTCCACGGAATAGCCTGGGAAGAGGATCACAAAATCCTGGGTAAAGCAGAGCATTTTTCTGCCAGCACGAAAATAATTGACTTAAGAAACCAGTCAAGCAAAAGGAAAACCAAACACCACAAGCACACCAGAGACTCCACCAAGAGACTGGTTATGGACGCAGGGGAGATACAGGGTCTTCCCATACCCCACACCCCAAAAAAAACACAAAAATCAAAGAACTCTTTTTTTAACCTTTTTTTCAATTTTTATTTTTTAAAAAAATGTTTGATGTTAATTTTTTTCTCATAATTTTTATTTCTGATGTGTGTGTGTGTGTGTGTGTGTGTGTGTGTGTGTGTGTGTGTTTAATCTCCTTTGACATTTTGGTCCTTTTTTATTGTTTTCATTTTTTTTCTCTCTTTTTTGTTTGACTTAATTGCTGTTCAGCTCATCCCCAGATACATACCTGTGGTCAATTATTAAACCTTATCCCCCATTGTGTACATACTTAATCCTGAAATTTATTACTCGAGTCAAAACATCTTAGGCTTAATTTCTATAATAGCAGTATTATCTCTTTATACCAATATAATTTTCAATTAACTAATTTTAATTTTCTTTTATTTTTTATTTTTTCATATTTCCTTTCTATCCCTCCTCTCATCTCATCCTATCCTTTTCTTCCCTCAATATCATTTCTTTAAACTTACATAATTTTGTGTTTCACTTCTTAGATTTAAATTTTTGTTTATCCATTTTTTCTTTATTTTTAAAAAAATCTCTCTCCTATCATTCGGTCCAATCAATTTCCCTCTCAGAGATTAGGACTTGTTTAAATTCACTCTTCTTTAACCTTTCCACATTCCTCTAATCCTAATTTTCTCCACAATTCTCCCTAAACCTAATAATTTCTGGTGTGTCAATTTTTATACACACCTTTTTGCTTTTACTACCCCATTAGTCCATGGTTGTTTGATGATGAATAGATTATATCTGATGAACTAGATTGTATCTGCAGCCATTTTGACTGTGCAACTACAGGACTCCGGTTGATGCTTGCCTTAAAATAGCGGTCTAGCACAAAATTGGTTTTACTTTCATACCAAATGGGCAGAACAAGCCAGAAAACACAAGAAAAATGGCAAGTCCAGGTATATGAATTCCCACTCATGATAATCAGGTGACAGAATACTTAATGAATAATCCAGGAGAGAGCTCCCAAAAAGCTCTACAAGCACTACTGGTAAACATGTTGAATGAATACATTGAAAACTTGTAAAGGACTCAGTGTGAGTGTGATAGAGAGTGAGAAGGGGCAAACCAAAGATTAATATAGGAATCTTGTGAGCATGAGGAAGCTACTCAAAGATTAATACAGGAATTGTATGAGCAGGTTGAGAACAGTCAAAGAGAAATACAGAAATCGCATGAGAAGGCTGAGATCAGTCAAAGAGAAAGACAGGAATTGCATGATTGTGAGGAAGCTGTTCAAAGAGTAATACAGGAATTGTGAAAGAGGGATGAGAATAGAGCAAGATCAGTAAAGGCATCCATGAACAGACAGCTGAATGAATTCAGGGAGACCACAAAAGGAATGCTCAATGGAGCCAAAGAAAAGTAATGGGAGCCCAAGGAAACCATAACGAATCAACTAAGTGATTTGAGAACAAACACTGACCACCAAATTAAGGAAGTAAAGTTTATACAAGATCCAAAACAAAGCTCCAACAAAGAATTTGAAGCCATCAAAGCCAAACAATTAGAAGGAAAAGAAATAAAAACAAAGTAGAAATTCTTGACAGTTGGTTAGACCATGCAGAAGATCGAATCTTGGGCATTGAAGACAGCCTAGATATTATAGAGAAAGAATGTATAACTATCCAAGACAAATCCAAGAAATATGATAGATCTATTCAACATTTGGAAAACACCATCAGAGGCCTAATCTGAGGATAATGGTTGTAGAGGAGCACCTAGAGACAGAAGTTAATGGTTAAAATTTATTTCACAGAATTGTAGCAGAGAACTTCCCAAACATGCAAAAAGATAGGCCTATTCAGATACAAGAAGCTTTTAGAACCACCAAACCAGACTTACAAAAGATACTTGAAGATGTCCTACACATAGAAAACCAACAAGATGACAATAACGGCCAAGAAACAGGCTCCAAGTGAATAAAATTAGAATTTAACACCAAAAGCCACCAAAGAAAGTCCTCTAACACATGGAGGCTGAACAACACACTGTTGAATCACCAGTGGGTCATGGAAGAGATTAGAAAGGAAATGCAAATGTTCATGATATTCCACAAAAATGAAATCATAAATTACCAGCTCCTCTTGGACATAGGAAATGCAGTACTCAGAGGCAATTTTATACCTCTGAGTTCCTACATCAACAAATTAGAGAGATCTGAAACCAACAATTTAAAGAGACATTTACCTCAGTGAAAAAGAGCAACCAAATAAACTCCTGTCCAGTAGATTGAAAGAAATAATTAAATCAGAATTAAACGAATTAGAATAAAAAAAAAAAATAGAAAGAATCAACAAAACAGAGTTGGTTCTTTGAAAAAATTAACAAAAATTGACAGACGCTTAGCAAATCTTATCAGAAAAAGAAGAGCACACACAGAAATAAACAAACTCAGAGATGTGAATGGAAACATCACCACAGAAACAACCAAAATCCAGAACATTATAAGGGAATACTTCTCAAACTTTTATGCTAATAAGTTGAGAACCTGGTAGAAATGGACTTTTTCCTAGCAAATATTGACATGCCAAAACTAAACCAAGATGAGTTAAATCAAATTAACAGGCCCATATCAAGCATTGAGATAGAAGCAGCAATAAGAGACCTCTCATCTAAGGACCAATGGATTTACAGCGGAATTCTACAAGGCCTTCAAAGCAGAGCTCACACCAATACTCCTCCAACTCTTCAATGAAATTGAAAGAGAAAGTGCACAATGGGACTCATTCTATGAAGACATCATAACCCTCATCCCAAAACCAGGCAGGGACTCATCAAAGAAAGAGAACTAGAGATCCACTTCTTTGATGAACATTGATGCAAAACTTCTCAACAAAATTTTGGCCAATCGACTTCAACAATTCATCCAAAAATCATACACCACGATCAAACAGTATTCATTTCAGGGATGGAAAGCTGGTTCAATATACGCAAATCAATTAATATAATTCATCACATCAACAGGAGCAAAGATAAGAACCACATGGTTATCTCAATAGATGTAGAAAAAAGCGTCTGACAAGTTCCAAAACCCTTTTATGAAGGCTCTGGGAAAATTAGGAATCCAGGGAACATTCCTCAATACAATAAAGGCTGTATATGACAAACCTTCAGCCAGCATTATACTTAATGGTAAAAAAAACTAAAGCCATTTCCTCTTAGGAACTAGACAAGGATGTCCAATCTCTCTACTTCTCTTCAATTTAGTATTAGAATGCTTCGCTACAGCAATAAGACAAGATGCAAACATTAAAGGATCCAAATAGGGAAAGATGAAATAAAACTTTCGCTCTTTTCAGATGACATGATCTTATATTTAAAGAATCCCACAGAATTCACTCCCAAATTACTCATGCTGACTCAAAATTTTGGCAAAGTAGCATGGTATAAAATTAACACTCAAAATCAATGGCTTTACTCTATGCCAACAATGAGAAAAGCGTGGCTGACATAAGGAAAGCAACTCCATTCGTAATAGCCCCACAAAAAATGAAATACATAGGAATTAGATTAACCAAAGAAGTGAAAAATCTATGATGAAAACTTTAAAAACCTGAAAAAGGAAATGAAAACAGAACTTAGAAATTGGGAAAATCCTCCCATGCTCCTGGATTAGAAGGATCAACATCATGAAAATGGCAATATTTCCCAAAGCTATGTACAAATTCAATGTGATACCTATGAATATTCCAACCTCATTCTTCAAAAAAATAGAAGAGGCAATCCAAAAATTCATATGGAACAATAAAAGACCCCGAATAAAAAATGATCCTCAGAAAGAACAATGCCGGAGGAATATCAATACAAAATTTCAAACTCTACTACAAAGCCGTAATAATCAAAACAGCTTCATACTGGCACCAGAACAGATCTCAGGACCAATGCAATAGAACTGAAATCCTAGATATTAACTCACAGATATATAGCCATCTAATCTTCGATAAGAGAGCTAAAAAAAATAGAATGGAAGAAAGACAGCTTCTTCAGTAAGTGGCTGTCAAACAAAATTGGTTAATCACTTGTAGAAAACTAAAGCTATATTCTTATATATCACCCTGCACCAGAATCAACTCCAAATGGATCAAAGACCTAGAGTTACAGCATACACCCTAGGTCTCCTTGGCAAAGGCCAAAATTTTCTTAATAGATACCCAGAAACACAACAAATCAAAGAAAGGTTGCACAAATGGGATTACATATAATTGTAGAGCTTCTGCATGGCAAAGGATAAAGCTAGCAATAGAAAACCCATGGATTGGGAGAAGACCTTCATTAGCCATACAACAAACAAGGGTTTCATATCTAAAATATACCTGGAACTCACAAAAGTAAATCCAACAACAAATCCTCAAACAACTGCCCAATAAATAAGTGGGCTAAAGACTTAAAGAGAAACTTCTCTGAAGAGGAAAGAAGCATGGCTAATAGACACATGAAGACATGCTCAACTTCCCTAATCATAAAAGAAATGCAAATCTAAACAGCATTGAGATACCACCTCACACCAGTTAGAATGGCTATAATCAAGAACTCTAATAACAACAGAAGCTGGAGGGAATGTGCACAGAAGGAAACCTTATTGTATTATCGGTGGGGGTGTAAACTTGTTCAACCACTTTGGAAAGTAGTATGGAGGTTCCTCAAAAGAATCCACATAGAGCTCCCCTATTTCCCAGCAATCCCACTTTTGGGCATTTACCAAAATGATCACAAACATAACCATACGAAAGCTACCAGCACAACTATGTTTATTGCAGCATTATTTACCATAGCTAAGATATGGAAGCAACCCAGATGCCCCTCAGTAGATGAATGGATCAAGAAAATATGTTGTATATACACAATGGAATTCTCTGCCTCCATCAGAAAGAATGACATTGCCCCATGTGTTAGGAAATGGAAAGACTTGGAAAAAATTCTATTAAGTGAAGTAAGCGAGGTTCAAAGAAACAGATCCCATGGTTTCCCTTATTTGCAATAACTAGTGTATTTGTGAGACAAGCAGAAACGGTCAGATAAGTTGATATTTGGTGAAATGAACCCCAAGATAAGAACTCAAATTGCTATTGTTTCTAGCATATTTCTAAGATGATTTCTTTGTTGCTTTGTATGTCCCTCCCCCATGGTATAACCCCTGTTTTCAATGTATTTGATGTTGGTATAATTTGTGGAGGAGAAGAGTAAAACAAATTCTTTAAATAGGGATACAGGTGGACTCATTGCAACAATCAGATGTACAACACGTTATGTCGGAAAACGAACTTTACAGCTTTGGGTTGGTTTGGGGGTGGGGAGTTGGGAAGGGATGGTAAGGGGAAACAAAGGAGGGGGCAACAATGCTTGATAAGAAATGTAATCATTACCTTGCTCATGTAATTGTAACCCCTCTGTACGTATTTTCACAATAAAAAATCATGAAATTTAAAGTAAAAACCCATGTCAATTTTTTGGTTTTTTTGTGGTCATGCGGCTTGAACTTTGGGAATGGGCGCTGTCTCTCAGCTCTTCAGCTCATTGATACCACTGTACCACTTGAGCCACAGTGCTGTTTCTACTTTTCAAGTGGGTTATTGGAGATAAGAGTCTCACAGACTTTTCTGCCCAGGCTGGCTTTGAACCACTATCCTCATTAAGAGACTCCTGAGTAGCTAGGGTTGTAGGCATGAGCCATCGAAGCCCAGATCCAAGTCAATTTCTAAAAAGCAAGCTTATTGAAACTTCTGGCTTTTTCTAATAAACAATCTTACTTTTTAGCATTAGTTCATAATTATGAGTTATTTTTAGATGTAACTGTGAACTTTTTAATAGAATCAAACATAATTTTTACTATTACTCAGTATTTCACAAAATCCACTCTAATTAGCTTTCCCCAAAGTAAATTATTACATACTACATTGCTCACTATTATTACACTCTATATTATATATAGTGTGAAGCGAAAATAATTTGGACCATTTCATATAAATTATTAGATGGTATTTTAGCATTACAAATTCACATCTGTGACTTTAAAAGAAGGAAAGAAGATTTTAGAGTTAAAATCAAATGTAAATGTGTACTGTGTCCTAATTAAAGCAAATTTATGAGTTCATACAGACAAAATTATTTTCTTTCCACTAAAGGCTTTGAAGTAATACTATTGGAAATAGTGAGAAAAGAGGAGGAAGAATTCAAATCATGTCAAAGAATGTGTCTGTTATTCTGCTACCCCCTCCATTAAGAAGACCTACCTGGTCCCAGATGTCACAAAACTTCAAGTATCTCTCTTAGAAATCTATTTGGAAAAGTTCTAAATCACTGATTATTTATGTACTTTCTGTTATATGAAACAAAATATAGACACAAAACAACTGAAATAAAATGCACACATATGTTGAAGTCACCACAGCTGGAAAAACAACCAACAAAGTAGAACTCCCCCAGGAACAAAAACTTGTTGTGCTTGGTTGTTTTTAAGCACAAAAACCTCAAATACATGTTACCCTTGTTACCCTTTTGTTCATCACTTATTAAAATAGTATTTTCTAGAAACGACTTCTATCTTTTCATGAAATTTTTAGTGTCATTTATATCATGGGTTGATGTTTTCCTTTAGATAACCTACATTCAGTCTTCTACAATTTGGAGTAGTTTAAAATTATGTATACTCAGGTACCCTGCTCAGATTCTATTATTTGTATATTTTGTTCTTGTTAAATCAGTAGGATTTAGGTCTCAATATGGATACTATTGGATCCATAAAACTAACTGTGTCTCAGAAATATGGTTGTGTTATGAGAAGTACAAGTTGTCATGTCGAAAACGAACTTTACAACTTGTTGGGGGGGGGGGGAGGATTGAGTGGGGGGGCGGGAGAATGGGAAGTGATGGGAAGAGTAAACAAAGGAGGAGGCTACAATGCTTGATAAGAAATGTACTCACTATCTTGCCCAGGTAATTGTAACCCCTCTGTACAGTATTTTCACAATAAAAAATTATTAAAATTAAAATAAAAAAAGAAATATGGTTGTGTTAATTTGTAATTAAATTCATCTAGATGAAGGTAATATAGCAAATCACATGAATGGATCAAGTTGTTTAAAACAAATGTGACTGTATGTGGAGTGGGAGCTGCACATATTAAAAGAATTAAATAACAAAAAACATGACATACTTAAAAAATTAAGAAATGCAATGAATAAGTCCAATAGTATCCATATTGAGACCTAAATCCTACTGATTTAACAAGAACAAAATATACAAATAATAGAATCTGAGCAGGGTACCTGAGTATACATAATTTTAAACTACTCCAAATTGTAGAAGACTGAATGTAGGTTATCTAAAGGAAAACATCAACCCATGATATAAATGACACTAAAAATTTCATGAAAAGATAGAAGTCGTTTCTAGAAAATACTATTTTAATAAGTGATGATCAAAATCTTTTTAGTACTGACAAAATTACATACCCATTTAGTTAGATCCAAAAAAGACTCAGGATACTCAAGCTGATTTGAAATTTTGGCAAAGTAGCAGGATACAACTATATCGTTATTATGGATGTTGACTCTGGCATGGAATTAATTTCCTCTTTGATCTGATAAATGAATATATGAAAGAACAGAACTTCAGCTAAATATCAAGACCTAACTAAACATATAACCAGAAAAGTCATCATGCAAGCCGTATTGCAACTGGGATAAAAGAAGTATCAGTCATACTGATTCTGTATTTATTGTAAATGCTGATTTTTTTCATAAATTATTTCCTTTAGCTTGCATTTTTAAAACATTGTGTTAATGATGTATATCTTGGGAACAAATTTTGGATTCCTCCTTCAATTTAGTTCTGAGTATAATGTCTCACTTCAGTTCCTAACCCATGAAATGATGTTGTTTACAAAACAACTATTATTTATAATACACAAAATCTCATAAGCATGACACCTGTAAGCATTGGTTAACATTTGGATATCATGGTCTCATGACTGATGAGGCTTATCTGTATGAGTATAACTTTACCTAGATTCCTCAGCTTAAATTTAACCACTGTTAAAAAATGTTTATATCTTTATTTCTCACCCATCGAAGATTAAACCTGAGTATAAAGCCTAAGGAAAATGATATGGTGAGGGTCTAGCTTTTCTAGATATAAAATAAACAAAATGCAGCTAGAGTAACTCACTGGTTTAAAGTCAACCTATTTCTCCAAAATATTCTAAGCATTTCCTTACAATCTGTGTTATTCTCAAGAAGGGGGGAATGGGAGAGGAGGATTAACCAAGCTTTGTCTTCAAATATACATAATTTGGATTTGACTCTTTATTTTGCTATAAGCATTTTTGATAAAAATTGTTTGAATAATTCATTTCCAGGTCAGCTATAATATATCCTAGTTTTATATTCCAAAGTACATTCAGAAAATACTATATAGCAATTAAGTAAAGAAAGTCCGGGCAGAAAAAATGACATTTCTATACTATGTGATGCCCAATTCTTAGGTATTTCATTATGCCCCAATTTAATGAATGTGATTGTTTAAATCTTCATAAAGTATTTATTAAAATCGATCAGTGTCCTATAAAATAATTGTGTATAATTTTATCCTAGAATCATTCAAGAACTGCCCATTCAATCATAGCATACATCACATTCCATTGGTATTCATATGGATAGGAATGAGTTTCTTAGGATCTCCCGCCTGCCATTTGGAGGTGGAAGAACCAAGATTCAAACTATTCAAACTGTGGGCTCCAGCTCCCACCACTTGATTAGACAGGCACCAGTGGCTCTCACCAGTCCTCCTTGATACTTACAAGGCTGTGATAGGAGGATCATGGTCAAAGTCACCCTAAGCAGGAAAGTCTTTGAAACCCCTGACCAACTTCAGTGCCAACAAAGCCAGAAGTAGAGCCTTATGGCTCCAGTGGTAGAGGTCTAGCTTTGAGCAAAAGCAGCTCATGGACTGTGCCCAGATTCTGAGTTCAAGGTCTGGGACTGGCAACAAACAGACATAAACAACAATCTGTGCAGCTATCCAGCTAAAGCATGTCACCCTCTAGTCCCCAACTAAATTGGACAGAGTTCCCTGGGAAAGGGGCTGGGAGAGCCACTGTCATCTTGACTCTGCCCATTCTGCCTGCATCACACGATTTCAGCCACACCATTATTTCATGGTTCTTTCTGACCAAAGGGATACAAGAACACATTCCATGCTGCCTGGGAGATGGACTAGACTCTGTTAGCATACTCGGAGGCTGAGATCCACAGGAAAATCCTGCCACAGCAGCGTGGGCCCGCTGCAGGCACCCAGGCCACCCGGCAGCTCAGTGACAGACTGAGCTGGAGCCACAGGCCCTCTGCCCTATGAGCTGCCACCACAGCATGCGTGGGGATGGGAAACAGGACACATGGGCATCGGAGAAGAAAATCTGCTTTGTCCATGACCTGCCTGATGAGGTGTACACCAGAGTCCAACAGGTGAGCTCCACCATTGATGCAGCCAGCTGTTGGCACACATCCAAACCATCGAGGAGTCCTTCATTGTGTGTAAAGAGCAGGTATTGGTCTTGAATGAGCTGTGTTGGGAGAAAGCCAAGTGCATACACTGGCTGTCTGAGGAGAAGATGGAAAGGAGGAGAGTGCTGCGGGAGCTGCTGTTGCTCCTCACAAGGGAAGGCACATACAGCAGTCTTCAGATGCCAGCACAGGCTGAGCCCTCCCACCCCAACTCTGCTTCCCACTCCTCAGGGCCTGTGGTGGGTGAAATGAGGGAGGAGCAGAAAGGTTTTGAAGAATTGCAACTTGAAGACAGCATGGAAACTGCCAGAGGAGAGGTCAGGGTTCCCGACCCCATAGTGGACTCCCCCAAGGAGCACGTCATGTCCCAGATGCCCCACATCCAAATCCACCCACAGCTCCCAGGCTCAGGGGAGGAGTGCTCCCCCACTTTCTCCTGTAAACTGATGTGGATGGTGAATCTCTATGTGACATACTGACTCTCATAAGCCTTGGCAGCCACCAGAAGTAGGTGGCCAGGTGGCTTTCTCTCATGCCTCCATCTGCTGGGGGATGGGAAGGTTAAACTGGGGATTAGAGAGGACAGAGGCTTCAGGGAGTTGGCCCAAACTCAAGGAATATCTAATGGCCCATTGGTGGCCAGGAAAGAGGCCCATGTTATGCTTATCACAAAGAATAAATTGTTTTCAAAGCAAAAAGAAAGCCTCCAACAAAGATTTGTTCTTCCAATCCTGGGGCTTGAACTCAGGGTCTGGCCACTGTCCCTCAGCAATTTTTGATCAAGACTGGCACTCTACCAGTTGAGCCCCACCTCCCTTTCCAGCTTTTTCTGTGTGGAATAGAACCAAGGGCTTCAGACATTCTAGGTGACCACTCTACCACTGAGCCACATTCTCAGCTGGGATGATTCTCCCCCCTCCCAAACCCATATGACCATTCCTCAGATAAATAGGAAGTAGGGGCTAGGATGAATATGAAGCACAAGTCTGGTTCACACCAAAATATTACCCCGCCCCCTCTTCCCACACCCTTAGTTGACGTTTCTCTTCTACCATTGAGGGATGAGAGAGGGAGAGAGGAGTCCCAAAAGAGTAACAACAACAGTGGCCCCCTGAAACCCACATCCTCCCACACACAAGTGGTCCTCCAGATTCTGATTTTACCTGACTCAATGTGAAGTCTACATTTTCTCCCCACCACTGCAAGGCTCAGGATGAAATAAAGGTCAGCCATGGCCTCAGCCCACACCCAAGGTGGAAGCTCCTGGTCCCAGACCTACTTCCACCTCTGACTGCCCCTAGTTAGGCCAGACCCACCACTCACCACTACGTTGGTGGTGATGACCTCATGGATGGATTCCAGGAAGAAGTTCTATGGCAAAGAGCAAAAGCAGCAGGGTGAGCAGGGCAGAAGGAAGTGGGGGTGATTGCTCTGGGATCTTCCTGCAAGCCCTCCCGTCCAGCCAGATCCATGCTGACCCAAAGCATGGACAAGGCCAGGGGGTGAGATGAGATGGAGGAGCACAGGACTAAAGGAGGTACTGTTTTGTCTTAAAGGACTTGATTAATTCCAATTATAATTAATTCCAATTATATTTGGCCCATGCCAATCCCAAAGACAACATGCAATGCCTCTCCTTGTTGTTGTTGGCCGTGAGCGCTGTCCCTGAGCTCTTTTTCTCAAGTCTGGCACTCTACCACTTGAGCCACAATGCCACTTTTGTTTTCTGACGTTTCATGGAGGCTAAGAGTCTCACACACTGTCCTGCCCAGACTGGCTTGGCACCGTGATCCTCCAGATCTCAGCTTCCTGAGTAGCTAGGATGACAGGCATGAGCCACCAGTGCCCAGTATGTGATGCCTTTTGAAGGCATCTTGGTAAATCTGTAAAGGAGCCCAAAGGGCCTGGATAGACCATGACCCAATCAAGGAGCCGGGATGGGGGAAGGCTGACCTTCTAGCCATTCTGTTCCCCCAAAATTAAAGATGCCAGGTGCTATTGCATGCACCAAACACCTAGGCCAGCAGCCACCAGGCTTAGTGGGGGAAAAGTAGAGAATACCCAAAGATTGCAGTGTAGAAATCTCTGATTTTGCATGCATGTGGTGTGTGTGTGTGTGTGTGTGTGTGTGTGTGTGTGTGAACTCAGGGCCTAGGCTCTATCCCTGAGTTTTCTTGCTCAAGGCTAGTGCTCTGCCACTTGAGCCACAGCCCCACTTGCTTTTTGATTGTTAATTGTAGGTAAGAGTCTAAAGGACTTTCCTCTCCAGGGTGGCTTTGAAGCATGATGGGGGCCCTAAGGAAGCAAGAGTAAACACAACTCGCAGGTACAATCCCTATGGTGGGCCACTCCTGTCCCCTGGTGGCCACAGGCAGAACAGGCAGCCCTGTGCCATCATCCTCTAGAGTTCAATTTGGGGAAGTGACCAGAGCCAAGCTGACTTTTGCTCATCCTGATTGCTGATGCCAGAGCAGGTCTGTTCCACCCTAGGCCAAAAGAGCTCCAGGAGGTCCAGCTTTCCAGGGGCACAAGGAAGGGAGAGGTCATCTCCAGGCTGAGCTAAGAGCCTTTGCCCACGGATACCCCAACTTGACCTTACTTATCACCAAAAGACGTGTCAGAGAACAACCCAAAAAAACAAAATTGGAGCTGTGCCTCCACATGGTGGAGCTCTAGCATTGAACCAAAGAGCTCAGGGACAGGGCCCCCAAGCTTTGAGTTCAAGACCCCCAGTCAACTTTCCCCATAAAACACAGGTTGTCTAAATGTGAACTAGTAGGGTTTATGAAGTGTTTCTGAAGAATGGTGATACTGAAGAAAGCACCCTAATTCTAATGACAGTTGAACTTGTGACACACAGCTATGTGCTGAGTCCTTCACAGGGAGCTATTTGCTGGGTCCTTCACATATGGGGGTTTTGTGCTGAGTCCTCAAAAAGGTGCTGTTTGCTGAGTCATCGCAAAGGATACTATGTGCTGAGTCCCTGACAAACGTGGACCATCCTGGGTTTTTCAAAGGGTGCTGTGTGCTGAGTCCATTACACAATGTACTGTATGCTGAGTCCTTCAAAAGGTGTGGTGAGCTACTGCATCCCAAAGGGTCCTGCTATGTGCTGAGCCCTTGCGAAGAGAGGGATGAGGTGAGTTTTTTGAGTGCTGTGTGCTGAGTCCTTTACACAGGGTGCTCTGTACTGTCCTTTAAATGGTGCTGTGTGCTGAGTGCTTCCACAGTGTGGTATGTGCTGAGTCCTTCCAAATTGTTCTATGTGTTGAGTTTTTCAAAGGGTGCTGTGCTCTGGGTGTTTTACACAGGGTGCTTCATACTCAGCCCTTCAAAGGGTGCTGTGTGGAGTCTTATAAGGTTCTATGTGATGAATCCCTGGGAAAAAGTGCTATGTGCTGAGTTTTTCAAAGCATGAATTTTTCAAAGCACTGAGTCCTTTACACTGTGGGTTGTGGACTCCCTCCTTCAAAGGGTGCTGTGTGCTGAGTACTCTACCCAATGTACTACATGATGAGTCCTTCAAAGGGAGCTGTGTGCTGAGTCCTTTACACAGAGTGCTTTGTGCTATTTTTGGAAGTGCGCTGTATGCTGAGTCATCCCAAAAGGGTGCGATATTCTGAGTTCTGAGAGGTAGTTATCCCCAACAATCACACAGACACAAACACAAACACACATACACATACGAGTGTCACAATGCACCTGCTTGGTATGTGGAATGAAGGGGAATGGAGGAGAGTTTCCTCCAGCGGTGGGGCTGAGGGGAGATTCCATCCCCAGGGCAGGTACTGGGGGGCGGGGGGGAGAGTGCTGAGCTGAGGTAAAGCTGCAATTGCCATGGTCTGGAAGCCTTAGGACCTAGTCAGGGCTGCAATTGTGGCCAGCGGTGGTGGGTGGGGCCCAGGGGAGGAGGGGGTGGGGCCCAGGGGCACACTTTGGTGGCAGCAATGGCCAGGGGTCCAAGGGGGCAGGGGCATGTGTGCATCAGGGCAGCATGGCCCAGGAGAGGAGTGTGGGGCTGAGAGAGAGCTGGGATAAGAGCAAGCAGGAGCACAAGTGAAGTAGGCCCTGAGAGGAGACTCGAGCTGGGACAGCTTCTTTACAGGTTTTGTTTTTGTTTTAGGGATTTTAGAAAAAACAAAAAACAAAAAAAACCTTGGCTCCAACCAACCCAGTTCTTGGAATGAAAAGAATGCCTCTAGGTCTCCCTCCCCTTAACAACTTAACCCACCTTCATTGTTCTGTTAAGGACTGACCAACTAAACAGGTAGCCAGTAATCCGGCTCATGCTGGCATGCTGGCAACATCCGGAGTTTACTATAAACTCCACCTTTTTCACATGCTTATGTTAAACTCCACTAAACTCCTTTGTGTATGTTTACCTTAAGCTCTGCTTTACCGTTGAATTTGTGAGTCATTTAAACCAAAAGTGACAGGCTGGTTTAAACAGCCATTATGTGACAAAGTGTAACCTCACTGGCCACCTGCGTGTGGTCTGGTATGACTGCAATCTTTTGGGTGTGTGAAAATCTCATTGGTCGTTTCTTTTTTTTTTTTTTTTTTGTATCAGTAGGACCTTTTTTGTGTGAAAATACTGTACAGAGGGGTTACAATTACATGGGCAAGATAATGAGTTCATTTCTTTTCACCAGCTCACTTTTCTAAAGTGTGTGAGACTCTCCTTTCACAATAACCACCTGAAAGCTGGAAGAAAAGCTGTGGCTCAAGTGGTAGAGTTGCTAGCCTTGAATGAAAAATGTGAGGGACAGAGCCCAGATCCTGAGTTCAAGCCCTAGTACCAAGATGTGCCCATGCACACACACACACACACGCACACACACACACACACACACACACACACACACACACACACACAGAGGAAGGTAGTAATGATGAGCTGAGCTAGAACTGGGGGCAGTCCAGAGGCACAGTCATAGTAAACTCTCGACACATAAGTTATTTCTCCCCAACTCCTTGGGCTGAGGGGTCTGGGCCATGGCAGTACATCCCATGGAAACTGCACCTCCATTCATGCATAGGGTACAGGACCAAAGGAAGAACACAATGGATGCTGGTTTTTACTCAGTGCATGATTGCAGACCTTCATCTTCCATCTTAACACTGGTGAGCAAAGCAGGGCTCTGAGCCCAGGGACTTCTGGGATAGCCACTGCTACAAGCAGCAGCCAGCCAGCTGTGGATTCCTGAGCTTACAAGTCTTTCATGAGCCCAACTCAACACCCACCCAAGGTGTTCCTGACAAATTTGCCTCCATGAGTAGGCATTACCTGCTGTGCCATCTTGCAGCTCTTGCCCCTCCTGACCCAGAAACCTGGTCTGAAATATTGACTTACTGCTCAGATCCACACTGCACCCATGACAGATGCCATTCTGATGACCTGGCTGATGACTTCCGTGCCCCAAGGCTAGACCCTTCTCTGATACTTTGGCCCACTCTTTAGGCAAAGGCACCCAAAGAGGCTGCTTTCAAGACTTGCAGGACACCTAGATATTGGGAGACCCTTAGCGGTCCACTGGAAATTTCTCTGCTTAGAGCCACAGAGTGAGGTTCAAGCAGGTCAGGTGGGCCTTGAACTCTGGGACTGGGCACTGTCCATTCAGCTCTTCAGCTTACCACTTGAGCCACAGTACCACTTCCAGTTTTCCTGTGGTTCATTGGAGATCAGAGTCTCCCAGACTTTCCTGTCCAGGCTGGCTTTGAACCATGATCCTCAGATCTCAGCCTCGTGAGGAGCTAGGAGGATAAGCATGAGCCAGTAGCACCCAACTGATTTGGACTTTCACCACAGTAGACTAGGAACTCCTGAAAGCTTTTCTTTATTTTTTATGTGCCAGTACTGGGGCTTGAACTTAGGGTCTGTGCTCCGGTCTCTTTAATTTTTGCCTCAAGGCTGGCACTCTACCACTTGAGCCACAGCTCCATTTCTGGCTTTTGGTAGTCCATTGGCAAGAAGAGTCTCACTAACTTTCCTCCCCTGAGCTGGCTTTGACCCACGACTTCTGATCTCAGTCTTTTCAGTAGCTAGGATTTACGTGGGTTGAGCCACCACTGGCATTGGGCTAGGAGCTTTTCTTAAACAAGTGTTCTTCCCTACATTTGCCCTGACTCCTCCATGTAAAGGAGGCCTGAGGGTCAGGAGCTGTGAAAATTAGGCTTCCAGCCACAGGAAATGGCTGGGGTCCATGGTGAAAAGCCAAGCTAATCTTCCCCCTGGGACCCATTCTGGGATCTCCATCCTCTGCCCTCCCTGTGACTCAAGTACAAACCTTGACCCAGCCTTGAATGTCCTGATGGACATGTCTGAAGCTACAGAACCTTCATTCCACCCACACCACCTATTCTACACCACACCTCAGGAGACTTTGTACATGCGACTCTCTATATTGTTCCACATCTTAGAACTCCACTGGAATTTTGGCACTGGTTATATCACCTCCAGGAGCAAGTCTTTCCTTCCCTTCTCTCTCTCTTTTTTTTAATATTGAGTTGCTAGAGATGGAACTTGTGCAGGCTGACTGGCAAATGTTCTGGCTTTGTGTGTGTGCGTGTGTGTGTGTGTTTGTGTGTGTGTGTGTGTGTGTGCCAGTCCTGGGGTTTGAATTCATGGCCTGGATGCTATCTCTGAGGTTTTGTGGTCAAGGCTAGCACTCTATTCCTTGAACCACAGCTCTGCTTCGGACTTTTGGGTGTTTAATTGGAGAAAAGTGTCTTATATAGACTTTCCTGCTTGCAATTGTGATCCTCAGATCTCAGCCTCCTGAGTAGCTAAGATTACAGGGGTGAACCACCAGCAACTGTCCTCTACCCTACCTCTTACCTCTAACCTTAGCCCTCCTATGAGTACCAGAAGAATATGTCTCACCAGGCTCACTTTTTTGCCAGTCTTGGGGCTTGAACTCAGAGTCTGGGCATGTTCCTGAGTTTCTTTTGGTCAAAGCTAGCACTCATCACTTAAGCCACAGTGCCACTTTTGGCTTTTTCTGTTTCTGTGATCCTGAGGAATCAAACCCAGGGCTTCATGCATGCTAGGTAAGCACTCTACCCCACTAAGCCACATTCACAGCCCAAGGCTCACTTCTGACAGGAACTATGTGGGTGGGATTTATTGGCTTACCCCTTTTGGTGCAGAAATCGCTGGCTATTTCATATCTTTGCCAAGATTTGTGACCAGTCTGTGACTCGGCAATGAGGAATGGTGAATGAGGGATGGCCACCAGACCCCAGAGGAGGAGGCTCACATATTCTACAGAGGGATAGAGAATATGGAGCCAGAACCTGTGACACCTCCTACAGCCTAGGAACTGTGGTCTCCCTGGAGGCAGTGGCTGGCTGCTAGATGTCCCGATGGGACATCTCAGCAGAACATAAGGCACTTGTTGCACAGCCCAGGCAAAGCCCGCGGGGCTTGAGTTATTAAATGGCAGAGAAGGATGCTTTTTTCAAGCTGCTGGCTCAGACTTAGGACTCTCTGAGGACTTGCCCAGATTAGGGGGGTGGACATGGGCAACCTGCTGAATGCCCATCATCCCTACATCATCCATCCATACACAGAGACATGGAGTTACTGCCTCCTTTTGGGGGGGGGGGTGAGGCAGGTCCAGGATTGTACTATGAGCCTAGGCCCTGTCCCTGAGCTCCTTTTGCTCAAGGATAGCACTCTGCCCTTCAGCCGCAGCCCCACTCATGGTTTTGTTTCTTTTCCTCTGTGATCTCTTAGAAAGAAGAGTGTTGTGGACTTTCCTGCCCCGGATGAATTCAAATTGGCATTCTCTACATCTCAGCCTCAGGAAGAGTTAGGGTTATAGGCAGGAGCCACTGACACCTGGCTTTCTTTTCTTCTTGTTCTTTTTTTTAATCGTGACAATCTGAAATCTTCACGGTGTCATTCCAATGGTTTGCATTCAAAGTAATCTACCCAGGCCTGGGATTCGAATGCTATGACTACCAACCACAAATGGAGGGAGATCCTGATGAACTCATTCCTGTTCATGTGAATGCTAATGGAATGTAATAAAAGTAATAATTCAATTTGAAGTTAATTCATGATTCTATTTTAGAATGCCACACAAAAATTGTTGGATTTATGTCTTCATTCTAGCACCATGGTATGATTAAGGATATTGACTAATTTTTAATTAATGCTTTTATAAGTATTCAACCATGATACTTCATTAAATGGAGTCATAATTTAGTAACTAATAATTGGTAATAATGTATATATATAATTTAATAATATCCTCACATTCTTTCTTTGTATGTGTGTGTGTATATATATATATATATATATATACATATATATGCAGGTATATATGAATGTATATATATATATATATATATGTATGTATATATATATAATATCAATCTACACATCTATTTATTGGGCACTACTGTGGCTTGATTACAGGTGCTCAGGATTTCCTGGATTCTCAGTTTGGCGGAGGCTGGTGTGCTAAGACTGTTCCCAATTTATGGATTGGGCATTGTAGGTGAGTTGAAATCTCAGCATGGCCAAAAATTTATTTGTGGAATAAGAAGCCAATTTGACACATTTTTCCTTCTCTGTGAAAGTCCTGGGTCTCAATACGATGTATAATCCATATGCAAATATATCCTATGAAATATGATGCAATAAAAGAAATGTTATATGTGTAATAATACTAAATAAATAAGGGTAATAAATGTCATATGCAGTAGAACCCATATATGAAATAGATCTCATATATATGAAGATTATTTTTTCCAGTGCTGGGGCTTCAATTCAGGCCCTGGGAACTGGTCTGAATTTCTTTTTTCTTTCTTTTTTTTTTTTTTGCCAGTCATGGTGCCTTAACTCTGGGCCTGGGCACTGTCCCTCAGCTCTTCAGCTCAAGGGGAGCGCTCTACCACTTGAGCTACAGTGCCACTTCTAGCTTTTTCTGCTTATGTGGTTCTGAGGAATTGAACCCAGGGCCTCATGCATGCAAGGCAAGCACTCTACCACTGAGCCACCTTCCCAGCCCCATGAATTTCTTGTCTTCAAGGACAGTGAGCTTTCCCCTTCACACACAGTGTCACAGAGTTACCCAGACCTTGAGTTCAAATCCCAGGCCTGCTAGAAAAATGGTGCAATTTCCTAGCCAGGGTCTTATTGTTATCATTACTTTTTTTTGGCCTATCACAGGGCTTGAACTCAGGTCTTCGCATCTCTGCCACAGCTGATCATTGGATCCTACCACCCTACTTCAAATTTCGGAGCTGGCAAAAAAATAAATAAATAAAATGGAAAAGGATAAAACTGAGAAGTTCAAGAAGGTGGTTTTACTTTTTTTTCCCTTTGTACTGTGACCATCCTGGGTCTAAATGAAAAGCCCCAGAATGCGTACATGATGTTGCATTGCTAATGTTTCGTGGGCTATTAGGGAAGCCATAGCTGAAACCAGCAACTTAGGCCTGGAGGTCGAATCTTAGAACTGCCACTAATGAATGGTGGGAGGTTCTAAGAAACGCATTCTGATATACATCCGTACAAATGGAATGTTATAAAAGTAACATTTAAATTAGTAATTAGTGTATGTTTATATTCTAAAATTATACACAACAATTATTCTACATTGACCAATTTTCAATTAATACTTTATTATGTATTCAATCATGATACTTAAAACAGGAAGGAATAATTTAATTGCCAAAAATTGGTAGTAATATCCTATATGCAGTTTCATAATATACAGATATCTCTTTTGTTTTATACATATACATCTATCTATCTATCTACATCTACAAATCTACACATTTATCTGTTTATACACTTGTCACTTCTGGGGCTCAGTGATAGAATGCTCACCGAGTATGTACAAAGCCCTGGGTTCCATTCCTCACTACCAGTTGCACAGAAAAATCCAGAAGTCATGCTGTTGCTCAAGCAGTCGTGTACTAGGTTTGAGCATAAAAGTTTAGGGACCGTGTCTAGACACTTACTCAAGATTCAGAACTGGCACCAAAACAAAATGATAGAATGTTCTGACTGCAAAAATATAAGGATAGGACTGCAAATACATTATCACAGAGCAAGCTAGGAGTCTGGTGCTGAGAGCTGCAATCTAACCTGATTTAGCCAGAGGTAAATTGCTTGCAACCCAGCTACACAGAACCAGATGCTTCTGGCTGGCTCAGCCCTGTCATCCAAGATACTGGGGGCTGAGATCAGACACTGGTGGTTTTAAAATCCAGCCCTGACAGGAAGTCTGCAAAACTCTGAGCTGTGGCTCAAAGTGGTAGAGCTCTAGCCTTGAGTAAAAGATCTTAAGACAGTACCCCCAAACTTTCAGTGGAATCCCCGTGGCTGACTCCCCGCCCCCCCACAAAAACCCACCCCTCTAAATCATTAGATTTGAACTTTGAGTAGTTTGGTGACCTGATGAAAGCACCCTAATTCTAATGACAGCATGTGGGATACAGCTATGTCATGAGTCTTATATGAGGAATGCTGTACTGAGTGCATTCTTGCATCTGGTCCTTGTAAGAGCTCCACAGATTATTGTGCAAATGAGAACCTTGAGGCTCAGATATGTCCCCATGTCAGGGCCAAAATGATGTATGTACTGAACTCTAGTGAGTTTTCTCCTGCAGACAATTGCTTTGGTTTATTTTCCTCGGTCATGAACCTTGAACTCAGGGCCTAGCCATTGACCCTTCCCTGTAGGGCTCATGGCTAGGACCCTACCAAGGGGACCCAAGGAACCCATACAAAAGTGTTACAGTCTAGGCATCTGTGGCTGATATCTGTCATCCTGCCTACTTTGACACATTTTTTTTCCTTCTCTGTAAAAATCCTGGGTCTCAGTATGAAGTATAATCCATATGCTAATATATCCATGTGATAAGATGCAATAAATGAAATAAATGTTATATATGTAATAATACTAAGTAAAATAAATAATGAATAAATAAGGGTAATAAATGTCATATGGTGTAAGCCCATGTATGTAAAAAGATCACAAAAATGAATATTATATTTTCCAATGCTACCGCTTAAATTCAGGCCTGGAAACTGGTCTGAAATTCTTGTCTTCAACAACAGTGAGCTTCCCCTCCCCCACAGTGTCACAGAGTTACCCAGACCCTGAGTTCAAATCCCAGGCCTGCCAGAAAAATGGAGCAATTCCAAGTCACGGCATTAATTTATTTTGTCCAGGCCCCGGGCTTGAACTCAGCTTGTGTCAATTCTGCCTCAGCTTCGATCACCCTAGGCTGGGGTGCAGCGAATGGACCCACAGCCCATCCTGAGATCTTAGGACCCGAGTTCCAATCTCGGGACTGATTAAAAAAAAAAGGAGAAAGGTAGGGAAGGTGGCTCAGTAGTAGAGGCTTGCCTTGAATGCATAAGGCCCTGGGCTTCATTCCTCAGCACCACATAAGCAGAAAAAAGCTGGAATTGGTGCTATGGCTCAAGTGGTAGAACACTAGTCTTGAGTAAATAGTTGAGGAACAGTGTCCAGACCCACATTTCTGGCCCCACAACCAACAAAAAAAAAGAAAGAAAGAAAGAGAGAGGGGGGAAAAAAGAATAAGGCTAAAACTGGGAAGTTCCAGAAGGCGGTTTTACTTTGTTTTTTCCTTTGCATTGTGACCATCCTGGGTCTAAATGAAAGGGCCCAGAAAGAGTATGTGACCTTACACTGCTGAAGTTTGGTGGGCTATCAGGCAAGCCATAGCCCAAACCAGCAACGTATGCCCAGGGTTCAAATCCCGGGACCACCATCTACAAATGGTGGTAGATCCTAAGAAACGCATTCTGACATACATCCATATGAATGGAATGTTGTAAAAGTAACAATTACATTAGTAGCTAGTATATGATTATATTAAAATTGTAAACAATAATCATAGTACATTGACTATTTTTCAATTAATATTTAATTATATTTTCAACAATTAGAAATAAAGGAAGGAATAATTTAATTATGGATAATTGGTAGTAATATAGTATATGTAATTTAATAATATACAGATATCTTTCTTATTTTATACATACATATATACATGTGTGTATGTATATAAGCTATATATCTATTTCTACACTTGTCACTCCTGGAGCTCAGTGGTAGAATGCTTACCTAGTATGTATGAAGCCCTGGATCTGTTTCCACACTATCACATGCACAGAAAAAGCCGGAAGTGGTGCTGTCACTCAAGCACCAAAGAAAAGTTAGAATGTTCGAACTGCAACTGTACAAGGCCAGGACTTTAAATACTTCATGATAGAGCAAGCAGGGAATCTGAAGATGACTGCTGCCATCTATCCTGACAGCCAGAGGTTAACAGCTGCAAACCAACTCCATCCAACCAGACACTGCAGGCTCATATCTAGCTGCTCAGAGGATGAGATCTGACACTGGTGGGTTGAAAACTCAGCCCTGTCAGGAAGTCTGTGAGACTCTGAGCTGTGGCTCAAAGTGGTAGAGCTGTAGCCTTGAGGAAAAGATCTTAGGACAGTACCCATAACCTATGAGTGCAATCCCTGAGTCTGATGACCCTTCCTCCCGCTTCCCCGCCACCCCCCCCCCCCAGACTAACCACCCATCTAAACTATTAGATGTGAACTTGTGTGGTTCCTGACATGTTTCTGAAGGAATGGTGATACTGATGAAAGCATCCTAATTCTAATGACAGCTTGTGGGATACAGCTATACGATGAGTCCTTCCTGGGGTACTAGGTCCTTCACGGGGTGCTGTGTGCTGAGTCCTTCACAGGGTGTATTCTTTCATCTGATCCTTGTTAGAACTCCACAAGTAAGATGATTGTGCAGATGAGAAACTTGAGGCACAGATATTTCCCAAGGCAGGGCCAAATTTATGAATGTACTGAACTCTACTGACTTGACTCCTGCAGACAATTGTTTTGGTTTAGTTTTCTCCATCATGATCCTTGAACTCAGAGCCTAGACTCTGATTTTCCTCTTATGCTCATGGCTAGTACTCTACCACGTGGAGCCAAGGACCTCCTTGCAACAAAGTGTCACTGGTTAGGTGTCTTTAGCTGAGGTCTATCATCCTGCCTGCTCAGGAAGCTGAGGATCTGGGTTCAAAACTACCCACAGAAAAGGTCCCATGACACTCTCATCTCCTATTCACCACTTAGAAACTTGAAGTGGAAGCTGGGTGCCGGTGACTCATGCCCATCATCCTAGCTACTTACTCAGCAGGCTGAAAGCTCAGCATCATGGTCCAAAGCCAGCCTGAGCAGGAGATTCCTTGAAATGGTTATTGCCAATGAACCACCAGAAAACCTGAATGGGCTCTGTAGCTCAAGTGGTAGAGCTGTCCACTTGACCTGAAGAGCTGAGTGACAGCACCCAGGCCCAGACTTCAACTCCTCCAACTTACAAGAAAAGAAAGAAAGAACCCTGAAGTACAGTGCTGGGAATGGGTCTTAGGGGTAGAGTGCTTTGCATGTATGAAACCCTGGCTTTGAATCCTCAGTGGCACATCACTAGAAAAAAAGCCTGAAGTGGCTCTGTGGCTCAAGTGGTAGAGTGCTATCCTTGTAAAGGAGAAACTCAGGTACAGTGCACAGGTCCTGAGTTCAAGCTCCAGGACTGGTATATGCACACAAATTACCCCCCCCCCACCACACACACAGATACCAGAAGTGAAACTGTGACATCAAAGGGTAAAGCACTGGGAATTAGGCCCTTAGAGGAGACTTGAGCTGGTACAGCTATTTTCCAGGCTATGCCTTTGTTTTGGGGATTTTAGAAAACAAAACTTTAAACAAGGTCAACTAGACCTTGGCTCCAACCAGCCTGTTCCTGGAATGGAAAGAATGCCTCTAGGTGCCCCTCCCCTTAACAACCTAACTCACCTTGACTGTTGAGTTAAAGACTGACCCATAAAACTGATAGGTTGTTATCTGGCTCCAACTACCTGACACCTCGTGCTTATGGTGGTAAACCCTGCCTTTCATACATGCTTACAGTAAACTCTGCCTATCGGCCACCTGTGTGTGGTCTGGTATGACCATGCAATCCTTTTGTGTGGTATGATCCCATTGGTCACCTGTGCATGACCAGGCTCAACCTCATGGATTTTGCCTTTGCAAACCAAAGAATGGGGACTGCTCAGGGTGGCAGTATCAGCTCTTGAGCCTGTGCTGTGGTCCTGGGCAGTCAGTGTAGGAAACTTCTCAATAAAGTTGCTTCTTTGTTAACAACTTTGTTGTGGTGAGCTCTGTCACTCCAGACAACTAGGTGGGTTTGCCTGCCTGAGTAGGGGTCTTCCTACTACACACTAAGCTTCTCAGCTCATGGTCAGTACTCAGGCCCTGTGTTCAACCTGGAAACCTAGCCACCCAAGGCCCAACTAGGAGAGGTCAAAGGTTTCCAAACCTGATAAGCTTCACCAGCCCTACATAACAGGGAACATTGTCATTTTGCAAATGTGCTTAGATGTAGCAAACTTCTGAAAACCTAGGGAGGCACTGTTGCCAATAAAGAATAAAGAATCTTTGCATTAGGTTCAGCTCCCTAGTTGTTGTCTGCCAGAAGAAATCTTGAATTAATTGTAGCAGTTTGTTTCAACACTGGAACATAGTCTAACAAAGACAGGATAAGTGCAGGGAACTTGGCCTGCCATGGGAGGTGGCACAAATGAAAGCTTCCTGTCAAACCAGAGCACTGGGGAGAGAGATATCTTGGGGTACAAAGAGGGCTTTTTCTCCTGGTCTTCAGGGCCTGCCCACACTCATCATCACTAGTTCGCCCAGATAGAGTTGTTTGTTACTGAGCTGTACAGGAGTGAGGACTTTTGTCTGCCTGTTCCAACCAAGAGGCAGACTTCCTCCAGCAACCTGGGGTGTGGAGAAACCCTCAGGCTACACTGGGAACAGGAAGGGGAGTCCTGGAACATGTACTGTCTTGAAAGCACCCTCTGTGCTATGAAATCCTTCTATTCAAAGCAAATTTCCTACTAGGTGTCTTTCTTCATAGCGACTTTGGATGTTCACCGATAGAAATACATTCACACATACACAGATACATGGAGTTACTGGCTCTATTTTTTTTTTTTTTTTGGTACAGGTCCTGAGGCTTGAACTGTGAGCTTAGACATTGTCCCTGAGCTCCTTTTTCACAAGGAAGCACTTTATTGTGCCTTAAACCATGATACATCATTAAATGAGGGCATAATTTAATACCTAATAATTATTAGTAATATATTACATGTAATTTAATGATATATAGACATCTCACATTCTATAAATATATTTATATATTTACATATACACTGGAATATACATATACATCTCTCTTTCTCTCTCACTCTCCATGCATATATATGTATTTGCAGCAATTTAGGCATCTATCTATTTATACATTGGCCACTCCTGGAGGTTAAACTTAGGTCCTGGGAACTCCCTGGCAGTGAATTTGTTTGAGGCTGATGTGCTTACATTGATCCCTTGATGAATTGGGTATTTCAGGCCCTGAGTTCAAATCCCAGCATTGCCAAAGACAATAGGTGGAGTAAGAAGCCAATATTGACCTATTCTGCTGTCTGTGAAAATATTGTTTACTAGGTACAATATGTAATACCTATGCAAATACATACATACATATATATATATATATATATATATATAAAATGTACATTATAAATGCATATAAATATTTTTCCAGTCCTGGTTCTAGAATTCATGCCCTGGGAAATGCTCTTGACTTTCTCTTATTCAAGGAGGGTGAGCGTCCAGTTCACCCACAGCAAAATAGAGTTACCCAGTCCCTGATTTCAAATCCTAGGTATGGCAGATAAAATGTCCCAAATTCCAAGCCAGGACCTTAACTTTTGTGGGTGGGGAGGCAGGCACGGGGCTTAAACTTAGTTCCTCATTTGTTTTCTTTGCAAGGTGAACTTCGTGGGTCTGAATGACACGGCAGAAAAGTATTGGAAACCTGGCATTGCTGAAGGCTGGAGGGCTACCGGGGAAGCCATAGGCCAACACGGCAACATAGGCCCTGGGTTCAAAGCCTGGTCCTGACCCCTACAAATGGCGGGAGATCCTAATAATCTCGTTCCTATTCATAGGAATACTGATGGAAGGGTATGAATGTCAAGGCTGAATAAGTTGTTCCTGAATGATACTATAAAATTAGAGTTATTTTAGGAGGCCGATGGATTTTAATGAATATTTTTGACACATTAAAAGAATACTATTAATTACATGGACGCAATAGTTTCTGGACAGTGGTTGATTTAATTAACAATTCATTAAGGATGAAAACAATAATATAAATTACATGGAGGCATTAAAAATACCCAAATATTGGTAGGAATGTAGCCTATTTAACTGAATAATGTATAGACATCTCTGGCACTCTATAAAGATCTATATTTATTTGTGTACTACCATCTGCATGTCAATCTGTTCTTATTTTGTCAACCCCTGGGGCTTGATCTCAGGTGCTGGAAACTGCTTGTCAGCTCAATATGCCCCAGGCTGGCGTACTGACACTCACCCATTCATGAATTAGGCCTTGTAGCTTGTGAGTTCAGATGCCAGCACTCACAAAAATTGACTCATGGAGTAAGAAGCCCATGATGACACAGGTTTTCCTTTGCTGTGAAAGTCCTGGAAGTCAGGTGTGAAGTTTCATACATAGGCAAATCTATCCTACGTAATAAACGTAATAAATAGTCCAAGTGTAAGAACAATCAATAAAATAAATGGTAAATAAATGAATAAAACAAAAAAATGAATAGCTACACTAAGCACAATATGGAGTCAATATATGGGGCTCGATCTCAGGGCCTGGGAACAACCTGGTAGCTGAATTAGCTAGAGGTTGCTGTGCTGGCAGCCACCCATAAATGAATTGAGCCTTCTAGGCCCTGAGTTTAGATCCCAGCACTGCCAAAAATGTAATCGTGGAGTGGGAAACCCAGCGTGACACATGATTTTCTTTTCTTTGAAAGTGCTCAGTGTAAGATAGGATATATAATTCGGATGAAAATCAATATGCTATGTAAATAGGATGTCACAAAGGTAAAAAAATGTCATAGGTGGAAGAATTGTCACTACAATAAATAATAAACAGATTGAATTAGTAATGAATCATTCTAGGATAAAATTAGATGCAGTAATTATAGGACATGGATTAAGTTTACTTAATATTTTATTAAGTAAACTTATTTTATTAACAGAATAAAAATTGCATAGAGACATAAATACCTAATAATTCGTAGTAGCACATGATGCTAAATTTAATAATATATAGACATCTGTCTCATTCTATAAAATATTTAATTATATGCATAGATGTATGTACATATGTGATAAACAATACCAGGATATTGAGTATTAATTAATGCTTAATTAAATGTTAACTGGAACACATCATTAAATGGAGATATAATTTAATACCTAGTAATTGCTCATAATGTTATCTATAATGTAATAATATAGACATCTCTCTTTTGTATATATATTATTTATATATACAACAATCTATCTATTTATACCTCCTTTACTCCTGGGGCTCAGTGATTGAGATCTCGCCTAGTAAGCACGAAGTCCTGGGTTTCATTCCTCAGTGCCACATAAGCAGAAAACCTGAAAGTTCTGCTGTCTTTCAATCAATTGAGTGCTAGCCTTGAGCACAAATGCTTAGGGACACTGTCTAAGCCCTTACTCAAGCCCCAGCACTGCCACCAAAAAAAGGTAGAATGTTCTAACTGCAATTATAGAAGGACAGGACTTCAAATACGACATCACAGAACAAGCTAGAAGTCTGGCACTGACAGTTGCCACCTAACCTGACTTAGGCATATGTAAACAGCTGCAACCCAGTTCCACAGAAGCATATGCTGCTGGCTTATCCCCATCATCCTGGCTGCTTGGGAGCTTTAAAACCAAGCCCTGGTAGGTAGTATGTGAGACTCTTGGAGATGTGGCTTTAAGTAGTAGAGCCTTAGCCTTGAACAAATGTTATTAGAACAGTATCCCCATGCATTGAGTTCAAGCCCTATGGGTAGCCTTCCCTGCTCCCCCCCAAAAAAAAACACCCCCACTAAACCATTAGAAGTTAACTTGTGTGATTTGTGAAATGTTCCTCAAAGAATGGTGATACTGATGAAAGCAACCTAATTCCAATGACAGCTTGTGGAATAGAGCTATGTTCTGAGTCCTTCATAGGGTGCTCTGTGCTGAGTCTGGCACAGGGTGCTGTGTTCTGAGTCCTTCACAGGGTGCAGTGTGCTGAGTCTTGCATTGGATGCTGGGTGATGAGTCTTCACATGACACTGTGTGCTGAGTCCTTCAAAGAGTGCTATCTGCTCTGTCCTTCACAGAGTGCATTCTTTCATATGGTCCTTGTAAGAGCTACACAACTGAGATGATTATGCAGACAAGAATATGGAGATGCAGATATGTCCCCATGGCAGGGACAAAATTATGTATTACTGAAGAGTGGGTGAGTTGTCTACTGCAGACAATTGTTTTGTTTTGTTTTTTTCTCAATCATGATCCTTGAACTGGCATCATAGGCACTGACCCTTACCTCTTGGGCACATGGCTAGCACTCCACCACGTGGAGACAAGGACCCCCTTGCAGTAGAGTGCCACAGCCTTGGGGTCTATAGCTGAGGTCTGCCAGCCTGCCTTTTCAGGAAGCTGAGATTTGAGGATCTGGCTTCCAAACTATGCCAGACACAAAAGGTCCCATGAGACTATTATCTCCAATTCACCACTAAGAAACCTGAAGTGGAAGCTGGATGCTTGTCACCCATGCTTGTCATCCTAGCTCCTCAGGAGGATGAGATCTGAAGATCATGGTTCAAAGCTAGCTTGGGCAGGAAAGTCTTTGAGACATTTAGCTCCAATGAACCATGAGAAAACCTGAAATGGTGCTTTGGCTCAAGTAGTAGAGGCACAAGACTTGAGGGATAGCACCCAGGCCCAGACTTCAACTCCTACAAGCAACAACAATAAAAAAGAAACAAAATAACAAACATGAAGTAGAGGGCTGGGAATGTGCCTTGGGGTAGAGTGCTTTGCATCTATGAAACTCTGGACTTGATTTCTCAGGAACACATCACTAGAAAAAAGCCTGAAGTGGCTCTGTGGCTCAAGTGGGAGAGGGCTATTCTTGTACAAGAGAAATTAGGTACAGTGCTCAGGTTCTGAGTTCAAGCTCCAGGACTGGTGTATGTGTGCACACACGCATGCACACACACACACACACACACACACACACAAACACACACACACACACACACAGACTAGTAGTAAAGCTGTGACACAAATTGGTAAAGCACTGGGCTCCTGCACTGAGCTCATGGTCAGCACCGAAGTCCTGTGTTCATCCCCAAAACCTTGCCACCCAGAGCTCACCTTGGAGAGGTCAAAGGTTTCAAAACCTGATGTGCTTCAGCAGTCCTAGATGACAAGAAGCATGGTGAGATCAGACATGTGCTTGGATTTCCAAAGCTTCAGGAAACCTAACAGAGGCATCATAGGCCCATCAGCACCCTCAGTGAAACATTTCTTGAGGTTAAGTGCCCTAGTTATCTGCCAAAAGGACTCCTGAATTATTTTGAGCACTGTATGTGAACACCAGAATATAGTCTCACAAAGGCAGGATAAGTGCTGGGAACTTGGCCTGCCACCGGAGGTGGCAAAAATGAAGGCTTCCTGTGAAAATGGACCACTGGGGAGAGAGATAGCTTGGGGTACAAAGAGGTCTTTTTGTCCTGACCTTCAGAGCCCATCCACACTCAATCCTCAATAATTGGCCCAGATGGAGTTGCTTATTACACAGCTGTAGAGGACTGAGGCCTTTTCTCTGCTTGTTCAGACAATGAGAGAGCGTTCTTCCAGCAGGCCTGGGAGGCAGAGAAACCCTCAGGCTGCACTGGGAACTGTGAGGGGAGTCCAGGAACATGCACTGTCATGAAAGCAGTCTCTGTGTTATGAAATCATTGTATTGAAAAAATTTCTAGCTTGATGCCTTTTATCATAGCTACTCTGGAGTTTCACCTATAGAAATACATACACACATACACAAAGACATGGAAGTAGGTCCTGGGGTTGAACTATGAGCATAGGTGTTGTCCCTGAGTTACTTTTGCTCAAGAGTAGTGCATTAACCTTGAGCAACAGCCCCACTTCTGGGTTTTCTGTGATCTCTTAGAAATAACAGTGTCATGGACTTTCCTATGCTGGTTGGATTCAAACTCAGATTCTCTACATCTCAGCCTCCTGAGGAGCTGGGATTACAGTCAGCAGCCACTGGCACCAGCCTTTCTTTTCTTCATTTTTTAATCTGGACAATCTGACCACTTAACAGCATCATTCCAATGTCTTGAATTTATAAGTAAACTACCCAATGTTCTTTATAGGTGCTTTCTCTGAGAAGGATTTTCTCTCCTCCTCTTCTCCTCTACTCACAGGTTTGAAGCCAAAAGTGAGAAATGAGTGTCACATGATTTTGGCAGTAAATGTCCACAGGACATGCCAGTTCAGTCACTTAGCATTGAGCTGCAGTGAATTTACTGTCTCAGCACGAGAGGACCAAAACCTGGAACGATCCTCATACTGTCTGCCTATAAAATTATCTAATAATTTTCAGTGTTTTGTGTCTCTAGATACCTGAAGTATCTAGAAAATAATAGAAGCATCTTCATGTTTCCTTTTTTCTCTAGTACCTCTCGAGATTTAGACTAAGGATTTGTGTGGAGCAGATCCTCGGTGAATCCCTGAGAAAAGCCACTTGAAGTCTCCTCAGGAGATCTCTGTTCAAAGCCAGCCCGAGCAGGAAAGTCTGCGAGACTCTTATTTCCAATAAACCACCAGAAAACCAGAAGTGTATCAGTGGCCCAGAGGGTAGAGCTCCAGCTTTGAGAAAGAAAGTCGAGCAGGAGATACAAGCCAGACCAGGCAGGAAAACCTGGCAGGCGCATATGTCCAATTAACCCAGATGGCTAGAAGTGGAGCTGTGGCAGTGGTAGAGTCTCAGCCTTGAGCAAAACAGCTGAGGAACACATAGGGCCCTGAGTTTAAGCCTTGATATGGCCACCAAAAAAATTCAAAAAGAGAAGGCCAAGTTTATGTATTAGTGTCCTACCTACTTATGTGTGCAGATTACCTCCCTGAGTGAAAACAGATTGTATGCAATGCTTCTCCTTTTATGTACAGATTTATTTTTCAGATAGGTTTGTTGTACATACTACATCGTTCTCTTCTTTTCAGGCCCATGGCTTTTCTCTTCCACAGTTCCAGGACTGTGTCCTTATATGGTGCACACTTAAGATCTCAGCAGCTTTTATTTACATTTTATTATGAGGCCAAGGCAGGAACAGTCACAAATTAGGCAGGGGAAGAGAAGATCAGGGTTTTTGAAATAACCAGTATTCAGAAAATTAAACTTGGGGGATGTAAAATGATAGCATACTTATGTAGAAACTACCATTAAGAAAAAGATGAGAGGGCTGGGAATGTGGATTAGTGAGGGAGTGCTTTTCCCTGCCATGCAAGAAGCCCTACAGAGGGTTTGATCCCTCTGTAGCACATGCAGAGAAAAAGCCAGAATTGGTGCTGTGGCTCAAGTAGTAGAGTGCTAGAGACAGTGCCCAGGCCTTGAGTTCAACTCAAGTACAAGTAACTTAACATCACCAAGGGAAACCCAGGAAGCTCTTGAACATCTGCCCTTTCAGAAGTGGATGTCAGAGGGTCATAGACTTTTCTGCCCTGGCTGGCTTCACCTTGTGATCCTCAGACCTCAGCCTCCTCAACAAGGGTGATGGGCCTTAGCTACTGGTGCTCTGCTAGGTCAGAACTGTAATGACATTGACAATACAAGTCAACTGCTTATCACAAAGAGCTTGGGGAGCATATTAAGCCTTTCAACAATGGACCTTTCAGAACCCTGTAGGACACAAGGTTATAATGCTAGAGTCTGAGAGGCTGGGCATATGGATCTGCTGAACTTGAACCTTGAGCTCTGACTCCAATTCTGGTGTACATCAGTGTCAGCGTTCATTTTCCAGAGAATGTTCTCCTAATTAGCAAATAGGAAAAGTAATTTGTTTAACCCTCACTTTTTTCCCATTGTGTGTCTCGAACTGAAGCCTGGGCACTGTTCCTGAGCCCTTCATCTCAAGGTGAACTCTCTACCACTTGAGCCACAACACCACATGGGATCTTTTGGTGGTTCATTGGTGATAAGAGTCTAACAGGCTTTCCTTGCCCAGGCTGTCTTTGAACTGTGGTCTTCAGATCTCAGCCTCCTGAGTAGTAGGGTTCCACGTGTGAGAAGCTGGCATCTGGCCTATTGTTTTTGCCAGTGCAGGGATTGAACTAAGGGCCTGGGTACTGTCTCCGTGCTTCTTTTTCTCAAGGCTAGCGCTCTACCACTTGAGCACTCCACAGCTTCTGGCTTTTTCTGAGTATATGGCACTGAGGATTCAAACCCTGGCATTCATGCATGCTGAGCAAGCTCTCTACCACTAAGCCACATTCCCAGTCCCACCCTTACAATATTATCCCTCAACTTGCCTATCCTCAAGGAAAGGCTTCTGAGTATAATTCATCTAAAGAAATCCCTATAGGAAGGTGTTAAAGATAAACAAGACAAAGCTCATATGTGGGAGAGACTCTAAACATGTGAAGACTGTGACAAATGCCTCCATTTAATCATGTATCATGTTTCAACACTTAATAAAGTATTAATGAAAAATGAGTCAATGACCTAAATTATTGTGTATAATTTTATAATAGATGTGCAAAATGTAATAAATATTATGTGTATAATATACTAATACAATAAACAATAAGTAAATGAATAAAATATAGAAATACAGAAATACAAAATCAATAATAAAAAATCATAGTTTGTAATAAACATACACATGTAATACATAACATATATTACACATGTACATGAATATTTTTTTCCATTATAGGGACTTAATTCAGGCCCTGGGAACTCTACCCTGAATTTCTTTCCCTCAAGGACAGTGAGCTTCCCCTTCACCTACGGTGCAAAACAGTTACCCGGATGGTGAGATCAAATCCCAGCAGTGGCAGAAATACTAGCCCCAGTTCCAATACAGTGACTTAATTATTTTTAATGGAAGCAGTTATGTTTATTCAGTTCCATACTGAACATTTTAAAAACAGCAGTGTATAATTTTGTGTATCTATTCAGACATCCTTCCCTTACCTGCAAAGTGCTTCTCTGAGCTCTAAATTGTTTCCTTTTTTGTGCATTTTTTGTTGTAAAAATGTTTTATAGAGGGGTTACAGTTACATGAGCAAAGTAATGAGTACATTTACTATTGAGCATTGTTGCCTCCTCCTTTGTTTTCCCCTTGCCATCCCTTCCCTCCCACCTCCACAGCTATCCCTCCAACCCCAGCTGAGGTCAGTGACTTAATTTTTTGTTTTTGGCTTGGCACAGGATTTGAACTCAAGTAGTAGAAACTCTGCACCTTCCCTCACATTGCTACAGATTTACCAAGATCCTGAGTTCAAATCCCAGGCTAGGAAAGAAAACTGGCAGAAATTGCAAACCAGGGGGATTTTTTTCAATTTAGTTAAATAATTAATTAATTTTTAATTTATTCTATTTTTTTTGCCAACCATGGAGCTTGAACTCAGGTTGTGGCAAATATACCTCAACTCTGATTGCCTTAGACTGGACTACAGCCTCCCACCCATGGTCGATCCTGGGATCCTAGGCCCAGAGGGCTTGCAGGAAGAAAAAAAAAAGTGGGACAGCACAAAAACTAGAGAGCTGCAGAGGCCTGGGTGTTTTACGTTATTTTTTTCTTTGCAGGGTGACCATCCTGAGTCTGAATGACACGGCTGCAAAGTGGATCTGAACTGCTATACTGCTATTCCTGAAGGCTTGTGGGCCACCAGGGAAGCCATAGGCCAACCTGTCAACATAGGCCCTGGGTTAAAAACCTAAGTCCTGATACCTACCAATGGCAGGACATCACAAGAGACTCGTTCCTATGCATAGGAATACTGATTGAAAGAGTAGTTCGTGCATCAGTCGAGTCTAAAAGGGGATGTAATAATCCTAGGATGCTGATTGGTTTTAATAGATAGTTTATTAAGGATGGAAAGAATAATATTACTTCAAAGACAGTATAATAAATACCTAGGAGTTGGTAGGAATGTAGGAGCCGTCATTCAGTCAGATAGATGGCTCTGGCACTCTTTACAAATACGTATTAATTGTATACCACCATCTGCCAATCCATGTATCACTGTTTTGGCCAAACCTGGGGCTCCATCTCAGTGCCTGGGAACCACCTCACAGCTTCATTGGCTAGAGGCTGCCGTGTTCACCCTTACCCATTCATGAATTGGGCCTGCTAAGCCCGGAGTTCGGATCCCAGCAGTGCCAAAAATTTAATCTTGGAGTAAGAAGCCGAGTGTGACACATGTTTTCCTTTTCTGAGAGAGTCCTGGGTGTCAGGCATGATAGTGAATACATCTACAAATCTAGATGCTATGTGATAGGAAGTAAACAATGGAATAAACGGTATAGGTGTCAAAAGAGTCAATAAAATAAATGGTAAATAAATGAATAAAACAAGAAATTAAATGAATAACCATACCAAACATGATATTGTCTGACTATATGGAAGTATAAACCCTGTCTTTAAAATGTAAACAAAATGTATATAAGGAGTGTGTTTTCCAGGACTGAGGCTTGAATTCAGGCCTAGGGAACACGACTGACTTTCTTGGCTTCAAATATGGTGTGATTTCCCCTAGCCCAACAGTGCTGCTATTTACCCAGACCTTTAGTTCAAATCCCAGGCCTGGCAACAAAATGGCACGAATTGCAAAACAGGGAGATAAATAATTGTCTTTTTAATTTTTTAAATTGTTTAATTTTTTAATTGTTTTAATTTTTTCAATTTAATTTTGTTTTTGGCCATGCATGTGTCTTGAACTCAGATTGTGACAGCTTTGTCTCAGCTTCCATCACACTAGCCTGGCTACAGCCTCCAGAACCAAAGACAATCCTGGAATCCTAAGACCCGATGTCTGACAGGAAAACAAAATGAAAATGACACTAAAACAAGCCATGAGCCGCACATGGTAGGCCGTTTCTTGGCTTTGGTTCCTTGCACGGTGACCATCCTAGGTCTGAATGACATGGATGCCATGCACAGGTGACCTGTCATTGCTCCAGGCTAGCGGACTGTCAGGAAAGCCATAGGCCAACCCCGCAACACAGTCCCTGAGTTCAAATCCTGGTCCTAACACCTACCATGGCAGGAGATCCCAAGAGACTCCTGCCTGTGCATAGAAATTCCCATGGAATGGTATCCAACTTATGATTGAATAGTTCGTGCAGCTGTGTGGACTCAAATTAGATGCAATAATCCTAGGACGCTGATTGAACTTAATTAATGGTTAATTAGGCATGAAAAGAATAATATTCCTTCAATGGAGGCATAATAACTACCTAAGACTTGGTAGGAACATAGCAGATATCATTGAATACTAGATACACAGCTCTGGCACTCTGTACTAATATGTATTTATTGGTGTACTACCACCTGCCTATCCATGTATGGCTATTTTGGCCACACCTGGGGCTCGATCTCAGAGCCTGTCAAAAATTTCATCCTGGAATAAGAAGCCAATTGTGACACCTGTTTTCCTTTTCTGTGAGAGTGCGGGGTGTCAGGCATGATGGAGAACAAGTCTACAAATCTAAATGCTATGTGATAGGGTGTAAACAATGTAATACATGGTTAGGTGTCATCACAGTCAATAAAATAAACAGTAAATAAATGAATAAAACAAAAAGTACAATGAATAACCACACAAACATAATATAGACTGAGCACCTGTCTGGAATTTCAATCCTATCTTTAAAATACATGTAAGGACGATGATTCACATGGTTGGGGCCTGAATTCAGGCCTAGGGAAGAGGCCTGACTTTCTGATCTTCAAGCATAGAGAGCTTCCCCTTCCCCAGAGTGCAACAGAGTTACCCAGACCCTGAGTTCAAATCCCAGTCCTTGCAGACAAAAAATAGCACACATTCCAAGCCAGGGAGCTTCATTAGCTTTTTTCATATTTTTTTAAAGTTCACTTGGCCTTTATTTGATACATTTTGATTTTATGAGAGTTTTTAAAAAAGAGGTTTAAATGCTTATATTTCAGCATAGCACAATGGTGTTTCCATTTTGACCATTTGCCATGAAGAGTGAGAATGAAAATGAGTACATCATTCCTCCCTAGAGGGACAGTAGATGTTATTTCTATTTAGAGTTATTTCTATAACTATAAACTCTCTGCAATTGTATCATGTGAGTTTTCCTCAGTGCCTACCACAAAATACACTAGGGAAGTCCTCATACCACAAAAGGTTGGGTTTCTGAATAAAAACTCACTTCTGTGAGGACAGTAGGTACTTGTAAGCATTTTGGGAATAAAGTGAATCATAAAATGAAAAACAAAAACATTGGGACTGGGATGTAGCTCAGTAGTGGAGTACTTGCCTAAGGAGCATAAGACCCTGGAAGAAAAGGAAGACAAGTTTCGTAAAGCTCAGAAGGTTAGAATTTTATGATCTGTATGAACAAACTTCTTTCTTTCTTTTTTTTTTTTGTCAGAGGTGGGGCTTGAACTCTGGACTTGGCTACCTGCCTTCAGCTCTTCAACTCAGGGCAAGTGCTCTACAGCTTGAGCCAAGGTGCCATTTCTGGTTTATTGGAGATAAGCCGGAGTACCGTTTCCGGTTTATTGGAGATAAGAGTCTCATGGACTTTTCTGCCCAAGTTGGCTTTGAACCGCCATCCTCAGATATCAGCCTCCTGAGTAGCTAGGATAATAGGCGTGAGCCACCGATGCCCGGTGCATGAACAAACTTCTTAAAGATTGATTCTTAGGAAAGAAACTTGGAATACACTTTTAATAGAAATAATTTATAATGTCATGGTTAAAGCACTAATTCAGAAGTATTTATTCATTGGCTGGTTTCTTAGTTTATTTAAAGATATATATATATATATATATGTATATATATATATATACATATATACATTTTTAATATATATATACGTATATATTATTAAAACATAACTTTGTAGTGTACCTAAAAGCATATGTGCTCATGTAAAGTTATACAACTGCACAAGCTTGATTTTTTATTTTCAGTTTTTTGGTACCATAAATTAGGTGGGATGTGTGTACTGTTGTTTTGTTCTCAGTTTTTGGAGGATTTCTCTCTGCTTTCTTCCTCTACCCCCCTCTCTCTGCACTTGAATTGAGCTTGCTCTTTCTTAGCTTGATTGTTCATGGTTGATTTTCTACCACTTCAGCCATACCTGTAGCCTGGCTTTTTGCCAGTTAATTGGAGATGTCGTCTCTCAGGCTTTTCTGCCTGGATTGGCTTTGAAACTTCATCTTCTAGTTCTCACCTCTTGAGTAGCTGGGATTACAGATGTGAGCCACTGGGGTGCCTAGGGATGAATTCAACTTTGGTTGTTGTATTCTTTCTGTGTTTCTAAGCATGGGATCATCTACTATAGAATTTCTGTGAATGTCCTGGGTCTGAAGTAAGATATATAATACATATGCTACTCTGTGTAGTTCTCATAAGATGTAATCAATTTAATAAATGTTATAAGTGTAATAATAGTCAATATAAGAAATAAATGAATGAATAGTGCAAAAAATAAAATAAATACAAAGTAAAATAATAAGCGGTAAACATAAGTATGTAGATATTAACCGTTATTTCAAATGTGGATGAATATTACTTTAATAGGGCTGGGGATTGAATTCAGGCCTAGCGAACAGGCTTGAATTGCTTGTCTTCAAACACATTGAGTTTCCCCATCCCCCACAGTGCATTACAGTTACCCAGATGCTGCGTTCAAATCCTAGGCCTGACAGTAAAAACAAATGCACAAATGCCAAGCTGGGGAGCTTCATTAGTATTTTTACAATTTTTTTTTTTCCGTGGGACTTGAGCTCTGGCCTTGGGCACTGTCCCTGCACTCTTCAGCTCAAGGCGAGCGCACTACCACTAGAGCCACCGCACCACTTCTGGTTTTATAGTGCTTTATTGGAGATAAGAGTCTCATGGGTTTTACAGCCTGGGTTGGATTTGAACCACAATCCTCAGCCTCTTGAGTAGCTAGGATTACAAATGGGATCCACCGGTGTCTGGCTATTTTTAATATTTAAAAATTTTATTGATTGATTGATTGCCAATCACGGGGCTTGAATGAGGTTGTGGCAACACTGCCTCAGCTTCCAGCACACTAGGCTGGGATGGTGCAGCCTCTGGACCCACAGCCGATCATGGGATGGTATGCATCAGAGGCTGACAGCAAAACAAAAAGAAAACAGCACCAAAAAAAACGGCGATCTGTGGATGGTCGGCGGTTTCTTGGTTTTCCTTCCTTGCATGGTGACCATCCCGGGTCCAAATGACACGGGTGCAACCTGTAGGTCGCCTTGCACTGCTGAAGGCTGGCAGGCTGTCAACGAAGCCATAGGCCAACCTGGAATCCTAGTTCCTGAGTTTGAATCCCGGTCACGCCACAAAGGGCTGTGGAGACTCAGAAAATATTGCCTGTCCATTGGAGCATCAGAGGAATGTGAACAATGTCATGGTTGGATGAGTAGTTCATCAATCAGTCTAGCAGAAAATTAGACCCAATAATCACAGGACACCGACTAATTTTAATTCATAGTTTATTATGCACTAAAAGAATACTATTTCTTAAATGGAGTCCTCACTAACGACCTGAGAATCCATAGGAGGTAGTATGTGTCATTGAATACTAAATAGACATTTCTGGCAGTATGTAAATATCTAAATTTATATTTATTTGTATACCATCATCTGCATAGAACATTTTTGCTGTTTTGGCCAAACCTGAAACTTGTTCCCAATTCTTGGGATCCACTTGGCACCTGCATGGGCTAGATGCTGCCATACTGAGACTCCTTCATGAATTGGGCCTCCTAGTCCCTCAGTCAATGTCCCATCATTGCCAAAAGTTTCTTCCTGGTGTAAGATTCCATGTGTGACATCTGTTTTCCTTTTCTGTGCAAATGCTGGGTGTCAGGTATGATGTACATATTATGTCTGCAAAGATACATGCTATAGAATACATTGGAACAAATGTAATAAATGTTATAGGTGTACTCACAGTCCAGAAAATAAATGCTAAATCAATCAATCAATCAATAATAATAAAATATAATGAATCACTCCAACAAACACTATTTAAAATGAATATAGAGATATAACTCAAATATTTAAAATGTCTATAAATGTTATGTTTTTCAGTACTGGTGCTTGAATACAGGCCTAGGGAAGAATTGAGAAGTTAATGCATGATTCGCATAGGAAATGATAGGCAAGATCTTATTTAAGACTGCATGAAGTGTGACAATAATACTTGCATTCAGAAAATCGAGGCATTGGGAAAGATCCAAGAATCGGTAGTCACATGAAAGATAGGGTTCCAACACAGCTCGCCACATCTCCTGCTCTAAACAAACAGGCCTTTTAGCATATTAATTTCAGCTTATGAATGGATGAATATGGTGCTCCACTCCCACCCCAGTATTAGGTCTCAGGTCCTTGGAATGGCCTAGCTCCTTAGTGGCTCACAAGCTGGTGTGCTCATGTGGACCAATTTGGCAGTTGGTTCTGCCAGTCCCTGAGTTCAACTTCCAGCACTGCCAAAAGGTTCATCCTGATGTGAGATGCCAAACCTTGCAGATGTTTTCCTATCCTGTGCAAGTCCTGGGTCACAGCTAGTATCTAGAAAGCATAGGCAACTCTATACACATGGGAATAGGTTGTCATCTATGTGAGCACAGTTATATATGTCATCCTATACTCAATAAAATACACAATACATAGATGAATAAGACACAAAATAAAAAGATTAACTATACTGAAAACAAGGTGCATACCACACTTGTATGTAAATAGAGACCCTATGTTTAAAAGGGGTGGACTTGTCCAGTACTGGGGCTTCAAATCAGACCCAGTACCAGGTCTGACCTTTTAGTCTTCAAGGACGGTGAGCTTCACCTTCCCCCACAGTGCAACAGAGTTACCCAAACCTGAGTTCAAATCCCAGCTCTCACAGTAAAATGGCACAAATTCTGATCCAGGGTTCTTAGTTCATAGTTTTTTAATTTTTTTTTTTTACCTGACCAGGGCCTTGAACTCAAGTCGTGGCAACTCTGCCTCAACTCTGATCATCCTAGGCTGCAGCCTCTGGACCCACAGCCTGTCCTCCAATCCTCTGACCCTGGGGCTTGCTGGAAGAAAAAAAAAACCCACGAGAGGAAAAAAAGCAGTGGAAGTTCCACTTGGTACTTTTATGTTTATTTTCCTTTGCATGGTGACCATTCTGGGTCAGAACATGGCTGCCTGCAGAGTGAAGTTGACCTGGCATGGCTGAAGGCCTGCTGGTTTTTGGTGGAGCCACAGGCTAAGCAGACAATGAAGGCCCCGAAGACGAAACCCAGTCAGCCCTGTTACGATGAAGTTATGGCTGGAGATCCTGGGACACTCGTTTCTGGACCTAGGAAAGGTCGTGGAATGCAGTCAATCTCATCCTTGAATGAATATTTCCTGCTTGATGTGAGTAGGAAATGATAGGCAAGACTCATGGGGTATCGATTATTTTTAATGAAGAATTGATGATGCATGACCATAATCATCACGAAATGGAGGCATCGGGGAAGATCTAAGCATTGGTAGTCACAAGGTAAATTCCATCACAGGTTGCCATCTCTCCTACACTTTAAAACCATGTACTTATTTGCATACTAACTTGCACTTATAAATACATGTCTATTTTCCCCCTCCTCCCAATCTCCTCTTCCCAGGGCTGTATCTCAGGTCCTGGGAGTGGCCTACCTCCTTAGTGGCTCACAGGCTGGTGTGCTCACCTTTACCCATTCACCAATTGGGCCTGCTAGGCCCTGAGTTTGTATCCCAGCACTGCCAAAAGATTATCCTGATGTGAGAAGCCCATCGATCCATCTGTTTTCCTGTCCTGAGAAAGACCTGGGTCTCAGGAAGGACAGAGATTACTACATAGGCAACCCTATACCCAAGGGAATGGGTTGCCATCCATGTCAGCACAGTTATATCTGTCATCATAATCAATAAACTACACATTGCATCCATGAATAAGACACAAAATAAAGAGAACGAGTACACTGAATGCAAGATGTCACCCATCCATGTATGATAATATAGATCCTGTATTTAAATGATGAATTCATGACTATATTGGTCCCCCCTTCCAGGGCTCAGTCTCAGGACCTGGGTACATCCTAGCTCCGTAGTGGCTCACAGGCTGGTGTGCTCAAATTGGCCCAATTGGTGAATTGAACTCAGCTAGGCCCTGAGTTCAAATCCCAGCACTTCGAAAAGATTCATCGTGATATGAGAAGCCCATCGATCCACCTATTTTCCTGTCCTGTGAAATCCTGGGTCTCAGCGAGGATGGAGAATGCTATATAGGCAACTCTATAGCCATGGGAATAGGTTGTCATCCATGTCAGCACAGATATACCTGTCACCATACTCAATAAAATACACAATACATCCATGAATAAGACTCAAAATAAAAAAAGATAAGTACATTGAATGCAAGATGCATACCACACTTGTATGTAAATAGAGATCCTATGTGTAAAAGAGGTGGTTTTGTTATTTTTGTCCAGTGCTTGGGCTTCAAATCAAGCCCTGGAACAGGCCTGACATTCTAGCCTTCAAGGATGGTGAGCTTCCCTTTCTCCCACAGTGCAATGGGGTTCCCCAGGCCTGAGTTCAAATCCCAGCTCTAGCAGGATAACAATTTGAGATCTTATCTAGTGTGCTTCATTCATTATTTTTTAATTTAATTTTTTTGCCAGACTTGGGGCTTGAACTCAAGTCATGGCAACTCTGCTTCAGGTCCGATCAACCTAGGCTGCAGCATCTGGACCCACAGCCCGTCCACAGACCCTCGGATCCTGGGGCTTGTTGGAAAAAAAAAAGCCGCGAGGGGAAATAAAAGCAGTTGGAAGTTCCACCTGGCACTTTTTCATTTATTTTCTTTTGCATGCTGACCATGCTGGGTCCAAACACGTTGGCCTGCAGAGTGAAGGTGACTTGGTGTGGCTGATGGCCTGTTGGCTATCAGAAGAGCCAGAGGCCGACCCAGAAACTGAGGCCCCGAGGTCGAATCCCAGTCAGCCCCCATACATTGAAGGAATGGCAGGAGATCCTGAGATTCTCGTTTCCGGACCTAGGAAGAGTCATGGAATTCGATGGATCTCATCTTTGAATGAGTAGTTCTTGCTTGATGCTAGTCGGAAATGATAGGCAAGACTCATGGTATATCGATTATTATTAATGAAGAGTTGATGAAACATGACCATAATCATCACAGTCATGAAATGGAGGCATTGGGGAAGATCCAAGAATCGTTAGTCACAAGGTAGATTGGATTCCATCACTGGTCACCATGCTTCTCTATACAAATATGTACTTATTTACATACTACCATCAGATTATGAATGGATGACTATTGTGCTCCCCCTTCTTCCCCCTTCCCTCCCCCCCCCCCGCGGGGCTCAATCTCAGGTCCTGGGAACAGCCTAGCTCCTTAGTGGCTCACAGGCTGGTGTGCTTACCTGGACCCATTCGCCTCTTGGTCCTGACAGTCCCCAAGGTCAGATCCCAGCACTGCCAAAAGATGAATCCTGATGTGAGAAGCTAATCGTTGCAACTGTTTTTCTGTCCTGTGAAAGTCCTGGGTCTCAACTAGGATGCAGTATGCTATACAGGCAACTCTATATTCATAGGAATCAGTTGTCATCCATGTCAGCACAGTTATAGCTGTCATCATATACAATAAAATACAAAATTCATCCATGACTGAGGCACACAATAAAAAGAATAACTACACTGAATGCATGATGCATTCCGCATCTCTATGTAAAGAGAGATCCTATGTGTAAAATAGGTGAGTAAATGATTTTTGTAAATTCTGGGGCTTCAGTTCAGGCCCTGGGACTAGGCCTGACCTTGTAGTCTTCAAGGATGGTGAGCTTCACTTTCCCACACAGTGCAACAAAGTTACCCAGACCTGAGTTGGAATCTCAGAGGTGGCAGAAAAAATGGTGAGAATTCTGAGATACGGTATGTTAATATTATTATTATTGCCAAGCATGGGATTTGAACTCAGTTCATGACAACTCTGCCTTAGCTTCGATCACCTCAGGCTGGCGGGCTCCCATGGGCCCGTAGCCGATCCTGGGATCCTAGGCTCTGAAGCTTTGCAGGAACAAATGACAGAAAAATGACAGAAAAAATGTCGCAGGATGGATTTTTTATATTTTCTTCTTTTGCATGGTGACCATCCTGGGTCTGAATTACACGACTGCAAAGGGTACTTCACCTTGCATTGGAGAAGGCTAACGGCTATCAGAGAAGCCATAGTCCCATGCGGCAACATAGGCCCTGAGCTTGAATCCTGGTCCTGACACCTACCAGTGGAGATGATCCCAAGATACTTGTTCCTATGCATGGGAATAACAATGAAATGTTAGCAAACTCATGATTGTATGAGAAGTTTCTGCGTGCATTGTTCTAGTCCAAAATTAGATGCAATGATCCTAGGATGATGATTCATCTTAATGAATGGTTTATTAAGCATGAAAAGAATACTATTCCTTCAATGGTGGCATAATAAATACCTAAGAGGTAGTAGGAATATAGTTGATGTCATTGAATCCTAGGTAGATGTCTCTGGCACTCTGTACAAATATATATTTATTGGTGTTCTACCACCTGTCTATCCATGTATGGCTATATTGTCTACCCCTGTGGCTCAATCTCAGGGTCTGGAAATTCCTTGGCAGCTTCATTGGCTAGAGGTTGCCGTGTTGACACACCCATTCAGGGTCTGAATTGGGTCTTCCAAGCCCTAAGGTCAGATCCCAGCACTGCCAACAATTGCATCATGGAGTAAGAATCTGAGTGTGATACCTGTTTTCCTTTTCTCTGAGAGTCCTGGGTGTCAGACATGATGGAGAACACATCTACAGAAGATGGTGGAGGAGAACCTGGAATCTGAACAAACTCTTGAATAGAAAGCAGTTTTAGAGTTCCAGTAAACAGACCTAAGCCAGAGAATCACACCAAGTGTGCCATTACAGGACAGAGAGTTAGTCAACAGAGGGGAAGCCAAGGAAACACACCTGAGCGCTTGCCAGCAGCTGCCGCTGCGGCGGCAGGGTCGCGGCGGCGACCAACGCCGAGGGGTCATACCTGAGACACAGAGAGTCCGGGACGAAGGAGCCAAACGCAGTGGACGAGCGGTTTCTACTCAACACCAGCAAGAACCGACAAGGAGCTGACATCTTCATCCTGCAGTTTGCAGATCAGAGACGACCCAGGATACAAGACTCGTCGTGAGTAGAAGTCTGACATCCTCACTCCTTCTCAGGGAGCAGAGGAGGGAAGGACACCCCTCCCCCCCCAGCACCGGTGATCTCCATCTTGGATACTGACAAAGCTCGGAGGAGCTGCTAGCTCCAGCTCAGGCCTTGGAATAAAACGAGTCAATTAGCAGGTCACAAGAACTTAACGGCAAAGTGACCTCACAGACTCAGTTCCATCCAGGGAAAAGTCACCCAGCTCAGGCGCCAGCCATTGGAGTGGCTCTCCTCACTGGGAAACCAGAGCCAGAGGCTGCCCCTCCCTCTAGCAGCCACCACAATCAATTGAAAAACAGAAACCCTGAGAATGGCTCCAGGCTGGGCGCTGTGAGTTTTTTCACAAAATAGCCCCAGGGAAAAGCTACTGTTTGTTGAAAGGCCTAAACTCTACCCAGAACCTAGCCTCATCACTGCATCCCCCTCTTTTGTGATTCTCAAAACAGATCACCCTCCCAGTAACCTAACCTGGGAGGGGGATCTCAAAATCTTGGGTAAAGCAGAGCATTTTTCTGCCTGTTCCAACAAACTGACTTAAGAAACCAATCAAGCCACAGGAACTGAAGCTGACCAGAGACTCCAACAAGAGGCTGGTTACAGACAAAAGGGAGATACAGGATTCTTCCCAAACCTCCCATAAAAAAAAAAAAAAAATCGAAGAACTTTTTTTTTTTTCTTCTTCTTCCTTTTTTTTTGTTTTTTGTTTTTTGTTACCTTATATATATAAAAAAATTGTTTTCCTTTTCTAAAACTTTTATTAATCTTTAATTTTTGCCTCTTCTGAAAAAATAACTGTTTTCCAATAATTTTTTTTTTCTCCTCTTATAATTTTTATTTTAGGAATACGTGAATGTGCGTTTTCCTTTCTTTGCTTGTCTTCTTCCTCTTTTTCTTTCTTTCTTAATTATCTTTTTGTTTTTTGTCTAGCTCTACTGAACTTCTGATGTTTTCTTCTCACTTTCCTATCCTTTCCACCTTTTCCTCTCTTTTGTTCTTCTTTATGTGACTTAACTCTTGTCCTGCACATCCTCAGATAAACCCGTAGTTAACTAGTAGACCCTATCCCCCATTATGTACAGACTTAATCCACAAACTTATTACTCAATTCAAAACCTCTGAGACCTAAATAGCATTACTACCTCTTTATACCTATATAATATTTTAAGCATATTTTAAAGTTTTTCACATCTCCTCTATGTCCCTCCCTTTCTCTCAATATATTCACATTCCTCTCTAAATAGATGGTCTTTTAATCTCTATAATAACATTAATTTTTAAGTTTCTATTTTTTTTCTGGTCTCTTTACATTCCCCTTTCCCTTTCTTCTTTTTCTCTCTCTCTCTACTTGCATCCTACCCAACCTATTTCCTGCATTGTGATTAGGACATAGTTAACTCTCCCTGGGCCTCCCCACACCAATCTACTCCTATTTTTTACCCACATCACTCCCTAACCCTAATAATTTCTGGTTTTCCAAATTCTTCTCTGCGGTTCGAAGTCCTTTAACATATAGTTGATTGATGTCGAATAGATGTATCTGTTGAACTAGATTGTATCTGTAGACTATTGATTGTACAAATGCAAACGTTGGTTGATGGTTGCCTTAAGATAGGGTTCTAGCACAAAACTGGTGCTATCTTCATCTCAAATGGGCAGAGTAAGCCGGAAAAACGCAAGAAAAATGGCAGATCTGGATATCTCAATTCCCAATCTTGATAATCAGGGATTAGAACAGATAATGAATAATCCAGAGGAGAGTTCCCAAATAGCTCTACAAACACTGCTGGCAAACATGATAAATGAGAAATTTGACAATGTACAAAAGACTCTGTATGAACGTGATAGGGAGAGAGAGGAGGCATCTCAGAAGTTTATACAGGAATATCATAAGCGTGAGGAAGCTCCTCAAAAACTGATACAGGATTTGCGTGAACAACTTGAGAATACTCAAAGAGAAAGGGAGGAATGGCGTGAGCAGGCTGAGAACACTCAAAGAGAACTACAGGAATCCCATGAATGGGAGGAAGCTAATCAAAGAGTAATACAGGAATTGAGAGACCAGGTAGAGAACACACAAAGATCACTAAAGGCATTCATGGAATCCATTAACAAAGAGCTGAAGGAAGTCAGGGAGACCACAAAGGGAATGCTGAATGGAACCCAACAGAAGGAATGGGAGTCCGAAGAAATCATAACCAATCAACTAAGTGATTTGAGGACAAACACTGAACACCAAATTAAGGAAGTAAAGAAATACATACAAGACCTAAAACAGAGCTTCAACAAAGAACTTGAAGCCATCAAAGCTGACCAATTAGAATGAAAAGAGATAAAAAACAATGTAGAGGGTCTTGACAGCAGGTTAGACCATGCAGAAGTTTGAATCTCAGGGATTGAAGACAGCCTAGATACTATAGAGAAAGAACATACAACCATCCAAGACAAGTCCAAGAAGTATGATAGATCTATCCAACACTTGGAAGACACCATCAGAAGGCCTAATCTAAGGATAATGGGTGTAGAGGAGCACCTAGAAACAGAAGTTAATGGTCTAGGAAATTTGTTTAACAGGATCCTAGCAGAGAACTTCCCAAACATGCAAAAAGATAGCCCTGTTCAGATACAAGAAGCCTTTAGAAACCCAAATGGACCAGACCAGAATAGGACATCCCACCGTCACATTATAATCCACACAGGATCAACACAGAACAAGGAAAAGATCCTTAAAGCTGTCAAGGAGAAAAGGGTAATCACTTATAAAGGGAAACCAATTAGAATCACCTCAGATTTCTCAGCAGAGACAATCAAAGCAAGAAGAGCCTGGAATGATGTATGCCATGCCCTAAAAACAAACAACTATCAACCAAGAATACTGTACCCAGCTAAACTCTCCTTCATAACTGAAGGCCAAATAAAAACCTTCCATAGCAAAGAAAAATTGAAACAATACATCTCCACCAAACCAGCCCTACAAAAGATTCTTAAAGATGTCCTACACATAGAAAACCAACAAGACCGCAACAAAGGCCAAGAAACTGCACCCAAACTGAGAATCCAAGAACCATATGAAGAACCCTGTTTTCGCAGCCCCCAAGAAGGTAGATAACATGGCAGGAACTCCCAAATACCTCTCAGTCCTATCTCTTAACGTTATCGGACTGAACTCTCCAATTAAGCGACATAGACTGTCTAGTTGGATTAAAAAACAAGACCCTTCTATCTGCTGCCTGCAGGAGTCACCTATTGCCCGTAAAAACAAACACATTTTCAGTGTTAAAGGCTGGAACAAAATCTACCAAGCAAACTTCCCCCATAAACAGGCGGGAGTTGCAATCCTAATATCAGATAAAATAGACTTCAAATTAAAATTCGCGAGAAGAGATAAAGAAGGTCGCTACATACTAATTAAAGGATCTCTCCTTCAGGAGGATATTACAATTCTAAATATCTATTCGCCAAACAATGGAGCACTCAAATTTATCAAAGAAACAGTACTTTCCCTCAAATCCCATATAGATCCAAAGATCCAAAGACACACCACTCTCCCCACTAGATAGATCAACTCTGCAAAAACTCAACAGAGAAACCGCAGATCTAAACAGGTGCATAGATCAACTAGACTTAACAGACATCTACCGAACATTTCACCCAGCAGCATCAGAATACACGTTTTTCTCAGCAGCACATGGAACGTTTTCTAAAATAGACCACATTTTAGGCCACAAAGCAAACTTGTCTATATTCAGAAACATTGAAGTTATACCTTGCATTCTCTCTGACCACAAGGGAATAAAATTAGAACTCAACACCAAAAGCCACCAAAGAAAGTCTGGTATCACATGGAGGCTGAACAACACACTGCTGAATCATGAATGGGTTATGGAAGAGATTAGAAAGGAAATTCAAATGTTCATGCTATTCAACAAAAATGAACACACAAATTACCAGCTCCTCTGGGACACAGCAAAGGCAGTGCTCAGAGGCAAGTTTATAGCTCAGAGCTCCTACATCAACAAATTGGAGAGATCTGAAACTAACAATTTAATGACACATCTAAACCTCCTTGAAAAAGAGCAGCAACATAAACCCCAATCCAGTACACGGAAAGAAATAATCAAAATTAAATCAGAATTAAATGAATTAGAATCCAAAAAAACTATAGAAAGAATCAACAAAACAAAGAGTTGGTTCTTCGAAAAACTGAACAAAATTGACAGATCCTTAGCAAATCTTAGCAGAAAAAGAAGAGAACACACACAAATTAATAAACTCAGAGATGAGAATGGAAACATCACCACATAAACAACCAAGATTCAGAACCTTATAAGGGAATACTTCTCAAAACTTTATGCTAATAAGTTTGAGAACTTGACAGAAATGGACCTCTTCCTAGCAAATATTGACATGCCAAAACTAAACCAAGATGAGTTAAACTATCTTAACAGGCCCATATCAAGCATTGAAATAGAAACAGCAATAAGAGACCTCCCAGCTAAGAAAAGTCCAGGACCAGATGGTTTTACAGCGGAATTTTACAAAGCCTACAAAGCAGAGCTGACACCAATTGTCCTCCAACTCTTCAATGAAATTGAAAGAGAAAGCTCACTACCGAACACATTCTATGAAGCCATCATAACCCTCATCCCAAAACCAGGCAGGGACTCATCAAAGAAAGAGAACTATAGACCCATTTCTTTGATGAACATTGATGCAAAACTTCTCAACAAAATTTTGGCCAACCGACTTCAACAATTCATCCAAAAAATCATACACCACGATCAAACAGGATTCATTTCAAGGATGCAAAGCTGGTTCAATATACGCAAATCAATTAATATTATTCATCACATCAACAGGAGCAAGAATAAGAACTACATGGTTATCTCAATAGATGCAGAAAAAGCATTGGACAAGATCCAACACCCCTTTATGATGAAGGTTTTGGAAAAATTAGGAATCCATGGAACATTCCTCAATACAATAAAGGCTGTATATGACAAACCTACAGCCAGCATTATACTCAATGGTGAAAAACTAAAGCCATTTCCTCTTAACTCAGGAACAAGACAAGGATGCCCACTCTCTCCACTTCTCTTCAATCTAGTATTAGAATGCCTAGCTACAGCAATAAGACAAGATGCAGACATAAAGGGGATCCAAATAGGGAAAGAAGAAATAAAACTCTCCCTCTTTGTAGATGACATGATCTTGTATTTAAAAATCCCATAGACTCCACTCCCAAATTACTCAAGCTGATTCAAAACTTTGGCAAAGTAGCAGGTTATAAAATTAACCCCCCAAAATCAATGGCTTTTCTGTATGCCAACAATGAGAAAAGTGTGGCTGAAATTAGGAAAGCAACTCCATTTGTAATAGCCCCACAAAAAATAAAATACCTAGGAATTAACTTAACTAAAGAAGTGAAGGACCTCTATGATGAAAACTTTAAAATCTTGAAAAAGGAAATCAACACAGAACTTAAAAAATGGCAAAACCTCCCATGCTCCTGGATTGGAAAGATTAACATCGTGAAAATGGCAATACTTCCCAAGGCTATCTACAAATTCAACGCAATACCTATCAAAATTCCACCCTCATTCTTCAAGAAAATAGAAGAGGCAATCCAAAAATTCATATGGAACAATAAAAGACCCCGAATAGCAAAAACGCTCCTCAATGGAAAGAACACTGCTGGAGGAATATCAATACCAAATTTCAAACTCTACTATAAAGCCATAGTAATCAAAACAGCTTGGTATTGGCATAAGAACAGACCTCAGGACCAATGGAATACAATTGAAAACCCAGAAATGAACCTACAGACCTATAGCCATCTAATCTTCGATAAGGGAGCTAAAACAATAGAATGGAAGAAAGACAGCCTCTTCAGTAAATGGTGCTGGCAAAATTGTTTAACTACATGTAGAAAACTAAAGCTAGATCGTTCTATATCACCCTGCACCAGAATCAACTCCAAATGGATCAAAGACCTTGAACTCAAAGCAGACACTCTGAAAACTTTACAGGATGGAATAGGAGAAACCCTAGGTCTCCTTGTCTGAGGCCGAAATTTTCTGAATAGAGACCCGGAAAGACAACAAATCAAAGAAAGGTTGGACAAATGGGATTGCATAAGGTTGCAGAGCTTCTGCAGGGCAAATGACATAGCTAGCAAGATCAATATAAAGCCCACGGATTGGGAGAAGATCTTTACTAGCCATACAACAGACAAGGGTCTCATATCTAAAATATACTTGGAACTCAAAAAATTAAACCACCCAACAACAAATCCTCAAAGAAACAACTGCCCAATAAATAAGTGGGCGAAAGACTTAAAGAGAAGCTTCTCTGAAGAAGAAAGAAGGATGGCCAATAGACACATGAAGAAATGTTCAACATCCATAGCCATAAAAGAAATGCAAATCAAAACAACATTGAGATATCACCTCACTCCAGTTAGAACAGCAAAAATCAAGAACTCTAACAACAACAGATGCTGGAGGGGATGTGGACAGAAAGGAACCTTACTTCATTGTTGGTGGGAATGTAAACTTGTTCAACCACTTTGGAAAGCAGTATGGAGGTTCCTCAAAAGACTTCACATAGAGCTCCCCTGTGACCCAGCAATCCCACTTTGAGGCATTTACCCTAATGTTTACAAAAAAGACCACACTAAAGCTACCAGCACAACTATGTTTATTACAGCACTATTTACCATAGCTAAGATATGGAATCAACCCAGATGCCCCTCAGTAGATGAATGGATCAAGAAAATGTGGTATATATACACAATGGAATTCTATGCCTCCATCAGAAAGAATGACATTTCCCCATTTGTTAGGAAATGGAAAGGCTTGGAAAAAATTATATTAAGTGAAGTAAGCCAGGCCCAAAGAAACATAGGTCCCCATGATTTCCCTTATTTGCAATATCTAGTATAGATATGAGTCAAGCGGAAAAGGTCAGATAATGTGATGTTAGGAAAACGAACCCTCAAATATGTATTTTAATGTTTTTGTTTCCTTCATGCATGTGTTTCTAACGCATTTATAAGATTATTTCTTTGTTGCTTTGTATGTCCCTCCCCCACAGTGTAACCCCCGCTTTCACTATATTTGATGTCAGTATAACATGTGGAGGAGATGGGGACAAACAAGTCGTTTAAGGATTCAGGTGGACCTGTTGCAACAATGAGAAGTACAAAATGTCATGTCAAAACCAGCTTTACAATGTCGGTGTGGGGGGGGGCGGGGGGGTATGATTGGGTGGGGAGGAGGGGGGAGGCTGGGAAGGGAGGTGAAGGGTAAACAAAGGAGGAGGCTGCAATGCTTGGTTAGAAATGTATGCATTATCCTGCCCATGTAATTGTAACCCCTCTGTACAGTATGTTCTCAAATAAAATAAAATTTAAAAAAAAGAACACATCTACAAATCTAGATACTATGTGATGGGTTGTCATCAATATCATAAATGGAATATGTATCATCACAGTCAATAAAAAATCTCATATCTAAAATATACTTGGAACTCAAAAAATTAAATCCCCCAACAACAAATCCTCAAAGAAACAACTGCCCAATAAATAAGTGGGCTAAAGACTTAAAGAGAAACTTCTCTGAAGAGGAAAGAAGCACAACCAATAGACACATGAAGAAATGCTCAACCTCCCTAACCACAAAAGAAATGCAAATCAAAACAAATTGAGATACCACATCATCCCAGTTAGAGTGGCTATAATCAAGAACTCTAATAACAACAGATGCTGGAGGGGATGTGGAGTGAAGGGAACCTTACTGCATTGTTGGTGGGAGTGTAAACTTGTCCAACCACTTTGGAAAGTAGTATGGAGGTTCCTCAAAAGACTCCACATAGAGCTTCCCTATGACCCAGCAATCCCACTTTTGGGAATTTACCCAAATGTTTACAAACAAGACCACACTAAAGCTACCAGCATGACTATGTTTATTGCAGCACCATTTACTATACCTAAGATATAGAACCAACCCAGATGCCCCTCAGTAGATGAATGGATCAAGAAAATGTGGTATATATACACAATAGAATTCTATGCCTCCATGAGAAAGAATGACATTGCCCCATTTATTAACAAATGGAAAGACTTGGGAAAAAATTATATTAAGTGAAATAAGCCAGGCCCAAAGAAACATAGATCCCTTGGTTTCCTTTATTTGCAATATCTGGTATATGTCTGAGTCAAGCAGAAAAGATCAGATAAGGTGATGTTAGTTAAATGAACCCTAAGATATGTACTCAAATATTTTTTTTTCTTTCTTGGATTGTTTCTAACACATTTATAAGATTATTTCTTTGTTGCTTTGTATGTCCCTCCCCTACAGTATAACCCTTGCTTTCACTGTATTTGATGTAGGTATAATTTGTGGAGGGGAAGGGGAAAAACAAATCGTTTAATAGGGATACAGGTGGACTCATTGCAACAATGAGATGTACAAGTCGTTATGTCAAAAACTAACTTTAAACTTTAGTGCTGGGGGGGTGGAGGGGGGGTGAGTGGAGCAGGGAGGATTGTGGGGAGGGCTGATAGGAGGATGGGAAGGCATTGGATGGGGAAACAAAGGAGGAGGCTACAATGCTTGATAAGAAATATACTTATTATCTTGCCCATGTAATTGTAACCCATCTGTACAGTATTTTCACAATAAAAAAAATGGAAAATAAATGAATGAAACAGAAATACAATAAATAACCACAACAAACAGGATATGGACTGACCATCTATATGTAAGTGCAAATCCTATCTTTACAATATATATAAATAGAATGTTTCCGGGGTGGGTACTTGAATTCAGGCCTAGTGACCAGGCCTTACTTTCTTATCTTCAAGCATGGTGAGCTTCCTCTTCGTCCACAGTGCTTCAGAGTTACCCAGGCCTTATGTTCAAATTCAAAGGTAGGAGAAACGGCATGAATTGCAAGCCAGGGAGCTATTTTTTTTTCTGCTTTTTTGCCAAACACGGTCTTGAACTCAGGTCATGGCAACCGTGCCTCATCTTTCATCACCATAGGCTGGGGTGCAGCCGCTGGTAACACAGCCTATCCTGGGATCCTAGAACTTCAGGCTTTGTGCATGGCAGGGGGTGCATAGAAAAAAGTGGCAGGATGGCGTTTTTACATTTTCTTCTTTTGCACCATGGCCATCTGGTTCTGAGTGATCCGGCTCCAAAGGCTACTTCACCTTACATTGCTGAAGGCATGCAGGCTACTGGGGAAGCCATAATCCCGAACAATGATTAGCCAGGCACTAGTGGCTCTCACAAGTTCTCCTTGATACTTACAAGGCTGTGATAGAAGGATTATGGTCAAAGTCACCCTAGGAAGGAAAGTCCTTGAGACCCCTGTCTAACCTCAATGCGAACAAAGCCAGAAGTAGAGCTGTGTGGCTCCAGTGGTAGAGGGCTAATCTCGAGCAAGAACAGCTCATGGACTGTGCCCAGATCCTGAGTTCAAGTTCCAGGACTGGCAACAAACACACATACACACAATCTGTGCAGCCATCTGGCTAAAGCAGGTCTCCCTCTTGTCCCCAACTGGCAAAGGGGCTGCTGTCATCTTGACTCCATCCATTCTGTCTGCATCCCAGTATTCCGAGCACACCCCCATTCTTTCATGGTTCTTTTTGACCAATGGGATACAAGAATAGTGGCCACGCACATATTCCATGCTTCCCAGTTACACCTGGATTCCCTCTGTTGGTTGACACCACAACCAGCAGTTGAGGAAGGTAGAGGTGGCTGAGTGGTGAGCAAGAGACTCCAGGTGACTTTGAGGTAGAGTAGGAAATGATGTCCTAGTCGGTGAGTGGGAGAATAGAGGATTTCCTAGAGCCTGAGAATGTGGCCAGCCCAACTTTCCCGTCCCAGCGCTCAGATGTCTGAAACAATAAGACTCAATGAGAGAACTGTGGGCAAGAAACTGCCCCAAGAACACCAGCAGTATCCTCCCGACAGACCTGAAACATTCAAGAAAACAAAGAACACGAAAAAGAGGGACCCCCAAGACAAACACCACTGGGGAGGTGGATTGAAGGAAGAGTCCGGCCAAAGGTGATGCCGACCGTGGGCCTACCTTGCCTTTGGACACAGTCACAGCCACCAGGGTCCAGATGTCAAGGGTCCCAATCCCACCAAGGATCCACAGAGCTGCTCTCTGCATATGGTGCCCACCCTGGACCACAGAAAAGTAGAAACCAGGCACTCTGTGCCAAAATCCAATCACTGAAGCTGGGAAAGACAGACCTGCAGGATCAATGGGAGTAAGAGAGGGAGAAGATAGCCTAGATAAATGCAGCACCAAAAATGGAGGTAGAGATCCACAAGGCACCCATACAGCGGTTGGTTTCAGCAGAAAGCGATTTACAATGTGCACTGGCCCAAGTGCAGCAGGCCACTGATGACAGAGAAAGGGAGCACGAAGCTCTCACCAGCTGCCTGCAAGCTACAGAGTGGTGCGTGGCAGAGCTGGAGATAGCAGCTTCTGCGGTCACTGCTGCAAAGAAGGAGACCAAAATGTTCTTCGAACAGTTGAATGATGTGACCCTTCAGTTGGAGGAAAATACCAGAAGCTTAAATGACCTGGATCAAGTGAACACAGAGTTGCAGGAGAAGCTGGAAGTGCTGTGGATACAGAGGAGCAACATGAAGAAGAGAATATGCAAGTTCCAACAAGCCCTGGAGGGGCGTGAGGTACTGAAGAGACTACTGGACAACCTGAGCTGGCTGGTGACAACAACGAATCTGGAGAGAGACACCTTAAAGGAGGACGTGAGCATTGAGAGGTCCGCATGGAAAGAGGAGGCATGGCAGCTGACCCAATGGCTGAACCAACTGACAGAGGAGAAGGAATGAGGGGCAAGGCATGTGTTGGACCTAGGGAATGAGCTGTGGGAACTAAGAAGGAAGCTGGTAAAGCCACGGCCCCCCTCAGGACCATCTCAGGCCAAGCGGCAGCTGCAAGCCCAGGCCGACAGCAAGAAGATGGAATTGAAAAACCTGGAGGAACAACTTCACATCCAGGTCCAGGAAAGCCAGTCTCCATCTTGAGAACGTGGAGCAGCAGGAGCAACTGCAGAGACTGGAGGAGAAAGCCTAGGATAGGCAGGAGATCCCTGAAACCCTACGATGAGCATGTGTGTGGGATGGACAACCGAAGGAAAAGCTGGCCATGCTGTGGGACGCTCTCCACAGGGTGAGCAGTGAGAAGGAGGAGCTTGCCAGCATCCTGGACTCAGAGCAGCAGATGAAGAAACATCTGCGGGAACAGTAGGACTGTTCAGAGAAGAAGATAGAGAAATGGATAGTGGTGGCTGAGAGAGAGAGAGCCAAGTGACTCAGGAGCAGCAGGAGCAGTCCCTGGGCCAGTGCAGGAGTTCAGAGTCTCCTGTGAATGGAACACTGTCTCCAATGAGCAACTGTGCTCTAAGAAGGAGGCCTTACAGCAGCAGTTAGTGAGGCAGACCCAGCTGCTGGAGCAGCTGAAGCAAGTGCAGGGCTTAACAAACTGGAGGGACCAGGTGATGTCCCCAAAGTGGCAGGACACTGTCAAGTGCCTGGATGCCACCAGATCACATGAGGAGTGCCTGCAGGTCCAGCTGAGCTTCCTGGCTTTCCCTGGGGAAGGGGAAGGCATGAGCCCTGGAGAAGTAAAAGATAAGGAGGCAAATCTCCCCTCCCCCATGTGACCATTACAGAGGATGGAGATGTCCCCCAGACCAAGAGTGACATGGCTCTGGGAGTGCTCTTGGAGGATGAGATGCACAGGGGGAAACTCCTGCCACAAGAATGGCGGGCCAGCTGCAGGCACCCCCTGGCCAACCCAGCAACTCAGTGCCAGACTGAGCTGGAGCCACAAGCCCTCAAACCCATGAGCTGCCACCACAGCATGCGTGGGGATGGGAAGCGGGACAAGGGCATCTGAGAAGAAAATCTGCTTCGTCCATGATCTGCCTGGTGAGGCGTACTTCCAGAGTCCAGCAGGTGAGCTCCACCATTGATGCAGGTAGCTCTCGGCACACATCCATACTATCAAGGAGTCCCTCATGGTGTGTAAAGAGCAGATGTTGGTCCTGAATGAGCTGTGTTGGGAGAAAGCCCAGTGCATGCACTGGCTGTCCCAGGAGAAGATGGAGAAGAGGAGAGTGTTGCGGAGCTGCTGTCACTCCTCACCAGGGAAGGCACAGACAGCAGTGTCCAGATGCCAGCACAAGCTCAGCCTCCCACCCTCCTCCCCAACACTGCTTCAGAAGTAACTTGAAGACAGCATGGAAACTGCCAGAGGAGAGGTCAGGGTTCGTGACCCCATAGTGGACTCCCTCAAGGAGTATGTCCTGCCCCAGATGCCCCACATCCAGATCTGCCCACAGCTCCCAGGCTCAGGGGAGGAGTGCTCTCTCACTTTCTCCTGTAGATTGATGCGGATGATGACTCGCTAAGTCACATACTGACTCTCAAAAGCCTTGGCAGCCACCAGAAGTAGGTGACCAAGTGGCTTTCTCTCAGGCCTCCATCTGCCGGGCAACGGGAAGGTTAAACTGGTGGTAGGGTAGGGTAGAGGCTCAAGGGAGTTGGCCCAAACTCAAGGGACATCTAATGGCCCATTGGTGGCCAGGAATGAGTCCTATGTTTTGCTTATCACAAAGAATAAATTGTTTTCAAAGCAATAAAAAAAAAGTCTACAAAGAAAGATTTGTTCTTCCAACCCTGGGGCTTGAACTCAGGGCCTGGCCACTGTCCCTGAGCTCTTTTTGATCAAGGCTGGCCCCACCTCCCCTTCCAGCCTTTTCTGTGTGGAATAGAACCAAGAGCTTCAGGCATGCTAGGCGAACACTACCAGTGAGCCACATTCTCAGGTAGGATGATTTTTCCCCCTCCCAAACCCATATGGCCATTCCTCAGATAAATAGGAAGTAGGGGCTAGGATGAATATGAAACACAAGTCTGGTTCCCCCCAAAATATTCCCCCGCCCCCTCTTCCCACACCCTGAGTTGAAGTTTCTCTTCTACCATTGAGGGATGAGAGGGACAGGGGAGTCCCAAGAGAACACCAAAAACCGTGGCCCCCTGAGTCCCACATCCTTCCCCACACAAGTGGTCCTCCAGATTGTGATTTTACCTGACTCATTGTGAAGTCTACACTGTCTCCCCACCACTGCAAGGCTCAGGATGAAATAAAAGTCAGCCCAAAGTGGAAGCTCCTAGTCCCAGACCTACTTCCACCTCTGACTGCCCCTAGTTAGGCCAGACCCACCATTCACCACTATGTTGGTGGTGACGACCTCATGGATGGATTCCGGGAAGAAGATCTATGGCAAAGAGCAGAAGCAGCAGGGTGAGCAGGGCAGAAAGAAGTGTGGTGATTGCTCTGGGATCTTCCTTGGAGCCCTCCCTTCCAGCCAGACCCATGCTGACCCAAAGAACGGACAAGGCCAGGGGGTGAGACGAGATGGAGGAGCACAGTACAAAAAGAGGTACTGCTTGGTCTTGGAGGACTTGATTAATTCCAATTAAAATTAATTCCAATTATATTTGGCCCATGCCAATCCCAAAGACAGCATGCAATGCCTCTCCCTGTTGTTGTTGGCAGTGAGCATTGTCCCTGATCTCTTTTTCTCTACCACTTGAGCCACAGTGCCACTTTTGTTTTCTGATGGTTCAACGACATGTCTCATACACTGTCCTGCCCAGACTGGCTTGGCACCATGATCCTCCAGATCTCAGCTTCCTGAGTAGCTAGGATGACAGGCATGAGCCACCAGTGCCCAGTGTGTGATGCCTTTTGAAGGAATCTTGGCGAGTCTGTAAAGGAGCCCAAAGCGCCTGGATAGACCATGACCCAGTCAAGGAGCTTGGATGGGGGAAGGTTGACCTTCTAGCTATTCTGTTCCCCCAAAATTGAAGGTGCCAGGTGATGTTGATGCACCAAACACCTAGGCCAGCAGCCACCAGGCTTAGTGGGGGAAAAAGTAGAGAATACCCAAAGACTGCAGTGTAGAAATCTCTGATTTTGCATGCATGTAGTGTGTGTGTGTGTGTGTGTGTGTGTGTGTGTGTGTGTGTGTGTGAACTCAGGGCCTAGGCTCTATCCCTGAGTTTTCTTGCTCAAAACTAGTGCTGTGCCACTTGAGCCACAGCCCCACTTGATTTTCAATGGTTAATTGTAGGTAAGAGTCTCAATGACTTTCCTGTCCAGCGTGGCTCTGAATCATGATGGGTGCCCAATGGAAGCAAGAGTAAACACAACTCGCAAGTACAATCCCTATGGTGGGCCACTCCTGACCCCTGGTGGCCACACGGGGAACATGCGATCCCATGCCATTTTCCTCTAGAGTTCAATTTGGGCAAGTTACTAGGGCCAAGCTGACTTTTGCTCACCCTGATTGCTGATGCCAGAGCTGGTCTGTTCCACCCTAGGCCAAGAGAACTCCAGGAGGCCCATCTTTCCAGGGACAGAGGGAAGGGATAGGTCAGTTCCACGCTGAGCTAAGAGCCTTTGCCCACAGATACCCCAACTTGGCCTTACTTATCACCATAAGACCTGTCAAAGAACAACCCCAAAAAACAAAATTGGAGCTGTGCCTCCAAGTGGTAGAGCTCTAGCATTGAACCAAAGAGTTCAGGGACAGGGCCCCCAAGCTTTGAGTTCAAGACCCTCAGCTGACTTCCCCCATAAAACACAGCTTGTCTAAATGTGAACTAGTAGGATTTGTGCAGTGTTTCTGAAGAATGGTGATACTGAAGAAAGCACCCTAATTCTAGTGACAGCTGAACTTGTGACATACAGCTATGTGCTGAGTCCTTCACAGGGCGCTATTTACTGGGTTCTTCCCTCATGGGAGTTATGTGCTAAGTCCTCAAAAAGGTGCTGTTTGCTGAGTCATCCCAAAGGGTGCTATGTGCTGAGTCCCTGAGAAGAGTGGGCCATCCTGGGTTTTTTAAAGGGGACTTTGTGCTGAGTCCGTTATACAACGTATTGTATGCTGAGTCCTTCAAAAGGTTTGGTGTGCTAATGCATCCTAAAGAGTCCTGCCTATGTGTGAGCCCTTGAGAAGAGAGGGATGAGGTATATTTTGAGTGCTGTGTGCCAAGTCCTTTACATAGCCTGCTCTGTACTGTCCTTCAAATGGTGCTGTGTGCTGAGAGCTTCCACAGTGTGGTATGTGCTGAGTCCTTCAAAATTGTTCTGTGTGCTGAATTTATTGAAGGAAGCTGTGCACTGGGTGTTTTACACAGTGTGCTTCAACACAGAGTGTGATGAGTCCCTGGAAAAGAGTGCTATGTGCTGTGTGTTTCAAAGTCCTTTACTGAGTCCTTTACACTGTGGGCTATAGACTCCCTCCTTCAAACGGTGCTGTGTGCTGAGTACTCTACCCAGCATACTACATGCTGAATCCTTCAAAAGGAGCTGTGTGCTGACTCATTTACACAGGGTGCTTTGTGCTGATTTTGGAAGTGTGCTGTGTGCTGAGTCATTCCAAAGGGTGCTATGTTCTGAGTCCTTGAGAGGTGGTTATCCCCAACACACACACACACAAACACACACAAATACACATACATGTGTCACAATGCACCTGCTTTGTGTGTGGAGTGGAGGGGGATGGAGGGGTGAGGCTGAGGTGAGATTGGATCCACTGAGCTGGTACTAGGGTTGGGGGTTAGTGCTGAGCTGAGGTAAGGCTGTAATTGCCATCTTCTAGAAGCCTCAGGGCCCAGTCAGGGCTGCAATTGTGGCCAGGGGTGGGAGGCGGGGCCCAGGGGAAGTGGGGGTGGGGCCCAGGAGCGCACTTTGGTGGCAGCAATGGCCTGGGGCCCAAGGGGGCAGGGGTGTGTGCACAGAAGGGGCGGGGTGACCCAGGAGAGGAGTGTGAGGCCAAGAGAGAGCTGGGAGAAGAGCGAGCATGAGCACAAGCACCAGTGGAAATGGCTTCAGTGGCTGGAGGCTGCTCCTACCATAGTGTTTGTCCTGGTCAGGAGCGCAAAGCATGCGGAGCCTGCATGGCAGGCACATTGCCACATGCAGCCCCTTGGAGGCACCCAGGCATGGTGGCCCTGAGTCTGAGGTCCCGGTGCAGGGAGCACGGTAGAGGCAGTGGCTGCTGATTCAGCAGCGGCCTCAGATTAGGAGGCCACTGAGGCTGCGGTGGTGCCTGTGGAGGAGCAGAAGCTGTGTGCAGCCCCACCAACTGCCCACGCTGTTTTTCAAACATGGCGCTGCTGGCTCAGACCTGAGGAGCCTTTAGTGGTCACCTGGCAGAGCTGGTGCGCCCTTGACCTGCTTGTGGCCCTGATTTGGTTCCGGCCCTCGGTCCTCAGACTCCCGACCCACACGCCGAATCGCAGCCTACAGCTTCTCCCAGCAGCTCACGTGTGTGGCCGACCTGCGCTCCCACACTCCACGATCACCCCCCTGTATACCCTGCCCCCCACTGTACCCTTCCTTCCCACCCTTGGGGACCCGGACCCTTCCCTCTCCCCTCCAAGTCCTGTCCTGCCTGCACCTCCCCCATGCCCCACAGTCTGTCCTGGCTCTGCCACAAATCCACCCCAAGGGTGGTGTTTGGAGGTGGGTGTCCACCCGGGGATCCCACCCTCATCCTTAGTGGCCAGTGTCCCAGGAAAAGGGGAGCTGCAGGGATGGGAAGAAGGGGTCACCACAGAGCCCCTGGCCTGGAGCAGTGGGAGCCACACAGCCTTGCATCTGCATCCTTTCTCTCCCTTGTGGGAACCTGGTGGCTTTAGTCAGAGGTGGGGAGCAGTACCCCACACCTGCCTTCTTAGGTCTTTTCCTTTTTGATGGGGAGGGAGGTGTAGGATACAGAAGATAGGCCCCCCTTGCTGTGTGAGTCCTTGTCTTCTGTGCTCAGTCTCACTTTCACCTGAGGACATTCCCAGAAGAGCCCAGTAGAGAGGTGAGGGCACTGGGGTAAGATAGAATGCGGGTATTTGGGAGAAAAACACACCCCGTCTGACAAACATACAATCGGCCTGTACCCCCAACCCCAGCTGTCAACAGTTCTGACTGTGTGATCACATTTCCCAGTTCTGCCAGCTTCTGCTAGTACTCCCAGTCCATCTGGTCTCCTTGTCCTCCCCAAGAATCTGTCAAGTCGCCCAGAAGTATGTAGGCTGGAAGTAGGGATTCCATCCATGTATATAGCCTTTAGGACCTCATCAAAGTCCCCAACAACGCCCCCACCCCAGGTCAGAACCTCTCTGGAGGCACCATAACCCCCTGCTTTGTTTTCTGTCTAGGCTCTGAGGAGCCACGTGTCTCGGGACTCCTTCACCCAGAGTCCTAGCCTAGGGTTTTGGTGAATGGGGAGTCAAGGCTGGTTGTTCCCAAGGGGAAGGGTCTGGCCCTGGAGAACCAGGGAGGGAGGGTGGTTTTGCATTATTAGAGCATTGTTCCCCTTGGGTGGTTGCCCCTGGTTCTGGCAAGGGAACTCCAGTGTTTGAGTTGGTACATTGCCTAGATGAGAAATCAACAAATTCAGGAGAGGCACTGCTCTGAGTCTGTGTGTTTAGGTGTGTATGAGAGACAGAGAGACAGAGAGAGAGAGAGAGAGAGAAAGAGAGAGAGAGAGAAATCATCTTTCTCATTGTACAGTTAGCATGTCTAAAAAGAGCAAAAGCATTTTTTTGGGGGGGTCCGGTTGTAGGGCCTGAACTCTGGGCCTGTGCGCTGTCCCTCAGCTCCTCAGCTCAAGGCTAGCACTCTAGCACTTGAGCCACAGCGCCACTTCTGACTTTTTTGTTTTTGTTTACGTGGTGCTGAGGAATCAAACCCAGGGCCTCGTGCATGCAAGGAAAGTGCTTTACCACTGAGCCACCTTCCTAGCATGAGCAAACCATTTTATTTGTGTGCACGTGTGTATTTGTTGTTCTTTTTTCGTTAATGTCCAGTATGAGCCCAGCCACAATTTTTGTTTTCTCTTTCACAGTGTCATGGCTCCTTTAGAGAAGGTTTCATTACATCTTCCTTCCCATCATTTTCTCCCCCTTTCCTGCAGCCCGCAGTAACTGCTGGGCCTGCGTAGGTCTCACCCAGGAGGCCTGTGTGCACCGCAGACCAGCGTGGATACCTGCCCTTCTGTCTTTAGCTAGAAGGCTCATGAGGCTACTGTGACCACAGCCGCAATCTTCCAGCCAGACATTCTGTTCTCATGTGTATAGTTGGAGCTAATTCAAAGTTGGGAATGTGTCTGCCAAACATAATTAGGGAAGGAGATAGGGCGTGTAGGGCAGGGGCTGTGAAGCTAGGAGGGTCTGGGAAGTGATGAACGGTGTGACATGGCAGATGGTTCACCATGACCGAGGATGAGAGGGGAATCTTACCCAGGGCATTGACGGTGTCCATGGGCATCTGAGCAGGGGGCTCCCTGCCCCCAATGTTGCCATGGATTTCCTCCCAGGGCAGTGCACTGGTAGGCAGTCCTCCCTGGAGTCCTGCAGACTCCAATCTGTGTCCCTCTTGGGCTGTTTCCAGCTGGACAATGGTAGGCAAATGTGTTCCCCCTGCTAGAGCCTGCTTGGGATCAGGATATGGCAGTTACCTGAGGCTCTCTGAATGCCATTTTCTGTAACCTGCTGTAGGCTGTCTGGAAGGAAAAGGGAACTACTGATTTTGGAACCCATTAAGTTTGAGTGGGACAAGTGAAATGCCAGCTTTTACAAGGTTTTTTCTTGAAGCTGGCAATTTCTACTAACGTCTGGGATTCTGGGTCAAATTAGATGGACCATTTCAGCCACCAAACAATGACGTTCAAAGCGGCACAGGCAGAGTTCCCTAGCCAGATGGTTTCCTACTACGAACGTCGTGCCTTGACTGCCTTTCTCTGGCAGCTGCTGATTCTCCTCCGGCTCTCTCTAGGGTGACCACCACAGTTGAGAATGTCTTGGGGAGCAGAGATTGTGACCTCGCCATCCGCAGCCTGCCAGCTGTGAGCAGAAACAATTCCCAGCACCTGCACTGGAATCTGGGAGATTCAGAGACCCGGGATGCCTCAAGGATCCTTTCTCTGCAACATGAAACTTGGGGGCCAGATATAGTGGACCATCCTGTCTGTCCCAGGGAGTGGAGAGAAGGCCCCATGAGCCTGGCGTTCACCTCACAGCAACCTTGTTCACACCTGAGTGGGGAATGGAGTGCCACAGAGCTGGTTAGTGGCTGGACAGCAGTTTTTGAGAAGATAGGCTTCCCAGAGGCCCTGGAATCCAGTGAGTACACCATGGCTCACATCCTTGCAACCAAAACAGTTAAGTGCGGTGGGTCCAGGAGGGTGGGAAGAGGGAGGAGGGAGAACTGTGGGAGAACTACATCAGGCTTTGCCCCCACCCAGGATGCTTACCTGAATTAGATGGGACTTTTCTGTAGTATTGTCATAGACAGATGCTCATTTATTTATCCAATAAACCATTACAGTGTGTGTCAAGCCCAGGGGGAAAGGGGAGGGTCATACACGATGAAAGGTTCCAGTGCTGGTTCCACAGCACATGAAGAAATCTTGGTTTGAGCTGGATACCATTGCTTCACTCCTGTCATCCTAGCTACTTAGGAGGCTGAGATGGGAGGATTGAGGCTTAAGGCCCATGAAGGAAAGCCTATAAGACTCTTACCTACAACTAACTACCAAAAAAAAGTGGATGAGTGGCTCAAGCCATAGACTGTTGGCCTTGAGTAAAAAGGCTCAGAGACAGCACCCAGTCTCTGATTTTAAGGCCTAGGAGTGACACAAGGAGAGGCCCAGAGTTCAAGCCCCACAACCAACAAAAAGAAAGAAAGTAAAACATCTTTGCCTGCAAAGGACGGTGGAGGTGTGTTTGTGTGTATGTGTGTGTGTGTGTGTGGGGGGTGTGGTAGACATTTAGCGCCTGCTCTGTCATCATTTTAGATGGATTGTCCCAAACTCTTAGTTCACAGCAGCGGATTCTTCACTACAGGTGAAGCTCTGGGTTGGATGTCGACAATCGAACCTCAGTCTCCTCATGGGACAGTTGTGAGGAAATAAGGGACTAATACAGAGGGATCTTTGGAGCAGTGCCAGGCACAGAGGGAGCAGGTGTCAGATACAGTTCTCAATAATTCTGTGATTATATGACAGGAAGTTACCAGAAAGGGCTCAGATGGGGTCTGTTATTAATAGTGCAACAGGTGTGGGAATATGAAACAAAACATGTCTGTCTTTCATCATTACCCTATTCCCATGAGGAAGGGGATCCTTCACTGTATACAGTCTTGCAGCTGGGGAAAATGAGTCATGGTGAAGCCACGTGAACTACTCATGACCCCCAGCTGACAGGAAGCTCGGCCTGATTTCTCTGACATGCTTCCTAGGACAGTGGGTGTTATTCAGTCCACTTCTTGTGGTGGGAAGTCCACTTCTTGTCATTTGTGGGGTTTGAATTCTGGATCTGGATACTGTCCCTGAGCTCCTCAGATCAAGGCTAGCACTCTACCACATGAGCCACCACATCACTTCCGGTTTTCTGTTGGTTCTTTGAGGATAAGAGTCTCACATATCTTCCTGCCAGGGCCAGCTATGAGCCATGATCTTCACATCTCAGCCTCCTGTGTAGTTAGGATTATAGGCCTGAGCCACCGGCACCTGGCTTAAGTGTAATTCTGGTCTTCTCTCTCTCTCTCTCTCCCTCTCCCTCTCCCTTTCTCTTCCCCCCTCGCTCTCCCTCTCCTTCTCTTTCTCTCTCACTCTCTCTTTCTCTCTCTCAGGAACTGGTTGAATGGGTGCTGGAGGAGGTAGCCCAGCATCCCCATGTGGCTGGAACCCAAGGTGGCCCTCTCATTCTGAAGGTGGGCTGTGGGTTAGGAGTTGTTTTGCTCAGCCTGTTGAAGCAGCTTCATGAGGTAAGCCCCTCTGTGCCCTGGCTAGACTGTGACGGTTATTCATTGTCCATCCCATGTGTCCTTCCCCACATCCCTCTGCTACACCATTGAAGGAAAGTGGATGAGAAGGTGTTGCCTTTTCCCCCTGCCCAGCACAATCCTGGGCCTCTGACCTATACCCCCACCTATCTGACAAGACCCTGGCTATAAGACAATAAAAACACTCTGTGTGTACTACCCTTTGCTGGGGAGTGTCATTTTGGTTAGGGGGGTGGGGTTCAGAGGAAAGACTCCAGACCTGACACCTTCCAGGGGACATTTGTTCTTGTGACAGAGCCAAGTCATTGCTGTGGATAAGAACGAAGCCTCCATCAGACTGACCCAGAACAATGCTCAAAGATAGGTAGGCTGTTGAAGTATCAAACCCACTCATGTCAGCTTCCTACTCCCAACAAGTAGGTGTAGTGTGGGTGGCCCGGCGCTGGGCCTAAGGGATTATGAATGGATGGTGGCAGTCAGGAGCTCATGGCTCCCACCCATCACCCTGGCTCTTTGGGAGGCTGAGGTTTGATGATTGTGACTCAGAGCAGCCCGGGCAGAAAAGTCCAGGAGATTCTTATCTCCCATAAACCACCTCCCTCCCCAAACCCACACATAAGCCAGATGTGCTGTGGCTCAAGTGGTAGAGCCTCAGCCTTGAACAAAAGAAGCTCAGGGATAACACCCAGGCCTTGAATCCAAGTCCTAGGACACAATCATAAAATAAATGAACAATGTACACATTTTATCTGACTACCAAGAAAGATGGATACAGTCTTCTGCTGGTACTTGTAGCCAATGGTAAGGGGCTGCCCTAGATGTTCCCCTAAACCTCTCCTTCTCTCCATTATCTGTCCAGGCTTAGGCTGCAGGACAGAATTCGGATCATCCCCCTGGATGTGACCTTTGGTACCCTCCCCTCCCCCACCTTCCTTGGGGTTAGGATCCTGGATGCACTCCCTGCTGGGACAATGAGGCACCGCAGAGATGAGAGTAGGTATCCTGGACACTTTTACACACACACACACACACACACACACATACGAACACACAAACACCCCTAAGTCAACTCAGACTAGCCTTTTCCAAAGACACATAATCTCCTTGGATTAACTGACCTAGGAGAGAATTTTGATCCCCTGTAATGATTATTTTAAATTGGGCTTGCTAGTTGTCAGGAGATAAATAGGAGCAAAAAAAAAAAAAAAAAGCCTTTGGTGCCCATCACCTCAGGCTCAGGCTCATGCCTGTCATCCTGGCTACTCCGGAGGCTGAGATCTGAGGATCACAGCTTGAAGCCAGCCATAAGCTGGAAAGTCCGTGAGATTCTACTCTCCATGGAACCACTGAAAAGCTAGAAGTGGAGCTGTGGCTCAAGTGGTAGAGCACCAGCCTTGAACAATAAAACTCAGAAAGACAGCTCCCAGATCCTCAGTGATCCTCCAGTGATGGAATCCAGGCCTTTCCCTTTGTGCACTGTCAACCCACATTGGCTGGAAGGCAGAGCCTTTCAAGGCTGGAAGACTGCAGAGAGGAGAGGCTCCAGCTCTGCCAAGGTGATCGGAATGGTCTTCTTGGAGGCAGCACTTGAAAAGGGGGTCTTGCTTAAGATTGAGGATCTGACAGGAAGCACAGAGAGCAAAGGTGCTGAATATGATGGACAACACATCAGAGCATGTTCATTTCCAGCCAGGGCTGCTGGTGAGAGACTCAGTATAGATGTGCGACTTGGTATAGATGTGCGAGACTGTCCTGAGACAGGTCTGAGGGGTCATAGAAGAACAGCTATCCAGGGCTGGAATTGTGTCTTAGAGGTAAAGGGCTCATCAAGCTCGCAGGAAAGCACAGGTTGGATTCCTAGGTCCTGCATACACAGAAAAAGCTGGAAGTGGCACTGTGGCTCAGGTGAAAGAGCCCTCCCCTGGAGACAAAGAAAGTCGGGGAGAGCGTCGGGGTCCCAATGTCAGGCCCCAGGGCTGTCACCACAAAACAGTTCTCCCAGGGACCTTGGTGACAGGTGGATGGCTGTGCCCTGAAGCTCTCAGTAGATCCATCCGTGCTTTGTGTCTCCTTTGACAGAGGGGAGCTGGACACTCCTTTTGCCCTGGGCACCCGTGGATCCAGTTATCAGCAACCCTCCCAACGTCTTCCACCGGGATATGGAGCAGCTGGACCCAGAAATCCTCAGGTATCGGTTGGGTGGGGCAGGAGGATATAGGGCAGGCCCCAGAACTCCTTGGGGGTCTGATCTGCCCTGGAAGACCAGGCAATCAGGAGGAGGCAGATGGGAGCTTAGAGAGGGCTAGTGATGTGGAGGGGGCCCTTTAATCCCCATGGCCCCACTCAGATTCTGAGCCTCCCTTTGCTGTCACTGAAGGAGGTAGAGGGGTGTCTACGTGGTAGCTTCTAGAGGAGGACTAGGTGGAAATTCTGAAGGACTAGACACCTTAAGCCAGTCGCTCACCCCTCTCATCCCACACCTGTCATCCTGGCCACTCGGGAGGCTGAGATCCAGAGGATCTCATTTCCCAGCCCAGGCAGGATAGTACCACGAGAGGCTCATCTCCAATCCAACTGGAAGTGGCACTGTGGCTCAAGTGGTAGAGCACTGGCCTTGAAGAAAAATCGACATCAGGGACAGTACCCAAGCCCTGAGTTCAAGCCCCTCAACAAAAAAAGAAGAAAAATAAAACAAAAAAGAAAAAAAAAACCAGGAAAGAAAGAAAGGCATCCCTTCCTTGCTTGCAAGAGATTTTGAAGCAGTATGGTTGCTATGGTTGGGAGACCAGATGCTGGCCTCCCCGGCTTTGCCCCAGTATGAAGCCATAACAGGGTGGGTGATGCCTTACCAAGAACTCCAGAGGTCGTGGCCTGTGGTAGGCAGGGAGTGGGTGAATGGGAGCAAGGGTGGGATGGCAGTGTCAATTATATGCTCTCCACTCATGGAAGAATGGTTTTGGATGCTGGTGACAAAGTCTGAAGTGTAGGGTTACATGTGGTTTGTGTCTTGATGAGTTGGGTTTTCCCTTGGTATTAGAAGGTGGCTGAAGCCGATTGTTGCCGGTGGCTCACAACTGTCATCCTAGCTACTCAGGAGGCTGAGATCTGAGGATCGCGGTTCAAAGCCAGCTTGGGCAGGAAAATCGGTGAGACTTTATCTCCAGTGAACAACTAGAAAGCCAGAAGTGGTACTGTGGCTTCAGTGGTAGAGCGCCCACCTTCAGCTCAAGAGCTAAGGGATTGCGTGCAGGCCCAGAGTTCAAACCCCATGACTGAAACCCAAAAATAAAGTAGCTGAGTTTTCTGCATAGTTGTATGTACATTTAGGAAATGCCAAGATGTGTTATGAGCCATTCCAGATGTGTGAGATGTCCTGAGTTTTGTCTACACTTGGTCTGAGAATGGTAGTGCCATCTTCTTGGGTGTGGGATGTTCAGGGTGCTCAGGGACTGCTGAGGCCTTGGGCTACCGTGTGTGTGTGTGTGTGTGTGTGTGTGTGTGTGTGTGTGTGTGTGTGTGTGTGTAAACATGATGTGTCCTTCGTCTCTCTCTGTCTCCTCCCTGGGTGCCTGTCTGCCTCTTTCTGACCTTGGATGGTGCCCCTCCTCCACACTGACCTTGCCCTTTAGCACCCTGTCAGGGTCTACAATGAGTCCTAAATTGCCAGAGGCCTGCATTCCAGTTTTTCTTTGGGGCCCAAGTCCGGCCTGTGCAAATCTTTGGGCGCCTCCAGGGGATTCTGGATTCTGGGTCAGCATGGCCAGCTAGCATAGGGTCTCCATGCCTCTGGGGGGCCTCAGTCATGCGATGTCCTGTCCTTTTCCTTAGCTAGGTCTCTGGCTGCACGTCCCTCCCTGCACGCTGGCAGTGGAGTGGGGGATGGAAGTTTTCTGGTGGCTCTGGACAGCTCGAGCTTGATCGCTGACCAAAGGCCGCTCAAGCAAGGAGGATCCGGGGCTACATGTGTGGTGAGGCCAAGGTGGCTTGGAAATATCCGTCAGTGTGTAGGAAATGTCAACATACCTTGTCGCAGGAAAGTCTATCTCACCCCCCGCCCCAGCTTGGCCGCTCAGGCCCTTCTAGACAATTTGGATGCCCAGAATACAGATGCACACACTTTAGATTCTAAGTCTAGGCAACTGGGAGATGAGAGACCAGTATGGCCAATACCTCAATGTTCTGGGGCATTAGCCTTGACCTGGCTATGCTCCCCTTGTTGTACGTTCACTTCTTAATCCAGTGCTGGCCCCACACCGGCCACTTGTGGCAGTGCTGTGAAAGTGGCAGGAGTAGAAGTGAGATCCAGGGTGACCAAAATCTGGATTTATGGCCTAATTGGGGGTGGAGTGGTGGCAAAGGGTGTCTTAAAAAAATCTTAGAGCTGGAACTCAGGGCCTAGGCACTGTCCCTGAGCTTCCATTGCTCAAAGCTAACACTCTACCACTTGAACCACAGCTCACCTTTCATCTTTTTTAGTAGTTTAGTGGAGAGATGAGTCTCACGGACTTTCCTGCCTGGGCTGGCTTCTTATGTAGCTAGGATTGCTGGTATAAGCCATTGGGATCTGTTAAGGATGTTTTTGTGTGTGCTTTGTGTGTGTGTGTGTGTGTGTGTGTGTGTGTGTGTGTGTGTGTGTGTGTGTGTGTTTGTGTTTGTGTTTGTGAATTTACCGGGGCTTGAACTCAAAGCCTAGGTGGTATTCTTTAGCTTGGTTACATAAGATTGGTGCTCTACCACTTGAACTACAGTACACTTCAGCTCCCAGAAGCCCCTGACTATGTGGAGAACATAAAGCTCAAACCTGATCATATTTCTTTGTCCTCAGGGAAGGGTATGATCCCTCTGAAGCCTGGAGGAGTAGGGGTGGAGTAGGAGGGGTAACTGTAGATGGGTGCTAGGCTGGTAGAGAGGTACTCTGGTTTTAGCCAAGAAGGATAGTGATAGCTCAAGCTCTCATATTCCTAGCTACTCAGGAGGCTGAGATCTGGGCAAGGAGGGGCAGAAGCTGCAAGATGGCAGGGTAGGTAATGCCCACTCATCTAAGGATCACAAGAGTGTAAATCTGTCAGGCACACCTCGGGTGGGTGTTGAGTTGGGCTCATGAAAAACTTGTGTGCTCACAAATCCACAGCTGGCTGGCTGCTGCTTCTAGCAGCACGTGGAGTCCCAGGGCTCAGAGCCCTTTTTTCCTCACCAGTGCTTGGGGGCAAATGAAGGTCTGCAATCATGGGCCAACTACAAAGGCGCATCCGTAGTGTTCTTCCCCTAGGTCCTGTGGCCCCATGCACGGATGGAGGGGCAGGTTCCCTGGAACTTACTACCATGGCCCAGACCCCTCAGCCCAAGAAGGACTTAGGGAGAAACCACATGATCTGGCTTGAGAGTTTACTATGACTGTGCCTCAGGACTGCCCCCACTTCTGGCTCAGCTCATCATTACCACCTTCCTGTGTGTGTGGGTGCATCTTGGTACTAGGGCTTGAACTCAGGTCCTGGGCTCTGTCCCTCAGTTTTTTTCATTCAAGGCTAGCACTCTACCACTTGAGTCCCAGAAGAATATGTCTCACCAGGCTCACTTTTTTTTTTTTTTTTTGCCAGTCTTGGGGCTTGAACTCAGGGTCTGGGATTGCTCCTGAGCTTCTTTTGCTCAAGGCTAGCCACAGTGCCACTTTTGGCTTTCTCTGTTTCTATGGTACTGAGGAATAGAACCCAAGGCTTTGTGCGTGCTAGGTAAGCACTCTACCGCTAAGCCACATTCGCAGCCCAAGGCTGAATTGTAACAGGAGTTATGAGGGTGGGATTTATTGGCTTACCCCATTCAACATAGAAATCGCTGACTATGTCATATCTTTGCTGAGATTTGGGACCAGTCTGTGACTAGGCAACGAGGAATGATGAATGAGTGAGAGCCACCAGGCCCCAGAGGTCTAGGCTCACACACTACGGAGGGATAGAGAATATGGATCCAGAACCTTCGACCACTCCTACAGCCTAGGAACTCTGAGGGCTTGTCCCAGCTTGCCCAGCTTGGGTGGGCCGAGCAGGGACAACCTGCTGAATGCCCATCATTCATATATCATCCATCCATAAACAGAGACATGGAGTTACTGCTGCCTTTTTTTTTTGGAGGGGGGCCAGGTCTGGGCTTGAACTATGAACCTAGGCCCTGTCCCTGAGCTCCTTTTGCTCAAGGGCAGTACTCTGCAACTTGAGTCACGATCCCACTCATATTTTTTTTGTTTTTGTTTTTGTTTTTGTTTTTTTCCTGTGATCTCTTAGAAATAAATGTAACCTACTTTCCTGCCCTGGCTGAATTCAAATTGGCATTCTCTACATCTCAGCCTCCTGAGGAGCTAGGATTACAGGCAGGAGCCGCTGACACCTAGCTTTCTTTTCTTATTCTTTTTTTAACCATGACAATCTGAAATCTTCACCGTGTCATTCCAATGGTTTGCATTTGAAGTAAACTACCCTGGAGTTTGATTGCTAGGACTGTCACCCACAACTGGAGGGAGATCCTGACAAACTCATTCCTATTTGTGTGAATGTTAATGAAATAATAATTAAATTTGCAGTTAATTCATGATTCTATTTTAGAATGCCACACAAATATTATTGGATTTATATCTTCCATTCTAGCACTATGGTATGATTTCCCTAATTGAAGGATATTGACTAATTTTTAATTAATGCTTGTATAAGTATCCAACCATGATACTTCATTAAATGGTGGCATAATGTAATAACTAATAATTGGTAATTATATATATATAATTTAATATCCTCACATTCCCTCTCTTTCAGTATATATATATATACACACACACACACACACACACACACATATACATATACATATCTATCAATGTATATATTGGGCACTACTGTGGCTTGATCGAAGGTCTTCAGAACTTCCTGGCAGCTCAGTTTTCTGGAGGCTGGTGTGCTAAGACTGTTACCCCCATTTATAGATTGGGCATTGTAGGCCATGAGTTGAAATCCCAGCATGGCCAAAAACTTATTCGTGGAGTATGAAGCCAACTTTGACACATTTTTTTTCCTTCTGCGTGAAAGTCCTGGGTCTCAGTATAATGTATAATCCATATACAAATATAATCTAGGTGATATGATGTAATAAATGTGTTACATGTGTAACAATACTAAATAAATAAGGGTAGTAAACGTCATACACAGTAAACCCATGCATGTAAATAGATCTCATATGTGAATATTATTTTTTCCAGTGCTGAGGCTTGAATTCAGGCCCTGGGACCTGATCTAAATTTCTTGTCTTAAGGACAATGCCACAGAATTACCCAGACCCTGAGTTCAAATCCCAGACCTGCCAGAAAAATGGTGCAAATTCCAAGCCAGGGCCTTATTATTTATTTATTTTTTGGCCAAGTATTTAGGTCTTGGCACCTCTGCCACAGCTGACCCTGGGATCCTAGGACCCGAGTTCAAATCTTGGGGCTGGCAAAAAAAAAAAAAATAAGGAGAAGGATAAAACTGAGAAGTTCAAGGAGGTGGTTTTACTATTTTTTTTCCTTTGTGTTGTGACCATCCTGGGTCTAAATGACAAGGCCCAGAAAGTGCACCTTGCATTGCTGATGTTTGGTGGACTATTAGGGAAGCCATAGCCAAAACTGGCAACTTAGGCCTGGAGGTCAAATCCCAAGGACTACCACTAATGAATGGTGGGAGGTTCTAAGAAACCCATTCTGATGATACATCCATAAAAATGGAATGTTATAAAAGTAACAATTAAATTAGTAGTTTGTGTATGATTTTCATATTATAAAATTATACACAATTATACTACATTAACTAATTTTCAATTACTACTTTATTATGTATTCAATCATGATACTTAAAAAAGGAAGGAATAATTTAGTTGCCAATTGTAGTACTATCATATATGCAATTTCATAATATATAGACATCTCTCTTGTTTTATACATATACATCTATCTGTCTATCTATCTATCTATCTACCAATCTACACATTTATTTGTATATATACTTGTCACTCCTGGGGCTCAGTGTAGAGTGCTCTCCTAGTACATACAAAGCCCTGGTTTCTATTCCTCACTACCACATGCACAGAAAAATTCGGAAGTCGTGCTGTCTGACATCAAAAAAAAAAAAAAAAAGAATGTTCTGAGCACAATGATATAAGGATAGGATTGCAAATACCTCATCACAGGGCAAGCTGGGAGTCTGGTACTGACAACTGCCATCTAACCTGACTTAGCCAGAAGTAAACCACTGCAACCCAGCTAGCTCCATGGATCCAGATGCTGCTGGCTCATTCACCCCTGTCATCTAAGATACCTGGGGGCTGAGATCTGACACTGGTGGGTTTAAAACCCAGCCCTGGCAGGAAGTCTGCAAAAGTCTGAGCTGTGGCTCAAAGTTTTAGAGCTCTAGCCTTGAGCTAAAGATCTTAGGACAGTAGCCCCAACCCTAGAGTGCAATACCCATGGCTAACTCCCCCCCCAAAAAAACCCACCCCTCTAAACCATTAGATGTGAACTTTGTGCAGTTTGTGACATGTTTCTGAAAGAATGGTGATACTGATGAAAACACCCTAATTCTAATGACAGCTTGTGGGATACAGCTATGCGATGAGACCTTCATGAGGTGTTTTGTGCTGTCTTTCACGGGGTGCATTCTTTCATCTGGTCCACAAATAAGATGATTGTGCACATAAGAAAGTTGAAGCTCAAATATGTCTCCATATCAGGGCCAAAATTATGTATGTATTGAACTCTAATGAGTTGTCTCCTGGCTTATTTTTCTCGGTTGTGACCCTTCCCTGTTGGGCTCATGGCTAGTGCCCTATCACGTGGAACCAAGGACCCTAGGCATCTGTAGTTGAGGTCTGTCATCCTGCCTACTCAGGAAGCTGAGATCTGAGGGTCTGGGTTCAAAACTATCCGGGACAAAAAAGGTCCCATGAGACTATTATCTCCTACTCACCACTTAGCAACTTGAAGTGGAAGCCAGCGCTGCTGACTCGTGCCTGTCATCCTAGCTACTCAGGAGGCAGAGAGCTGAGGATCACATTCCAAACCAGCCTGGGCAGGAAATTCCTTGAGATGGTTATCTCCAGTGAACCACCAGAAAGCCTGAAGGAGTGCTGTAGCTCAAGTGGTAGAGCTTGAGCTGAAGAGCTCGGAGACATCACCCAGGCCTGACATGGGAGGTGGCACAAATGAAGGCTTCCTGTCAAAACAGAGCACTGGGGAGAGAAAGAGCTTGGGGTACAAAGAGGCCTTTTTCTCCTGGACTTCAGAGCCCACCCACATTCATCCTCACCAATTGCCCCCAGATGAATTGCTACAACGCTGTACAGGAGTGAGGCTTTTTGTCTGCCTGTTCCAACAATGAAGCAGACTTCCTCCAGCTGCCTGGGGTGCACAGAAACACTCAGGCTACACTGGGAACAGTGAGGGGAGCCCCGGAACATGCAATGTCTTGAAAGCACTCTCTGTGCTATGAAATCATTCTATTCAAAGCAAATTTCCTAGCTGGGTGCTTTTGTTCATAGAGAATCTGGATGTTCACCAATAGAAATACATGCATAGATACACAGACACATGGAGTTACTGGCTCTTTTTTTGTGTGGCAGGTCCTGCGGTTTGAACTGTGAACCTAGACATTTTCCCTGTGCTCTTTTTGCTCAAGGAAGCATTTTATTGTGTCTTAAACCATGATTACTCTAGGCTGGGGTGCAGCTTTTTACACCCACAGATGATCCAGGGATCCTAGGATCCTAGTTCAACTCCCAGCACTGGCAAAAAAAAAAAAAAAAATCAAACCAACACAAATGGAGGAGTTAAAAACCAGGAAGTTTTACATAACTGTTTTACCTTTGTTTCCTTTGCACTGTGACCATCCTGGGTCTCAATGACTTGGCTTGAAAATTGAACGTGACCTTGCATGGCTGAAAGCTGGTGGGCTATTAGTGAAGCTCAACTCACACATCTAGGCCCTTAGTTGGATTCTGGGACTGGCACCTACACACTGCTGAAGATCCTAGGAAACTTGTTCCTATATATAGGAACACTAATAGGATGTTTGAAATGTGCTAATTGAATTACTAATTAGCTTGTCATTCTATAAGTTTGTATGCAATAAATACAGCTCATTGATAATTTAATATTTATTAAGTCTTGTACTGTGATTAATTAATGGAGGCATAATTTTAGACCAAATAGTTGGTAGTATTAGAATATATAAAAGTAAGATATAGACATCACTTTATATAGAGTTACACACTAAAATCTACATAAATGTCTATCTGTCTCTGTATACATTTATGGATGCATATACATACGTAAATACACACACACACTGAAATCTACACATCTATGTGTTTATATATTGGCCACCCCTAGGGCTTGATCTCAGGTCCTCAAAGTTGCCCGACAGCTTCACTTGCATCAGACTGGTGTGCTAACATTGACTCATTCATGAAGTGGGCCTTCTAGGTCCGGAGTTCAAATAACAGAACTGCCAAAAACTTAATCCTGGTGGAAGAAGCCAATTGTCACACTTATTTTCCTTATCGGTGAAAGTCCTGGGTCTCAGGAATGATGTACAATACATAGGCAAATCTATGTCCTACGAAATAGGATGTAAAAAATGTTATATGTGTAATCATACTCACTAAAATACATAATAAATAAATAAAACAGAATAAAATGAATAACTACACTAGCTGCAATATGCAGTAAACGTGTATGTAAATATAAACCATGGATTTAAAATGTATATGAGTGCTAGGACTTGAATTCCGGCCCTGGAGACAGGTCTGACTTTCTTGTCTTCCAGCATGGTGAGCTTCCCCTTCCCCACAATGCTGCAGATTTACCCAGACCCTGAGTTCAAATCCCAGGCCTGGCAGAAAAAATGGCCTGAATTCCAAGCCAAGGAGCCTCAAAATATTTTATATATTTTTCATGTATGTATGTATGCATATATGTATGTATGTATGTATGTATGCATTTTTATTTTGTCAAGCACAAGGCTTGAACTCAGGTCCGACAACTCTGCCTCAGCTTCTTTCACTCTAGCTACTGGACCCACAGCTGAACCTGGGTTCCTGGGGCCCAAAGGCTGACAGGAAAAAAAATAACACAAGAAAAAAAAAACCCTGGCACCTTGCATATGGCTGAAAGTTTTACATTTGTTTTCTTTGCAAGGTGACCTTCCTGGGTCGGAATGACACAGTTGAAAAGTGTTGGTAACCTAGCATTGCTGAAGGCTGGCAGACTATCACGGAAGCCATAGGCCAACATGGCAACATAGGCCCTGGGTGGGAAGTCCGGTCCTGACCTTACCAATGGCAGGAGACCCTAAGAGTCTCGTTCCTATTCATAGGAATACCGATGGAAGGTTATGAATGTCAAGGTTGAATTGGTTGTTCCTGAATGATACTACTATAAAATTAGAGTGATTTTAGGAGGCCGATGGAGTTTAATGAATATTTTTGGCACACTAAATGAATACTATTAATTACATGGACGCAATTATTTTGGGACAGTGGTTGATTTAATTAATAATTCATTAAGGATGAAAACAATATTAATTACATGGAGGCATAATAAGTACCCAATAATTGGTAGTAATGTAGCATATATAACTGAATATTATATAGACATCTCTGGCACTCTATAAAGATCTATATTTATTTGTGTACTACCATCTGCATGTCAATCTGTTCTTATTTTGTCAAACCCTGGGGCTTGATCTCAGGTGCTGGGAACTAATTGTGGGCTCAATATGCACCAGGCTGGCGTGCTGACATTCACCCATTCATGCATTGGGCCTTGTAGGCTGTGAGTTCAGATGCCAGCACTCACAAAATTGAATCATGGAGTAAGAAGCCCATGGTGACACATGTTTTCCTTTTCTGTGAAAGTCTTGGATGTCAGGTGTGAAGTTTCATACATAGGCAAATCTATATCCTCTGTAATAGATGTAATAAATATTCCATGTGTAATAACAGTCAATAAAATAAATGGCAAATAGATGCATAAAAGAAAAAATTTAGTGAATAGATACACTAAGCACAATATGGAGTCAACATATGGGGCTTGATTTCAGGGCCTGGGAATTGCCTAGGAGCTGAATTGGCTGCTGTGCTTACAATCACTCATTCATGAACTTCTAGGCCCTGAATTTAGATCCCAGCACTGCCAAAAGTATAATCTTGGAGTGAGAAGCTGAGCATGACACGTTTTCTTTTTCTTTGAAAGTGCTCAGTGTCAGGTAGGATGTATAATTTGGATGCAAATCTATATGCTATGTAATAGGATGTCATAAATGTAATAAATGTCATTGGTGGAATAATTGTCACTACAATAAATGATAAAAGGTTGAATTAGTGAATCATTCTAGATTAAATTAGATGCAACAATTATAGGAAGTGTGTTAAGTTTTATTAATATTTTATTAAGCATTACCAGAATAAAAATTACATGGAGACATAATTAAATACCTAATAATAGGTAGTGACACATGATGCATAATTTAATTATATATAGACATCTGCCTCAATCTATAAAATATGTAAATATATGTATATATGTACATATATAATAAACAAGAACAGGATATTGAGTAATTATTAATTAATGCTTTATTAATTGCTCAACTGGGACTCATCATTAAATAGAGACATAATTTATTTATTTATTTATTTTTTTTTTTTTGGTCGGTCGTGGGGCTTGAACTCTGGGCCTGGGCGCTGTCCCTCAGCTCTTCAGCTCAAGGCTAGCACTCTACCACTTGAGCTACAGCGCCACTTCCGGTTTTCTGGTGGTTTATTGGAGATAGGAGTCTCACGGTCTTTCCTGCCCGGGCTGGCTTTGAACCACGATCCTCAGATCTCAGCCTCCTGAGTAGCTAGGATTACAGGCATGAGCCACCAGCGCCCGGCTGGAGACATAATTTAATATCTAATAATTGGCAGTAATCCCTGCAACTACTGCTGTCTCCTTCTTGCCCTCATCACTGGCCTGTCAGTGCCAAAAAAGGCCTCCAGGAGAACCCCTCCACCCCTGCACCAAATGTATCCTGTACTTCCAGTGACTCCTGGTGGTCAGTATGATCTACATGACCACAGAAGAGCATGAGGATAAATGTTACACACAGACATGAAGAACTAGTATGATGGCTTGACCTTCATGGCCTCTGAAAATGAAGGTTTAACCTGCATAAATTTTGCTTCACTATGAATTTTCTATTTTCACACTGAACACCATATACTTTCCTTGTGCTTCCTTTATTGGTTTTTGTCTTATTCTCTCCAAACAAGTATATTATCATTGATTGATACCACGTCTCTGGTGATGGCACCAGCAGATCCAAGTGGAAAAGGAAGTGGGACATAGAGTACCCATCCTTTTCACAAGAGTCCACCACAGGTCAGAAGAGCAAGTCTTAGGAGAGTGGGCACAGCTGCTGCTTCCCTCTCTGAAGCATGGCTCAAGTTTGGAGAGGGATTTCAGGACATCTGAAATATTGAATTATTGAAATATTGAATTATCTCCAAGACCAAAGAAACAACCACATCTAGTAATTGAGCTCACAAGTATACCATGGAGATCCAGTGAAAATGATCAATCAGATGAAGATAGGACACTGTTTAAAATACAGAGAAACAATAGGATTGGCACTGTTGGCAGGAACAATTTGTGTGCAGAAGATAGGGCCAAGGAAGATGAACTGTAGTTGATTGACTAGAAAATGGTGACAGAGAAGAAACCAGTAAAGGCAATGAATGTGAAGATGGACAGGGTGCCATGGAAATCTCAGATGGTGCTTCTAGTGCAAGTAGTTATTCTTTGGCAAGTGATAGTAGGAAACCTCAGCTTCCTAAGGCAAGACCTGGCTTTATTGCCTAGCTGGACTAAAAGTCAAGATCCTCCTGCCTCACATTGCAGAGTTCTAGGATTACAGTCATGCATAACCACATTTCTGTTTGAAACATTTAACTTTCATGTTAGATTATTTCTTTTTCACCTGTGGCCTTTATAAGCCTGATTTGGGGACATTTTTGGACCTTGGCATGAACATTTGTCTGGATTATGAGGAAAGAATAATTATTCCAACAGTTTCCCATATTGAAACACCCACTCCTTGGGTACTTGTCAACTCACTGTGTTCATCTGGCCTGTGTGGAGATTGTCCATTCTGCTTTGGTCCTTAAGAGGTCTGCTAGATTCTCAGCTGTGTACCAGAAGAACACAGAGATGGAGGGTTTTAGATAGCAATGAGAAAAAAGAAATTTACTTCACTGAAACTCGGTTATTTGCCTTATTTTTGCCTGTCATATTTACCTTGCTCACAGTTTACATTCTTTTATGGTATAATGAAGTAATAACGTTTATTTTCCCCAGCATTTAAGTTTATTTCTTTGTTTTCATTGAGACAAACTTCTGAGAAAGAACAACTAACCTCATGCTCATTTCCACAAATGGATGTTTTTATTTTCATATTCCCTTGTAAGACAATAATTCTTGGTGTGGAAAGTTAGGAAATAGAAATAGATTAAAATTTTAAACATGATACATTTATTTGTGATGTCAGTAGGCTTTGGAATTTTAGTCACTAAAATGTGTGTGACTACTACGCTTACTCTTGCCCACTCTGGTGAGAGCATCCTTAATTACTAAGTTATTAACAAGTGAATGGATTGCCAGGCAAATTTTGAGAGTTTTTGTTTTCTTGGCAAACCATTAAACATTTCTTTAGAGGAAAAAATACCACACTATTTCTTCTCTTCATAGAGTCTACTATACTTCAGTTAATTCATCTGTAACTATTAGTATACAACTGAGTGTATTTGCTTTTGGGTTTATTGGAGCATTCTAGCAGCCACAAATAAGGGAAACCATGAAGCTTGTGTTCTCTGGGTCTGGATTACTTCCCATAATATAATGCTTTCCCAGTCTTTCCACATTATTACAAATGGTAGTGTATCATGCTCTCTGATGGATGAGTGGGATTTCTCTCTGTTTGTGTGTGTGTTTATACATACATTTATATATATGTATATATATGTACATATACACACATATATGTATATATTTATATCTATATATACATATATGTACATAAAATGTGGTATACATGTATGTAACCTCATACATACATACATACATATATATATATATATATATATGTAAGCTCATACATGTATACCACATTTTATTGATCCATTCACCATATGAGGGTTTTCTGGGTACTGGAAAGTGAGAGACATGAGCCTTACCCTCTGTTTGTGGGAAGACATGAGCTCTTGTAGCAGCAGTACTGAGCCTTGTTACCCTTTTTTATGGCCTGAAGTGGTAAAAGCTGATCAACAATTTGTTCATTTTTGCAATTCCTGGGGCCTGAACTCAGTGCCTGTGCACTGTCCCTAAGCATTTTTTGCTTAAAGCTAACATATTAACCTTTGAGCCACAGCAACACTTCTGGCTTTTTCTGGGTATGTGGTTACTGAAGAATCAAACTCAGGGCTTCATGCATGCTAGGCAAGCACTCTACCACTAAGCCAACTTCCTAGCCCAAGATTTTATTTTTTAAAAGCTAACATGTAAAAGAACCAACTACATGAACAACTGTATTACAGGAGGCAAGCTCCATGACTAGAACCATGACTTCCCTGGCCAGAAACCTGGGAGACCAGGCCTTTGCCACAAGTCTCCTGTGTGGTCAGCTTCCAACCACTGAGCATCGTTTCATTGGCCTGAAAGGAAGGAGAGTTTTGAGATGTGAAACATGATGCAAGCAGACAGAGGGGGCCTCATCCCCCACTGTCAACACTGAGGATGGGTACTCACAAATCCCAGACCCTGTGGCACACATGCTAGTAAACACTAATTATGAATTGTGTGGAGTCATGATCCAATGGGCAGATGGGCTGGGCTATTATGAGAAAGGCATAACCTCCTTCAGAATCATATGGACTCCAAAAATGTGAACTAGAAAAGGTCTACTTTGTGTTTGAGATTATTGTTTTAACTTCCTTTATCTGCACTCTGTCCTCTAAAGCCAGCTCCCATGTGTGAACTCTTCATATGCAAGAAAATGAGCCATAAATAAGGCCAAGTAATTGTTAATCTTATGGAAGTCAGCCAGGCATAGAATGGCTGTCTGGGGTTTCTTTTCCTCTCTGAGTTACAAAAAGTGACTTGTTCCTGAGACACAGAGCCCATGTTCTAATGGCTGAGCTATTACTGCTGGATATCACATTTCACCATGTGGATATAACTATAAGAGACAAAGCAGCCAGGACTTTGATGTTCCCAAAATTATTGCCATGCTGAGTGAGTCTGACACATGACTTCGAATGACTGCATGAAGGAAGTGGACATTCTTTTGTTTTTACAATATGTAATAGTGTATACATCGATACATGCTTATTCACTTTACATTGACTTTAATTTTGTCCCAGGTTTTCATTTTGGTTTCAGAGGAAAGTGTCTGGATTTACCATTCCAGCAACAGGCTCTCAGATGCTCATGCAGGGTGAAGAGGGGAGAATGGGTTGAAATGATGACTTCCTTCTGTGTTTCCCTGGCGGTGCTGAAAACCAGACCCAGAGCTTCTGGGCTTCAGGTAAACAAGCAGTGGATAGAGTCTCCCTTCTCAAGAGATGAAATCTTCATGAAAAGTGCCCAGAGGACACTACAGTTTCCACTGCTTTTTTACTTCCACGCAGTGCACAGAGCACACGAGCAAATGCTGGAGGGCACAGGTATGGCTGACTCACCACTCTTCAAGAGAGTCAAAAAAGATGAACACAGTGGCAGGGGACCTGTTCCTCAGCAGAAAGCCTTGCAAGGTTCTGAACATCACCCTAAGTGAGGCTGGCATTTGAGCACAGTCTTGGACAGGTCATGAGCATCTGAAGAGTGTGGAATGTTCTGCTAATCCACAGGTTGACTAAGCAGCCTCTTCTTGGGGGAAAAGGATCTATTATAAGTAAACACTTATCAGAAATCTCACTAAACCTTGTTCTTTATATTAAGTCAGTTCTTCAAGGCAGAAAAGTGAGAATGGATAAAGGAGAAGGGCCCTAGGACCACTGAATTTTCCCATCTTAGAGTATCATTTTCTTTCTCAACATACAGTAGGGAAGCCACAGCCTAGTCCTGCTAGCCAATAGAAATATATTCTCAATAGTATATGCCAACATGTTGAGGTCCAGAGAACTCGGTGATAGTGGTTCCACTCTGTTCTCTCAGTAACTTCTCTTCTCTTTTTTGAGATAGGGTCTAATCTAAGTAGGACTTTGGGCTAAGCTACCTTTGTATGCAGATCATAGGCATGTACCACCATGACTAGCCTCATTACTTCTTTTTGTTTTCTTCCCTTTGAAAGTCAGCCAATAGCTCTAACATCGCTCTCTTCCATTTACTTTCTATTCACGCCTTTATCTGGTTCTCTCCATCTGGTCTAGCTGGAGCCATCTGTCTCTAGCCAGCACACTGTCATGGTGGTCCATTTTCCTTCTTCCCAGCTAGCTCCATACACATCTGTTTGTTACTAGGGAGTCTTTCCTGACTTGTGCTTTTCACTTTTCCAAATTATTGGATGTGCAAGACAATAAAAGGAGTTCCTGAATTTTGCCAAGAGTGTGAATGACATGGCTGATTCAAGGCTGTTAACCATTTTCCACTTAAACACACAAGCAGTGGGCCAGGATTGGTGGCTCACACCTGTGATCTTAGCTAATCAGTAGGCTTAAATCTGGAGGATGGTGGCTCCGAGACCAGCCTAAGCAGGAAAGTCTTGAGATCCCACCTTCAAAATAATCGCAAAAGAAGGGCTGGAAGTATGGCTTACGGTGAGCATACAATCTGAGCAAGAGCTATCATAGTGTAGGTCACCTTGTGCTGCTGGTAGCACAGGCCCTTTAGTCCCAGGTCTGTACTAATAACATCTCTTCAATTCCAACTTTGTGTATGTGTGTGTATGTGTACAACTTCACATACTCATGCACTTGTTGTGTACACTGATAATATTAAGTTACACGTGCTTATGTTGCAGAGACTTCAAACCAATTTGAATCTTTCCAAACACAATGAACCATCAAGAATTCTACCACTGAAACATTCAGTACAAAGATTCCATTTCCAAAATGCCATTTGGTTAGATGGTGTTTACCTATCCATATTTACTTAGTCTTTCCTCTAGTTGACCCTCATCCTCCCATACCATTGCACCTCCACACATTCCCCCAGATTATTGTTTACAATGATCTTAACATTTTCCTGGAAATAAGGATTCTTTAGTGGTAGAATTAGCATTTAATTGTTAGCAAGTCACCTTCTTCAGTAATAACTCACAATGAGCTTAAAGATCTACCCTTAATCAGGTAGGGATAGGTGGACACAGCATAGTAAAATGGACAAAACAGCATTTCAGTGCCAGGTGGAGCACTATGGGACCTGACCCGATACCCTCATGTGCTGAACATGGACCTCCAAGGTGAGGGCAGAATACCCTCTTGTACTTATGGGACTCCTGGATATCAGGAAAGTAGGAGGCTGAGACCTGAGTCCAACCCTTACTCTTCTCAAATGGCTGGCGAAGTTTCAGAAAAACTCAGTAATCTGCCCAAGGAAGGTATGCTAGGCTACAGGTGAAGAAAGACAGGAGCCTAAAACGTGGCATGCAATTTCTGAGAAGACACCTTCATACTTACTAAGAACTTATGAGCTTATAGAAATGGATTGGTTGTGGTCAGACAGTGTGGGTATGCAAGCCAAGGAGGGGACTGACCACTTCCTTACAGTATCATCCTATAGTGACAAGAAGAGGAAAATAACCCCAAATGGGACTGCACTGGTCATCTACTTGATGTCAAAGTATTAGGGCTGAACAATACTGAGTGTTAACCTGGACTGCTGGTCAGAGAGCTGGAAAAGTAGGGAGTAGGATGTGAATTGAATGATAAATAGAGGGATGAGTTGATGGAAAGAATTGTCAACTGCAACATCACATTCAGATCTACCAGAGATCTCTCATAAAGGGCCAATACAGTCAACCATGTGAACCCATTAGCACTGGTCATTCTTGTTTGCTAGCCAATCACTTTCTGACTTATCAGACATACACACACACCCCAAATGGCCATGGTTTGATGGACACAGAGGGCTAGAATATAAATGTCAGTAAATGCCTGACATGTTAGCAGAGAGTATCAAGGTTTAGCCACCCTGAACTGTTCATTCCCAAGATTCTCAGCCTGTTAGGTCCTTGTGGCAAACTCAGTGCTCCAATGGGAATAGATTCTGCCTCCAGGCCTCCCTTTCGTATTCTCCAGGTCTCAGAAGTCCCCAAAAGGCTGGTCTGGAGGTGTGGGGGAATAATGCAGGCAAAGCCCAAGTGGTGGTGGCTCCAATTCATAGCAATGATAGGGTGCTGCAGAGCTTTGGATTGTGTTGTGCCTCCAAGGGAAGGAAGCACTGTTGGCACATGAGTGCATCAGGGCTTCCTGATCCTCCCTGCCCAACAGCAGCTGTTCTGGATTGAGCAGCACACTGGGATGGGGTATGAGGCACCCTGGGGACAAGTACCCACCAGTAGAAGGATGGATAGGGCAGGTAAATCTACAGAGAACAGTGCCAGTACTGGGGAGCTGTGCTCTTTTATCAACTTCTCCACATTTCAGTTTTCAAAAACAACTTAGACTTTAGAGTAAGTTTCAACCTATGGAAAATTTACACAAGTGTGTTTCCCTCACTGCCCTAGCTCTCCCTTGATTCACATGTCATAAAACATATTATTCAAAGTCAGAACATTTCCACTGAAGCCATATTAGTCATTAAACACAAACCTCATACCAACCTCAACATTGCCTCCTTCTGCCCTTCTCTCACTCAGGAGGCCATCTGGTCCTGCAGATCATTGCTCTCCTCCCCTTTGAGGGGCCAAAGTTCCAACCAAACCTCCATCCTTGGCCATTGTGAGGGGTTCTGCTCAGCATTTGCTGTCTTGGTAGACATAGATTGAGGGATGTCGACGGACTGTTCCTCTTTGGCAGGAGCCTACAGAGCAACAGATGCTGCAGCCATCTCAGTGAATCACACTGGGGCACCGAGGTCACCATGCTTACCCTTGTTCATGGTACTCGTGTTAGAACTCAGAGTACTGTACTTGCTAGGTAGGTGAGCTATATGCCTATTTTGTGCTGGTCATTTTTTAGTTATGGTCTTGCTTCCTATCCAGGTACATGCCTGGGCCTGGACTCACCTATTTTAAGCTTCCTGTTGTAGTGAAGTTGATATTCATTGCTAGCTTAAGAGGAGATGTCACCCAGTTTTTGGCCTGGGCTGGCCCTGAATAATGATCATCCAAATCTCAGCATCTTAAATAGTTAGGAATACACATGTGACTTCCAGCTCCAATGTGCCTTCCTTCTCAACCCTACCAACTCAGCAGTGACTGACAGCTTGCTCTCCTCAGTTACTCTTACCCTCTGGAATTTCAGAGAGGAGTCACGCATTTTCTTTTTCATTTTACCCTAATTGCTCCCAAGATTGCTCCTGAAATTGTACTATCTCCCCTCATTGTAGGCTCCCCAAGGAAGTGATACCTTTGGATACTGGATATTTCTACATGAGGAGGTAAACTTAGCTGTGAACCCCAAAGGGAGATCCTGTTATTTCAGTTGTGGGCTGTCAGTTCCTTCTGCAACTCCCTCAGCTACAGTCATTTTCCATGACACAATGGTCTTCCTACACTCCCCACACTGATGGGTACAAAGACAGCATCATGCCAATTGGCCAGGTCAAACTATGGGACACTCAGTGGTGGAGCTGGAGGAGTTGCACTTGTCCCCTATCCAATCTGACATCCAGTCCCTCCCTTCAACAGAATTCAATCTCTGTGCATTCTCCTCTCTGCCAACACTCTCAGTCTGTCTCTAGAACTAAGGGACAAGGTATATGTAATTGAGAAACCACAAACACAATCTCTCATCATGAATGGACCAATTTAAATAGTGAAAAAAATGAACCACAAAATTATACTGAACCCCTCTCCCCGCTTCTTTTATTTGTGCAAGTTTGCTCCCTAATTGCTCTTGTGTGTTTGTTGGGGAAGGTGTGTGGGTACGGGTGTGGGGGACATTGTGTATAATAGGATTGAACTCAGGGCCTTTGGCTCTTAACCTGGCTCTTTTTGTTCAAAGCTGGCACTCTACCATTCCAGCCACTGATCCCTAGTGGCTTTTTCCAAGCTAATTGCAATAAGAATCTCTTGGGTTTCTCTGCCTACACTGGCTTCAAACTGCAATTCTGGTATCAGCCTCCCAAAAGGCTAGTATTACAGGTGTGTGTGAGCAACTAGTGCATGGCCTCCCACTGCCACTTTAAAAGGGCAGCTTTTAAAGTGGAGTAAAAGAAAATTCTTGATTGAAAACTGGATATCAGTGTGATTTAGGTAAATCTGGAGGCTCCTCATGGGAGGAAAGGCCTTCTCCTTGGAAGTATTACAGCACTACATGAACCAAGTAGGTTTGATGAAATGTCCCCAGAGAACACACAAGATACCCTGAGTGGAACAACACCCAAAGCACAGGTTCTTAGGACATTGTCTAAAATAAGTTTTTAACCAAGGTACTCACAGATGTGCCTCCTATATCCTTGGGAAAGATACCAGTAGAGCAGCCATCTGAATCCTGTCCTACGGGGGTACAGGGTATTTGGAACCAAGCCTTTTCCTTAGTCCAAACCACATCACAAAGAGACAATATGGATGCTTCTAGTCCAATGGCTGGGCCCTTTACTGCTACAAAATTAGGCTTCTTAGACTGGATGAAAGTATTCACTAAGTTTCTAAAGTTAAAAACAATACACAGGGAACAAGTAAAAACATTGCATATGTGAGCAGATGACAAAAATATATTCTAGATTGGAAGTTGCCAAGCAGAAACTGTGCAAATCATAAAAACTAAGATTTCTTAAAAAGCCTCCTCCCAGAAAAGGTAGACTGTGGATCTACCTGCTGCAGGTTGTAAAGGCTTACCTACAGCCTGGATATTACACAGGTGTGGCTGTGTGGATATTACACAGGTGACATAGCCAGAACGGCTTTCGTATTTACAGTGGCTCTTGGCCACTCTGACTATTGCATATAGCCTTTCCAACTTTTTCTCTTTGAAGACCCAAAGATCATACTGATTTCAGGGAGTTCTTTTTTTTTTTTTTTTTTAGGGAGTTCTTGTATCCAAGAAAAAGGAAAATTCAGAGTGAACTTGGCACTAAGATTGTCTGGTACTGACTGAAGGGTTATTGACCAAGGGATATAACCTGCCCCTGCAAGGAGACTTTACACATTGAATTGGAAACACGTATTTTCTAAGGTCTTATAAACTGGACTAAATTAACTTATGGACATGGAGATAAGCTAATTTAAGACATAAGGTTGGAAAGAAAGATCAGCAAGCATCTCAATGCCTGTATCCCATTATGTGTTGGTGGATGCTACTGCCACAGGAAATTGGAGAGCAAAGCAGACATGGGAGAGGGTGGCCTTTGCAGGGGACAAGCACTTGCCATAAAACACAGCCAATGCTGTGCTGGAATTTGTTTTATAGGCTTTGTAGTTCCAGGGAGGTTGATGCTATACTATATAGGGAATCTGCTTCTTCCTCCCTACCATACAGCTGATTCTGTTTTCAGAGGCAGTTTCTTGTTCTGATTTCACACAGTAGATCAAAGCATAAACTTATACCTACATACATATAAAGTTATTCTTTATAGGTAGTTTGAGCCTGACCATTGAAGAATAACTACAACTTTTCATAATCAGAGTTCTAAGCCAGGGCTTGACTGACAACAGCTATTGAAGCACTTGCTACTAGTTCCTCATCCTCTGAATACTATCAGATGGAATATAGTGCTGCATCTCCCCTCCCCCTTCCCTCCCCCCACCCCACCCCTCTGCAAGTCCTGCAGTTGAACTCAGGGTCTTCTGCTTAGTTGGCTGGCACTTGACTACTTGAATCACACTTTCAGTTCTGTTTGTACTAATCATTGGAGGCTCAATTTTAACAGACTTTTCTAATTGATCTGGTCTTAACACAAATCCTCTGGATGTATCTCAGACTTTTGAGTAGCTATAATTACAAGTGTGAGTCAATGCTTCCAGCTAGATTATATTGTAAGGAGGGAGGTTGGGAGGTTTGTAAGGAACACAGGAGAACAGGGCTTACAGATGCAGATTCCAGCAATTGGTGTGAGGTGTTGTCTGTTAGGTGAGGCCGACCTCATCTCAGCCTTGCCAATTGCCCCCAAGGTAAGTAATGTTTTGCATTATGCAAGAATTGATCCTTTAAAAGAACAAGCTGCACTAATATCTAAGGTTTCTAAATGAGATGGCCCAAGGCATTATTCGAAAGCTCACAATGGAGTTTAACGATAAAGCTCTGGTACATGAACACATAAGAATCAAAAAATGTCCACGATTCCATGCTTCTCCCATGATATATTTGTACATATATAAAAAATTCTCATCTCAAGCCCAAAGAAACACAGGTCCCATGGTTTCCCTTATTTGCAATGACTAGTATATGTCTGAGACAAGCAGAAATGTTCAGAGGTGAAATGAACCCCAAGATAAGGACTCACATATTTTTTCTTTCTTGCTATTGTTTTAAACATATTTATAAGATGATTGCTTTGTGGTTTTTTATGTCCCTCCTCCTCAGTATAAACCCTGTTTTCACTGTATTTGATATTGCTATAATTTGTGGAGGGGAAGGGAAAAAACAAATTGTTTAAACAGGGATACAGATGGACCCATTGCAACAATGAGATGTACAAGACGTTATGTCGAAAAACGAACTTTACAACTCTGGTGTGGTATGGGGAGGGAGATGGGAAGGGATGGTAAGGGGAAACAAAGGAGGAGGGAACAATGCTTGATAAGAAATGTACTCATTTGGGCTGGGAAGGTGGCTCAGTGGTACAGTGCTTGCCTTGCATGCATGAGGCCCTGGTTTGATTCCTCAGCACCACAGAAGCAGAAATAAAAAGCTGGAAGTGGTGCTGTGGCTCAAGAGGTTGAGCGCTAGCCTTGAGGTGAAGAGCTGAGGGACAGTGACCAGGCCCAGAGTTCAGGCCCACGACCGGACTCCCCAACCCCCAAAAAAGAAATGTACTCATTACCTTGCTCATGTAATTGTAACCCCTCTGTACTACATTTTCAAGATTAAAAAAAAAATCTGGTTTCAAAGTCTTTGAGGAAAATCAATACCAGGATTTCAATAGGATTGATATATTGTTTTATAACTGGAATTTCAATTTTTGCCTGGAATGGTAATAATGTCAAATGAAATTATGTCTCTATTTCAGAGGTCCATGCTAAATTCACCAGCAGCCCTGCTCAGAGGAAGGGTGCAATGATGATGTGTAAACTCATTTGTAAACATGAGTTGAACAGAAACTCAGTTTGTTAAAACACAGCCACCCACCAAATCTTTGTAGAAATGACCTGTCAGGAGAGACCTCTCCGGTCCACAAAGCTGTACGATCATGTACTACAAAAGTCCAGCGGCAGTGTGGCTAGTGGTAGGAGATCATGATGGTCCTAAAGAGGAAATGTGTACAGTTTTGTTAAGTAAGTATACATGTGGTTGTGTTTGCTAGCCATGGGGCTTGAATATAGGGCCTGTGCACTGTCTCTCAGCCTCTTTGTGCTCAAGGCTAGTGTTCTACCAACTAAATCCCAACACCACTTCCAGCTTTTTCTTAGTAGTTTATTGGAGATAAGGGTCTCATGGACTTTCTTGTCTCAGCTGGCTTCAAACTGCAATCCTCAGATTTCAGCCCCCTGAGTAGCTAGGATTACAGGCATGAACCAGCAGGCTCCTGGTTTTTATACTTATCCTTTAAAACTTAAAATGAAAGCCCATAAACATTAAGAGGTGTACAATGCAGCATACTCAATTTGTATTTGTTCCCACTGGATCATCTGTGAACTGAGTTAAAGGCTGTCTTAGATATGGAAGGGAAGGAAAGATTTTCCACAAAGTTAGTTTTTGAAGACATTATTATTTAATAGAATTCCTTCTGAGAAGACACTTGACAAGATCAGATGTTAGGTCAAACCCTCATGGAATGGTGTAGGAATTGTCTGGGGAAACCAGGCAACAAAATTTGAATTAGGAGGTAATGTGCTTCCTTCCTCAGCTTACTCAGCTTTATTATCTGAAGAAGAAAGGAATGAGTAGGAAGAGGTCAAGTTCTAGGGCCAGTTTATGGGTTTGTTTTGTTCTCTCTCCAAATCCTGTAAGATAGGAGTGCTGAGTAATAGCCTCTTCCTTTGGAAAGTCCCCACATTATCTCACTCTATCATGAGAGGAGACCTCACTTCTGTGGAGATAAGCTTGCTCTTGGGTCCTTCAGACACATAGTATGCAGACATCAAAAGTCCAATGCTATAAAGGGAACCCAAGATACTCAGTTTTATCAATGATGTAAGGGCCATTTCATGACAATGAATCTGCAAACTGGGTATCATCAATTCCAATAGTGGAAATAGCAGCCCTGGACAGTGGATGATGTAAGATGTTAATTGATCTCCATTCTCACTTCCCTTTCCTTCCATTCTGAATATTTGCCACAATGAAGAGTTTTGCCTCAAAAAGTTTAAGGAATTTGAGTCATGATACCACAGAAACAGGCAAAAATATAATACATAGAAAGATTGTTTTGTGTAATGTCCCTCATAGGCATATGAAGTTAATTTAAATAAACTGAGTAAGAGAAAGGTTAAGTGAAACAGCTTTAAATAAGTAGCTTTTTCTGATTCTCCCATATTCCATTAAGCAAAATTATCACTGATAAAAATGCATTTACTCAAAGCAGCAGCAATGCAGGTTTCACAGAAGCACAACGTTTCGGTTTCCTATAATATCAGTTGAGCTTTCTGTGGGATCTAGGAGAAGGACATGGCATTGTGAGGCTGGGAGAAATAATAGGAGTGAGGATCTGATGAAAACAAGCATCTAAAATCACCTAAAAGTGCAAGAGATGAAGTTTCTACTTAAATATCTGTATCTATCTTTTCTCATTCTCTAATACTAGTACTATAAGCCTCAGCCACTGTCAAGGGCAGAGACTGGATACCTGAGGAGGGAGCAGACTGGAGAGCAGCAAGATTGGTAAAAAAAAAAAAAGCTCTAAGATGCACAGGAGAGGACTCAGGTGGTCTCACAGAAGATGTACAAAGTCACCACTGAAGACAATGGCATGTGTGTGTGTTTGTGTATGTGTGTGTGTGTGTGTGTGTGTGTGTGTGTAAAAAGTGAGGCTTAAAGTCATGCAACATATCCTGAACTATGATTTAACAATGAGCAGTGTCACACATTGATATGAGGTTCTGATAATCTAGAGCAGAATTATGTCCACTGATGAAGGTTTGTAATTTCAAGTCAAGTAAGAAAGCAGTGCCTTCTAGCACCACAAAACTCCAATCTGAGAACTCAGAATAATAATGGGATTATAATATTTAATGGGATTATAATATTTCAAACCATAGGTATGTTATTCTGGGGAATAACAGAGATGGGGGGGATTGAGATCCAAGGCTAGTCTAGGCAAAGTGTTAGCAAGAAGACCTTATCTCAACAAATTCTTCTGGCTAGGTGGTTCATTCCTGAAATCCCAGCTCTGTGGGAGGTGTACGTGAGGGAAGAGCAAAGCCCAAAAATTACTTAAAATACTTAAAGCAAGAAGGGGGCAGGAGGTGGTAGAATGCATGCTAGCATGTATGAGGCTTTGAGTCCAATCAAACGATAATACTATTAAAACAACCCAACAGATGTAAGATGTGCTCATTAGCTGGATTCAGCTTTTTTCCTCTCTACTAGAAATATTTAGAATTTGGGGAAGCATAGGAGAAGTGTACAGCACAAGTACCATGCAGCTGTACATTATCTATACAGCACTCTTAGCCAACATGCTGAGCACTTGCTGGGTTTCAGTTGTTGGCCTCTGATAAGCAGTCATTAATATCAGACTCACAGAAAGAGCAGATGAGTTAATCGAGTCAACTGACTTAAATGACTGACATTGAAGCCTATGCAGGGCTGTGATCTTCAGTTCTAGTACTTGGAAAACTAACCCCAACCCTGATGCAAACACATTGGCTCTGCAAACCTGATTGCATCTGCCATCTTGGTGCCTTTTCTGTTTCTATCATCTGTGAGATGGTCTATCAAGTAAGTTAAATCCAGGCTACAATAGAAGACGCTGCCCAGTGCACTGAGATACACCTGCTGTCATCGGCAGTGGCTGTTTTCAGGGCACTCTGGACTTCTTTTATCACCTGGAAGTCACCATAAGTTCCAATGATAAGAACCACTTTGGGTACAGACTACTATAAGCGTTTTACTAGTCGACAAACTAGACTACAGAAAACTCATGCCCAGACTGATGTGCTTTGCTTTGCATAGAACAGCAATAAACAGTCTGTACATTGCTTATTTTCTGGAAGGAGAGACATATGTGCTGGGGACAAAATACACTGTAACTATGAAACAAGAGGAATAGCATAGGAAAAGAAAGACCCATCTGTACGGTATTTTCACAATAATAATAATAATAATAATAATAATAATAATAATAATAATAATAATAAGAAGAAGAAGAAGAAGAAGAAGAAAGCCTTTGTTTCTCTGAAGGTTACAAGAAATGGGTATTTCTGCAGTTTGAACAGCAGGTGGCACTTTTAACTACTTTACAAGTGAGTCCAGTCTGTTTGTTGTTGTTTTTGTTATTGTTGTTGCTGATTTAGCTTAGGATAGAAACCTAAGTGATATGGTGAGAGGGCACAAAATCATTTAAAATGATCTTGGAAACATTAAAAAACCTCACCAGTGAACAGATTGCAGTCTAAAAATGTACCAAAAATCAAGCCCTGAACTTGTTCTGTATGAGTGTAGCTAGCACACAGACCTTCTGTAGGTAGCTTTCCTTGTCTGGAACAACCTACTCAAGCTGTGTACAAAGGAAAAGAAACAACACTAGAACTTAAAATTTGGAAATGCCCAGTGCAAGTTGAGATGTATGCATTTCTAGAGTCTTCCTAGCACTAAGGGCTTTTGAACAACAATCTCTCCAACAACAATCTCCTTGGCCTTTGCAAGCTGCCTTTTCAGGTATTAGTCAATATGCATGCATAGAAAGCCCCCTTGCTGTGTGCTCTGCCACAACACTAAGACCATCAGTGTTGTAGGATGATGGGGAAACTTCTCCCAGGACAGAATGTGGCCATTGTTATGTTTAGCAAATAATTAACCTGTCAAACTGGGCACCAGTGGCCCTTGACTGTAAACCTAGCTACACAGGAGGCAGAGATATGAGTATGCCAGTAAAAAACCAGCTTGGGCAGGAAAGGCCTTGAGACACTTATCTCCAAGAAACCACCAGAAAACTGGAAGTGGCACTGTGGCTCAAGTGATAGAGAGCTAGACTTGAGCTGAAGAACAGAGAGACAGCCCCTAGGCCTAGAGTTCAAGTCCCATGACTGACAAAATAAAGGAAAAAAAAGTAAAAGAAAGAAAGAAAGAAAGGGAAAAAGGAAAGAGAGAAAGAGAGAGAGAGAGAAAGAAAGAAAGAAAGAAAGAAAGAAAGAAAGAAAGAAAGAAAAAAAGAAAGAAAGAAAGAAAGAAAGAAAGAAAGAAAGAAAGAGAAAGAAAGAAAGAAAAAAGAAAAAGTCGAAAGAAAAAAACCTGTCATGATGAGAGATATGGCAAAGCTCCAGCCTCTGCAGATAAAGACATCCTGACCTGGGAGATGGCTCAAAAACAGAGGCACTGTTACCTTCTCCTGGTAAGAACCAAAGCTCCCACTGGAGCCCATACCATTAGAATGGAGCAGATTCCCAGCACATGCCTACAGCCCCAAGTCAGTGTGGCCAGAGTGATTAGCAGCCAAGCTTCCAAGTCCCCTTTGATTCCTGCCTCCTGGGCACATTGTGGGCCAGCTCAGAAGGAGGTTTCAGAAGAGCATAAAGAGCCATGAAGCAAAGCAGTCATGTAGAAACACAAAGCACATGACTCTCACCCCTGGTCTTCCAGAGTTATTCTCAGATTATTTTGTGGATAAGAAGATGTAAGTGAATCATCTTGCTTCCTGAAAAATATCTCTGTATAGGTAGGCATTCTTTGCCTCACACTGAAAGGCAACCACTTGTCCAAAGGCTGGTCTCATCTGTGGCCAATAAATTTCCTTTTCCCGGCCATCATCCCTTTAACAGACATCTGTATGTTGGCTGATAGCACATCCATGAATGGAGATGTACCTGCGAAGGTTTTGAAACCATAGTGGTCCATGATGTCCTATCACCATTTCTCTCCCACTGTCATCTCAGAATTAGACCAGAAGCTGGTTGCAATCACAGCACATATCAACACAAGACTGTCAATACCTGAACCTTGTCAAAGTCTACTTCAAAGATACCTTTCAGTTTCAATCTATGTCTGACAGAGTATCTACCCCCTACTTTTTTGGTCTAGGATATATGGAGCTATAAACTGGGAGACTTAGAGAATAAGATTAGAGAGAATGGGTCTCCTGGACAGGATCTGCTATAGGTATGACAAGTTGGAAGGAAAAAGAAGCAGCATAAGGAAATATTAACATGGCCAAAGTGGTCAAAAGACATCTCTCCAATGCAAGAATGTGTTTCTGACAAACTTGTTCTTGTTGGGCCATGACCTGGTATGGTGGTGCCACTTTACACTCTGGTCCCAATAGAGTAACATACATGTCATGGCTTCTTCCTTCCACGGCCTAGGCTGACTACCAGAGGTTCATTCCCTGTTTTTACCTCTGCTTTCTAAAAGGGTACACACATCAAGGGGCTCTCTTCTTTCCCTCTACAAATATTCTACCAATGTTCCCTCATTTCACAACTCCTCATTGCCAATCTAGGTGCTGCTGTTCTATGAGTCCTAATGTATCCTCTCCTGAGCCTAACATTTGTTGCCTTTCCTCCTTTTGGTGCTGGGGACTGAACTGAGAGTCATGTGCATGCCAGGGATGTACTCTACTACTGAGCTGCATCTTCACCTCTGAACTTTGTTTATCATACTTGTCAAGAACTCTATTAAGTATTTGATACAATTACTAAGGTACATGAGAATAAGGGAGATGCTGCACTTAGCAATTGGACAAAAAAATCACCGATCTATAGGAATCACCTCCACATTAGCTTGTGTGGCAATGAATGCAGAGCTCTGGCTAGGAGAAAACAAAAGTCATGCCTGAGAAATACATGGTGGTCTACTGGTAAAATTATCAACAGGAGTTTTCTAAGGAGTGAGGCATGAGTCATTAATTATGAACCAAGAACTACTTCTTCAAAAGTGTAAAGAAATAAGCCAAAGCCACCAGAAAAGACTCATGAAAAGACTCATAAATGGGTACTTAAGAGAAAACAAAAATGTTCTTAGTCAAACACTGGTAGATAGGATGGGTGGTGCCTCCATCACAGCTTGGCCTCAATCCTTAACCCACTGAGGAATGAGAGTGCCTTGGCCAGGCCTGCCTTCAGTTCTGACCCAGCAGCCTTAGAAGATTTGGGTTCATCCAACCTGGTCAGTTCTAGGACTAGAGACCCAGGGGTATCAATACTTACTCCATAGGACTCCCACAATGGAAGCTATTTGCACTTTGATCTCCCTGGGGCAAGGACACAAAATAACCTGCTTCTAGTCACAGATCACTCTCTGGGACAGTTTACTTTCTAATGAGTGAGACCAGCTTGGCTTAAAGATCTCTATCCCACCCCTCCCTACCCTACCCCAACCTCAGGCCTGGTAGAGGAAAACTTACGGAACTTACCATCTCCCAACTTTACTAGCAACAAGGTACTTGCACCTCACCCAGAAGTACCTTTTCCTTAGAGCTTTCTATAAGTTGCAGTATTCCCATAGCCCTTTTTCTGAAGAAAAAAGTACTCTTACAGGTTATTGGTGGCCATGGAGGAATGCTTGGCACAGACAACCTGCCTGGAGCCTCACTGAAAGAAGAGTGAAAGATTCTGGCAAAAAGAACCAGTGATTGATTTGGCCTCCAGTGAAAACAGAAGTGTTCACCCTCTTCCTGGCCATTGTAGGTTCTAAGCAATTGAGATTTCTGTTTCACTCATGTAAAGTAAACATACCCAACAGGCTAGATCCATCCATCCCTTATATCCTTATAACACCCTGTGGGCCTCAGACAGCTTTGACTGCTGGAAAAATGAACATGAGAATGGGTCATTGGGACAGGCCATGTCTCCCCTCCTCTCCTTGACTTGGAAGTACTGTGTCAAGCAGTTCTTGATACACTATGGGACTGGTCAGCTTCTCAGCCTCTCACTCCCTCAAACATCTAGAATCACTTCTGTACTTAAAGCTGCCAGACACCTTGAGAAACTACCCTGGCAACCAGGAACTTGCACTCATCCTGTGAGTGCTGCTTCATTGCCAACTGAACTCTAAACACAGGGATCAGTGTTCCTGATACTGTTTCTGGGGAATGTGACTGAAATCCCTCTGATGGGACATGAGACAAGAACCTGTGGTTGTCTGAAGGAGAAGTAGCATCTGGATCTAGTTTTCTTTCTCTTCAAACTGCTTTTTTGCTAGTTGCATGCTTTTGAGAGATTGAAAACTATAAAACTGGGCCAGGAGGAAAAACAACAACATTGGCACTTGTCATCCTCCTCTTCAAAATAGCAGAAAAACCATGAATTTAATACTCCTCTTGAGCACCAATCCTATATTGCTAAGATTAAATCCTTCTGTCCAAATTTATATTTCAAATACACTGAAAGAATAAAAAGGATTCTAAAGAAGAATAAGGGCTCAGGGTATAAAATGTATACTTCTTTATTTATACAAATAGGGTTTTAAAACAATCATATTTAAAAGAAATCTGCATTTTTACATTCACTGTCAGTGAGTTCCTGACAGAGAAGGCTGAGCATGATGATACATAGCAAGGTCCCACTGCAGGACAACAGTAGCTCAGGATAGCACCATTTATTTGAGAAGCAGTAGGCAGGCCCTGGCATTCCTGTTGCACTGCTAGCAATGGGAAATCTTAAACCTCTTCTTCCACAAGACTTCTTCAAATTCCCCCTGTTCATCAGCAGTGGCATCTTTGATTTGCTGGTACTTGGACACCGGGTCATTGATGTTGCTTTCAGCCTCAGTGAACTCCATCTCATACATGCCCTCGCTTGTATACCAGTGCAAGAATGCCTTGTGTTGCAACATGGCACTGAACTGCTCTGAGGTGTGCTTGAAGGGTTCCTGGATGGCCGTGTTGTTGCCAATGAATGTGGCCAACATCGTGAGGCCATGTGTGGGAATGTCACACACAAGTGTCTTCACGTTGTTGGGGATCCATTCTGCAAAGTAGCTGCTGTTCTTGTTCTGCAAGTTGAGCATCTGCTCATCCACCTCCTTCATGGACATGCGGTCTCAGAAGATGGCAGCCGCTGTCAGGTAGAAGCCATGGCGGGGATCACAGGTGACCATCGTGTTCTTGGTGTAAACATCCACTGGGTGAGCTTGGGCACTGAGAAAGCATTGTACTGCTGGCTGGCACGGCTTGTCAGGGGTGCAAGGCCAGGCATGAAGAAGCGCAGGCAGGGCAAGGACACCGTGTTCACAGCCAGCTTGCGCAGGTCTGCATTCAGCTGGGCAGGGAAGCGCAGGCAGGTGGTGACCTTGATCATGGTAGCCAACACCAGGTGGTTCAGGTCTCCATAGGTGGGCAAGGGCAGCTTCAGGGTGCAAAAGCAGATGTCATACAGGGCCTTGTTGTCAATGCAGAATGTTTCATCTACATTTTCCACCAACTGGTGGACAGACAAGATGGTGTTGTAGGGTTAGGTGAGGATGATAGGGTTAGGTGGATAAAGGCTCAGCCCAGCACTGGGAACTAGAGTGTCTGGATGTTAGGGAGGAGGGGTGCCCGTTAGCCATCTCCCATGGACTATGATGACATATCAAATATGAAGTTGTCTGGTCTGAAACTCTGGCCAAATGGTTCCAATCTCACTGAGTCTAAGGTGCCAGTGTCCAACATCTTGGGCAAGGGCATGACACTGAAGGTGTTCATGATGCTGTCTGGGAACTCCTCTCGGATCTTGTTGAGACTCAGGGTGCCCATGCCTGACCTGGTGCTACCTCCCAGGGAGTAGGCCAGCTAGAAACCCTGGAGACAGACACACCTTTCTGCTTACCACTTCCAGCACAGACTCCACCAGCTCGGTTCCCTCTGTGTAGTGGCCCTTGGCCCAGTTATTGCCTGCTCTGTTCTGGCCTATCAGACACAAAGACATGATGAGACACATACTCCAGGAATAATGACTTTGCTATATGCATTGTGAAGACTATAGGCTCCTCTGAGCAACTTTGGCTATTATTTTAGATACACTGGTGAAATAAAGGAAATGTTTTCTTTTTTGGGGTCTAGTCGTGGGCCTGAACTCTGGGCCTGGGCGCTGTCCCTCAGCTCTTCAGCTCAAGGCTAGTGCTCTACCACTTAAGCCACAGCACCACTTCTGGCTTTTTTTCCTGATTATATGGTGCTGAGGAATCGAACCCAGGGCCTCATGCATGCAAGGCAAGCACGGTACTGCTGAGCCACCTTCCTAGCCCCCAGGAAATGTTTTCAATGTATCTGGGACCCTACAAATCACCCAGGTTCTAAAGAAAGTAAAGACAATGTGGAGGAAGATACATTTTAACCCAAACCACGTACTTCTAAAAATGAACAGAGCCTGGTGATGGGAAGGGGTCTCAGTGGTAGAGTGCTTGCCTCACATGCACAAGGCCCTGGGATCGATTCCTCAACACCACATAAACAGAAAAAGCCAGAAGGGATGCTGTGGTTCAAGCGGTAGAGTGCTTGCCTTGTGCTGAAGAGCTGAGGTACAGTGCTCAGGCCCAGAGTTCAAGCCCCACGACCGACCAAAAAAAATGAACAGAGCCTGCCTCAATACTGGAAAAGTACTTACTTTCACAGGAGGAACAAGAGAACAGAATGGTCAGAGGGAAGCTAAGCTGCAGGCACTTGTCTGCACCTTGCTCACACATAGCTGTGCTTTGATTTCTGGTGTCCTGAAATGGTTCCCTGTTATTGCCAGGTATTTGAAATGGCCAGCAGCACTGAAACCTTGTTGGAGGCGTTCCATGCTCGCTGATCATTCCCTTCAGAGGCTGTTTGCAGACTGGTATTTATCTGTGCTGATTGAGTGGACAGGGACATGACTCCTGTGGACTGAAATAGGTGGGTTAGGTGAGGATGATATCTAGATGAATAAAGGCTCAGCTCAGCTCTGGGAACTGGAGTGTCTGGATGTTAGGAAGGAGGGGTGCCTGTTAGCCATCTTCTATGGACCATGCTGACATACTAAATATGAAGTGTCTGGACTGAAACTCTATGGTTCCGATCCTACTAAGTCTAAGGTGCCAGGCTCTAGGTCCACCATGATGGCCCGAGGAACATATTTGTTGCCTGTGGGAACAAGAGTTGACTTGGGCCTATACTTGACAAGGAACTTAGGAGCAGAGCTTATGATTCTAAGTGGCTCTCAGCATTCATTATAGAAATTACAGCATTTCAGACATGGAAACAGAAAAGATATCTTGAGAATGAATCACCATGCAAGAGGCTTCAGCAACTTTAAGGACGTTTGCAGTTGTCTATTTCCATGCATTTTATTCCTTTGCTTTGGGCATGGTGGCTGAAATCTCAGCTACTCAGGAGGCAAAGATGAGCATCAGGCTTTGAGTCTAATGGGGCAAAAGAAAGATGACAACACCTTTTTTTTTGTTGTGTTGTTCATGGTGGGGCTTGAACTCTGGGCCTGGGCACTGTCCCTCAGCTCTTCAGCTCAAGGCTAGCACCTCTATCACTTGAGCCACAGTCCAACTCTCAGTTTTCTGAGTTGTTTATTGTAGATAAGGGTCTCAGGGACTTTCCTGCCCAGGCTGGATTTGAACGATGATTCTCATTTCTCAGCCTCCTGAGTAGCTAGGATTATTGGTGTGAGTCATCATTGCCTATCAGCAAGAAGCTTTCTCTTTTTTGTTAATTTTATTTTTATTGTAAAGGTGCTGTATAGAGGAGTTACAGTTACATGAGTAAGGAAATGAGAACATTTATTGTCGAACATTGTTACCCACTCCTTTGTTGTTCTCCCACTATCCCTTCCCTTCCCCAATTAAAAGTAGCTAGGTGCAGAGCACCAGTGGCTCATGCCTATAATCTTAGCAACTCTGAAGTTGGAGATCATCACTGTTCAAAGCCAGCCTGGGCAGGAAAGTCTGTGAGACTCTTATCTCCAATAAACTAATAGAAAACCAGAAATGGCACTGTGGCTTAAGTGGTAGGGCTGCTTCTCTTGAACAGAAGAGTTGGGGCACAGTGCATAGGCCCAGAGTTTAAGTGCCACTGCCGACAAAAAAAACAAACAAACAAAACAAAAGAGCCAGGTGTGGCTCTTCAGCAAGTAGATGTAGGGGGAATTCAAGTATAATGCTTTCCTGGGGAAAATACATAAAATTCATATTTCTTGTGTTATAATGTTTCAATAATTGTTATCAAATAGCACATTTCCCTGTATTCAAATACTCAGAGCAACCTTGGGCAATTACTTGCAATTTGCCATTTAACCTGATTTTTCAAAAGGGATATCAGTTAAAATGATATAAACATGAGTTTGAGACTGCCCCCTTCCTAAACAATGACATGAAGAAAACTGGCCATCCTGCCTGATATACAGGATCTAATAAAGACACAACATAAAATACTGTTCATAGCAGTGACACAATTCCACACAATGACTCTCAACCAAGGAACCACAAGATTAAAGTCTTATATCTTACTTAAGCAATATCAACACAAAATACCAAGGTGAGGACATCCCCAAATGTAGATCTATAAAACTCAAATACATTAAATAGCTCTGTCCTTTTGTTTGCACTTTTTCATTGGTTTATTACACAGGAAAACCAATTATCTACGATTCTGTTTGTATACAATGATGTAGAATGGAAACTCTTTATATAAAATTAAATGAATTTCACATTGACAGTTACAAAAACTGACAATCTACTCTGTAGACTTCAGTAAGGTTGTTTGTATTAGGAAAGACAATATATATCATTTAAAAGCAGTGTTTACACATTATTATTGGGTTTTTCTACATCACAACAATGTTTTTTACTTTAAAAACCTTAAAAAGAATTTATTGTTGGCTAAGTATTCATATTCAAAATGCTGAAGTCCAGAAGTGTTATAGATTTCAAGGTGAGACACTTTATTTATGCTTTATGATTTGGACTATTCACATATATATTAGTGACTGAACATCCCTCTTTAAAATTTTAAAATTTTCAATTTCAAATTTTATTTTTAGAAATTTAATCTGTATTTTAAAGAGGGCAATGCAACTGGGCTCTGGTTGCTGAAGGGTGAAATTCTAGCTACTCAAAAGTCTGAGATCTTAGGATCGCAGATTGAAGCCAGCTGGGGCAGGAAATTCTGGGAGACTCTCATCTCCAAGAAACTACCTGAAATAGTTGGTGTCATGCCACCTCCTGCGGAGTCTGCATGAGATCGCGTTAGACAAAGAGCTTTAAGGAAGCATGCCTGCAGGAAGGGGGTGTTGGTTCAAGGCTTCCCATACACTTGGCTGCACCTTTATAGCCTCTACCTTTATTCTTACTATATTCTTCTTGGCTGTACATTCGTTGCTTTTATTCTCGTTTTGGCTATTTTTCTATTGATCCGTGAACAGAGCATGTTGTTTCTTTCCAGTCCAATAGAGATGACTTCTCTAAATAATAAAGACTAGGACCAAAGATTAAATGTGGGCGATGCCCCAATCAATCATCTGATGTGACGCTGCCTCCAAAAACTCCTACAACTTCACAAGCGGTTTTGCGGCTCACGCATAGTAAACATAAAAACTTAAAATTTGCAAATATGTTACAACAAGCAGAATTAATGAATTAAACTAAGCTAGAAGGAGTTATCCCAGAAGCCCAGAGAGTTCTAAAAAAAGGAACCCCTGATAATAAAAGGAAAAGAAAGATTGAAGAGATGAAGGACAATGCCTATGCCCAGAGTTGAAGCCCCATGACAAAAAAAAAAAAAAATCCAGGTGTGGCTAGTCAGCAAGTACAGGTAGGGGGAATTCAGTAAAAGGCTTTCCTGAGGAAATTCACAAGTGTATACTCAAAAATTAAAACAAAATATATGGTGGAGTGGCTCAGGTGGATACAGCACTTGACTTACAAGATTGAGGCCCCAAATTCGAACTACAATACCACCCTAAGAAAGGCAGGAACTCCTTCCTTGTCATTAGTATTCCCCAGGGACCTATTCTGCCACAGTATTGGAAGCCGGACAGGAGACACTCACTAGCTGCCTCATTGTAATATACCTCGATTCTCTGCAGCTGTAAGCTGCTGTCTACATAATAGTTGCCAGTGCAGTCAATGTTGTGCTCATCGCTTAGCATTTCCCCAAACTGAGATGGAACTAGAAGTGTATTATGGCCTAGAATGTTAACTGTCCAAACAATGGATTTTAAAATAACTATAAGAAACCCAAGTCCTGTTGACACAAATATTTTTGTAAAAAAATTAGATATTTTAAATTAAAAAAAGCACAAAAATTGATGATATTTTAGTTTTGTTAATCTCTTTGCTATCTGGCTGAATAGAAGACATCTGGGTTCTCCTATGTTTATTCCATCTTACGGGATACCATATTCTGTTTGGATTCTATGATGAGAACCTGGCCTTATATGGACATGAAATTGCCAAAGCAGTAACTTGAAGACTCAGCTAGAAGGGTCTCCAGAACCCCAAGGGTCCTCAGATCATACACCGACAACCACTGATTTAGAAAACACCCACTTAAGGGAACTGAGATAGGGCATGAAAACTCAGAGAAATTTGCATTAAGGTGTATGAACTGTTCTCAATTATCTAATACTCATCAGTTGACAAAAAGGGAATCCTCTGTATCTGTCAGCTCAAAGACACTGCACTCCTTTCATTCAAATCAGACCAAAAATGCATTAGTCTATTCCCAGGAAACTAAGTACAATGACTTGAGTCTCAGGTAAGACTAAGACATGCAAGGGATTTGAAACCACCCCAGCCTTGCTTAAAAAACCACACCCACCTGGGCCACACAAATTAGGGAAATTGGGGAAACTATCTGGGAGACTTGATTTCCAGGAGGTTAGGGACTACTATGGAGCCCCACCTACCTCAGCCTAGACATGACCACCACCACCTGCACCCTCCAACCCCATCCTCTTCCTCCTCATCCCCCTAAATTTGAGACTAGGATCCTAGGCCAGTGTCATGCTCCCCTTTGCGCCAATCTGGTTGCCACAGTGGCTTGCCTGTATGTACACGATCTCCCTCACGGTGTAGGGCTGCAAAGAGTTGGATGTGTGTCCTCAGCAGTGGTGTACACAGAGGAAAACAGGTAGGGCTGGGGAGCAGGAATCTGACACAGCCAACTCAGATCCCCATTTAAAAGTCTGTTTGTTACGGGGCAGAGGAGATGGTGTGGACTTGATAGGCAGAGCCAGCATGTGTTCCAACTCAGTCTGCCTACTGCTGGGTAATCAGAGATAGCTACTTGTTATCACTTAACCCTGGCATCCAGCTGTCAGCCTCAAGTCAATTAGCACAGCTGCCACTCTATTTGGAACCTCTTGCCACACTGCCATCCACCTCCCACCCTGACTCACAAGAGAGGCTGAACCCTGGGATCCAGGAAGCAAGAGGAGGGGCTTCCTCTACACAAGGTACTTGTGCCAGAAGCCAAGAACAAGCCTACCATCTATTTTTGATAGGAGGGCCTAGAACTGAAGGGGCACGTTCTGTTGGATTCCATGACTGATTTCCATTCTGGGAAGAGTCAGGGGCTTAGGGCCTTGCCTTCATACTCAGGTTTTCTTTTCTTTTCTCTTAAAAGCAGCTTGCTTTGTTACTTAAGCCATAGGTCTACTACAGTCTACTTTTTGTTTCATTTGGCTTCTGCTCCAAGCGTGAGAACTCAGCTCCTGCTCTGTGTATGTGTGTGTGTGTGTGTGTGTGTGTGTTTGGCCGGAGTTAGGCACGTTGGTGTTAGGGCTTGAAATTAAGGCCTGGTGACTCTTTCTGAGATTTTTACTATTATTGAGATTAGGTGATTACCTAAATTTCTCTTATTTCAGAATATTGTGGAATAGTGATATTTAGTTGAAGTCACAAACATATTTTAACCTTCACAATGCAAATTGTCATTATTATGGTCGATAAAGTTTGTGAATTCTATTAGCTTTGACAATACAATTCTATAAGCTTTGACAATACAATTATTTCTTCCAGGTGATATATACATTTCTTTCCTTTTGCTTACTGTAAGATGTTCTGTCTTTCACTCTCATTCCTCTCCTCTCTTTCTGAGGTTTTATTGATTTACTTAGTTAACTGAAGGGTAGATGGCTCTACTACTTGAGCCACAGCTAAACTTCTGCCTTTTTTAAGTGATTAATATGAGGCAAGAATTCCATGGGTAGTCCAGGGCAGTACAGAGAGGCTTGAAATCTGAGGATCAGAGTTCAAAGTCAGCCTGGGCAGGAAAGTCAATGAGCCTCTTAACTCCAGTCAACCTAATAGGTGGAAGATAGTAGAGCTGTAGCCTTGAGCAAAACACTTCAATTTTAAGTCCCTCGACTGAACACACTGAAGCAAGTTTCATGGACTTTCCTGTCCAGTATGGCTTTGAACCATGACCTACAGATTTCTGTTTCCTTAGCATTCAGAATTATAAGTGTGAGTCAACATTTACAAATCTTTAATTACCTCTTCTTTCACCTTTTCAGTTATTTATTATTTCTTTCTTTTTGGCATTTGTTATTAGGCACTAACTATTATGCTGTTTTTTTGTTTCCCTTGAAACTACCATGACCTACAACTTTGACCACAGGTAAACTACAGGCTGTTTTTCTTTTTTGCAGCTCTTTTTCTAGGGCTTAAACTCAGGTCACAGTGACTGAGGTTCTATTTTTTTTTAATTGAGTGGTGGTTCTTAGGTCTTGAAATTAAGTCATGATGACTTTCCTTGAGGTTTATTTATTTTTACCTTAATAGTAGCTGGTTTCACTACTTGGGCCACAGCTCAACTTTTGCATTTTTTTGTGGTTAATAGGGGATTAGAATATCAACAGAAAGTCAAGAGCATTACAGAAAGGACTGAAATCTGAGAATCATGTTTCAATGCCAGTCTTGGGCAAGAAAACCAATGAGACAATTATCTCTAATAACCACCGAGAGGTTGGAAGAAGTAGACCTGTAGCCATGAGCAAAACATAGCAAGTTCAAGCCCCCATACTGAACACAGTAAAATATGTCTCCTGTACTTTCCTGCCTGGGCTGGCTTTGAACCAAAGTCCTCAGTTTTCAGTAATCTGAGCAGGTAGAATTACAGTTTTGATTTAGAAGGCCTTAATATGCTCCTTTTCCACCTTTTCATTTATTTGATTGTCCCTTCCCCCTTTTTCAAAGTTCATGTCCTTTATTATTAGGGCCTACTCATTTATGCTCAGTATTTAATTAATTAATTTATTGATATTGTCAGTTGTGGGGCTTGAACTCAATGCCTAGGAACTGTCCATCAGGGACACAGCAGGCACACTACTATTTTCAGACATAGTGCCACTTCTACTTAGTTGGAAAAAACAGTCACCAGGGGACCTTTTAGCCGAGGCTGGCTTCCAAATGTGATTCTCAGATCTAAGCTTCCTGAGTAGCAAGGATTACAGGCATGAGCCAGAGGCACCTGGCTTGTTTTTTTTAGATCAAAGCTAGCAGGCTCTACATTTAGGCCACACTACTTCACTGTCCATGAGATTTTTGGCCTTTTGTTTTTTGCTCAAAGCTAGCAGGAACAAAAACTCAACTCCTGAGGTCTTTTTTTTGGGGGGGGGGAGGCTTGAATTCAAGGCCTAGTGACTCTTGCTGAGGGTTGTTTTGTTTTGTGTTGGGTATTTTGTTTTTCATTTCAAAGCTAGCAGGCTCTACTACTTGAGCCTCAGCTCAACTTCCGCCTCTATTTTTCTTTTAGTGGTTAATAGTAAATAAGAGTCCCATGGGAACCAAGGCACTACACAGTATCCTAAAATCTAAGGATTACAGATTAAAGCCAGCCTGGGCTAGAAAGTCCATCAGTCTCATCTCCAATTAAGCACATGATACAGGAAGTAGTATTTTTAAACTTGAGTAAAAACCCTCAAGTTCAAGCCCATGTCTGGCACACTCAAAAAGAAGTTAGTTGGACTTTCCTGCCCAGGTTGGATTCGAACTGTGATCTTTACATTTCAGCTTGGATTAAAGATATGAGTCTATATTATAAAAAACTAATTGGCTCTTTTCTTCTTCAAATACATTTATTTATTTGTTGGTTCTCTGTCTTGTTTTTAGGGCCTCACCAATCCTGCTGAAGGATAGAATGCTCTAAAACTTTAGTAACAGTTGCAATTTGGTTCATTTTTTAGTTTTGGTGGTTAGTAGGAGGTAAGTATAGACACTCCCACAAGGTCCTGACTTATACTGATTGCGGTTCATTGTCAGGGGACAAGGAAAATTCATGAGACTCTTATCTCAAATTAACCTCCAAAAGATTGGAAATGGTCAAGCAAAAACTTGTAGATCATATCCCAGAAAGGATCACACACACTCATACACACACACACACACACACACACACACAAAATGGGCTTTTTACACACACACACACACACACACACACACACACACACACACACACAATGGGCTTTATGGGCTTTCCTGTCCTGGTTGGCTTGGAATAGTAATGCTCAATTTCAGTGTTTTGAGTAGCTAGAATTTCAAGTGTGAGCCACCAGTTTCTTGTTAATTTTTATCATTTTTAAGACTCTTTGTGCTCTCTTGCACTTTTTAAAAAAATTTATTTTGTGGTTGTCTTAGTGCTAGATTTGTTTTTCACTTACCTTTTTTAAAACTTTTTTTCTTAGCTTTTTTTATTCTCAAGGTTGCTGCTCTACCACTTCAGCCACAGTTCCACTTCTTTTTGCTGATTAGTTGGGAATAGGAGGCTCATTGATTTTCCTGCCCAGGCTGGCTGTGAACCACAGTCCTCAGGTTTGAGGATACTGTGTAGTGCCCTTGGCTTCCTGTGGGAAACTTCTGTCCTATTTACCACCAAAAGATAAAGAGTGTGGGGCAGAAGTTGATCTGTGGTTCAAATAAGAGAGCCTGCTAGCTTTGAATTAAAAAAAAATACTTGGAAGTCTAATTCTGGTACTAATTGTACACTATTCAAACAAAACAAAACAAAAAAACAAAAACAACTTATGCACAGTGACCAGGTAATAAGGATTCCTAACTGATAACCTGAACTCATTTCCCAAAGCCTTTTTTAGATATATATGGTCATTTGTGTCAGCTGAGGAGAGATTAAAGAACAAGGCTTTACAGGCCAGTTACTCAGGACTTGGAAATCAGGATCCATTGGCAAAGCTTTTCAGAAAATGACTAAAAACTCACTCTTCACAATTCCAAATGGTTCTTCCCTCTGTGCAAGGGAAAGAGGGATGAGAAGGAAGAAATATGGGAACTAAGAACCCTCAAACAAGGTAAGTTATGTTAACTTTATTAGATAAAGTAAAACATAGGTGTACGGTGTGCAATACAGAAAAGGACATGTCACCTCTGTGTGGATCCCAGTTAATTTAGTTAATCGATGGTAAGGAGTAAAACCTACTATTGTATTTATAGAAAGGAGCTACATGACAGGCAAGTCAGTTCACTAACCTCAAGGATTTTGAACATAAAGGAGTGAAAGTGTTTGACTCTGTTTGGGTAACAGGAAGGAACAGAGCTGAGGAGGACTGAGATGTGCAGACATTCCCCAAGAAAGATCTCACTGACATCAAGTCTTCAGATGCATGCTGGTTGCCAGTGGCTTATGCCTGTAATCCTACTCAGAAGGCTTAGATCTGAGGATTGTGGTGTGAAGCCATCTGGGATAAGAAAGTTTGTAAGGCCTTTATGTTTTACAACTCAAGAATATTCATATTTGTTGCTAATTGCAACCCAAGGCAGTGCAATAGGATACCAAGCTGAAGAAAATTAGAAAATACACGGACAGGTGTAGAGAAAAAGAAAAAAAAATCAATGAGGACCTGGGGTCCCAAGGCTTACTGGCACTTGGGCCCCAGGTCATACAAGCAATCATATTTATTTGGATTCACACTGGGAAGGTTACCATGGATACATGCAAAAATGAAGCTTCTATATGGCAATCAGAGCCACCACAGTGAGTGAGAAACACTGGTTCCCTTTTTGTTTTGAGAAAGGAGAATGCAACCTAGAGAAAATCCAGACATTTGGTCTATTTTATCTAGCTTCCTAGGTTAAGTTGTCAATTCTTTTACCTCCCAGGCTTCAAGGCCTTTAAAGCACTATGGAAGGGGGCAATAGCTTAACACTCTCCAGAGCTGTGCTTTTTTTTTTAATTGTGAAAATACCATACAGAGGAGTTACAATTACATTGACAAGATAGTGAGTACATTTCTTATCAAACATTGTTGCCTCCTCCTTTGTTTCCCCTTACCATCCCTTCCCCTCTCAACCCCCCTTCCTTCCCCCCACCCCCTACCGAAGTTGTAAAGTTCATTTTTCAACATAACATCTTATACATTTCATTGTTTTAATGAGGTCACCTGTAACCTTATTTATATATTTCTTTCTTTTTTTTTTTTTTTTATTGTGAAAATACCATACAGAGGAGTTACAATTGCGTGGGCAAGATAATGAGTACATTTCTTATCAAGCATTGCTGCCTCCTCCTTGGTTTTCCCTTCCTATCCCTTCCCATCTCCCATCCCTCCCCATGTCGTGCCCCCCACCCCTCCCTCCAGCTCTTCCTACCCCCCCCAAAGTTGTAAATTTCGCTTTTCGACATAACGTGTTGTACATCTCATTCTTGCAATGGGTCCACCAGTATCCCTATTTAAACAATTTGTTTTTTTTTCCTTCCTTTCCACAAATTATACCAACATCAACTACAGTGAAAGCAGGGCTAATTCCATGGGGAGGTACATACAAAGCAACAAAGAAATCATTTTATAAATATGTTGGAAACAATCTCAAGAAAGAAAAAAAAAAACATTTGAATCCTTATCTTGGGGTTCATTTCACCTAACATCAACTTGTCTGACAGTTTCTGTTTGTCTCAGACATATACAAGTTATTTCAAATAAGGGAAACCATGGGACTTATATTTCTTTGGGCCTGGCTTACTTCACAGAGCTGTGTTTTAACCTTTGCATAGTCAGCTCTCAGCTTTCTGAGTACTATTCAGGTGATGTTCCAACCTCTCAAACCTTTTCCAGGTTCAACAGCTCAGCTTGAGTCTCCTACACCTATTAATATTAATAGTATGGATTACAAACAGTAAAAAGAGAAAAATAACATTATACATTTAAACAGAAATAACTGACTTCATTCATTTATACAGGACAAAAAATTTAGCACTGCTGTTTAAGTCACTAATAACACTTTTTTAAGATATACTTTCATGGCTTTCATAAAACTTCCTATATAGTCCTTAGAGTGTCTTTTTACCTCCCATTTTTATTTATTGCATTTGCATAGTAGTATATCATCCTTAAAATCATATCACCTCATAATTAAAGTTTATCTTGTAAGTAAATACTTGTGAGACTTCAATAAAATATCAAAAAAGCTGAAAGTGGAGCTGTGGCTTAAGAGCTATAGTACAAGCCTTGAGCAAAAGAGGCTCAGGGGCACTGTCCAGACCCAAAGTGGAATCTCTAGTGTCCACACATACACCCCCCCCACCCCAGACCCCACACACAATCAGATGATAATGTCTATGAAGTTCTTCCTTAGGATGATCTTGGTGATGCATTTGTGGTAGTAGACAGCAGAGTCGCTGTAGTATAACACGTGTCTAAGACCTGGCATTAGCAAAGGCTATCATGTAACATATCCAACATAATGTCCAGCTCTCTTGATGGTAGATCTGCACATCTTGGGACTTGATGGGACCCATGTACTCTTCAACTAGCTTTCCCATCCTCTGTGCTACCTGCTGCAATGATTCATTATCCACACCAAATATGCTTTCATAACCTTTCCCTAATTATCTGAATACTGGATGCCAGAGATGTCACGGAGACACTCTGTGGCTATTCCCCTCCCTGACAGTCCATTTTACCTCCTATGCTCTCCTCACAGATGTGGGCAATGGTCTCTGAGAGACTTCATGCCTGATCTTGGAGAGATTTAGTTTTATTGTATCCAAAAGCTGTGGGAAATCATGCAGTGAAGGGTCCAGGTTAGGAACATAGCTCCTCCTTCTGGAGGTTTTCCTGTATGTTCTCTTGGCCATTGAACAGAAGTGGGGACTCTGAAAGGGAACTTATATGGTGTTCTCTGTCTGTCTTGGTCCATATAACATAGAACCACTTTCCCATCCCTTTAATGATTTAGACATGCTCCATGTGATTTGTGCTGCACTGCTCTCAATGTAGTAACAACGCAGAGGACACAACTGGATGTTGTGTGGATAGCTGTCAGTACTTGGGCATGAGTCCCCTTCCAGGCAGGGCCCATAACTCCATGCTGGGAAAGTGAGAGGAAGATTAGCTGGCTTATATCTGTGTAATCTGAATGACCCCAGGAGGCATTGAGGCCTCCTCTTCATGCCCATGGCCCCTCAGCATATTGATAAAGAATGACACACCATGCCCAATCATCACCAAAATGCTCACCTGGTCCTGGGCATTATCACCACCGTCTCACCCACTTCTAGCAAATTCTCTTTTTCAAGGCCTTGCCAATCCTCCTCCTTGCATTCTCAGTTAAAATCCTGCTGTCCATGAATAAAGAGCAGAAGACAAGGAAGCAGGTACCCTAGGGAAAGTAAATACTGGACCTCTTCCATGGTGAGAAGATAATGCAACCTGCAACTATAGAATAGCGAAGGAGTTAAGATGGTTGTGCACACAGTTTGTGCAGAAAAAATGCCAGACCTAGTATGCCCTGTTCAGAGTTTCAGTCCATAATCGTCTCTAACAAGGACATCTCAGGTACAGATAAACCAAGTTCATAGTGTCTTTCCTTCTTTTATTCTGTGCCTTTCTGGGGCTTGCACTCAGGAAATGGATACTATCCCTGTAGTTTATGTTTTTCCCCTCAAGGCTACTGCTTTACCACTGGAGCCACAACTCTACTTCTAGGTTTTTTTGTGCGTAATTGGAGATAAAAGTCGTACAGGCTTTCCTACCCAAGTTGGCTTCAATCACTGATCCTCAGCCTCATGAATAGCTAGGATTACAGGCTTGGCCACTGAGCCTGGCAGCAATACTCTTCCTTTTTTATTTCCTTTTCTTTATTTTTTTTGTAAGTTATGGGCCTGAATTCTGGGCTTGGGCACTGTCCCTCATCTCTTCAGATCAAGGCTAGTGCTCTACCACTTGAGCCACAGTGTGCCTTCCAGCTTTCTTTCTGCTTATATGGTACTGAAGAATTGAATTCAGGGCCTCATGAATGCAAGGAAAGCACTCTACCATTGAGCCACCTTCACAGACTCATCTTTCCTTTTCTTAAAAAAAATATTATTAGGAATATGATGTTCAGAGGGGTAACAGTTAAGTCAGTTAAATTAAACAGTTGTCAGGTAATGAATACATTTTTGCGGGACAATTACACCCCTTCCCTTGCTCTCAGTTTATCCCTTCCACTGTGGCTTTTTTGTGGTTAACTGGAGGTAAGAGTCTTCCAGACTTTGCTGCCCAGGGTGACTTTGAACCACAATCCTCAGACATCAGTCTGCTGATGAGCTAGGATTAGAGGCTTGAACTTTAAAGTCAGGATGACTGTTCTGAAGATTGTTCTATATTGCCTATGGGCTGTGGGCCTGAATGGACTTAGGCAGTGAATGCCAGGCAGGTCTGTCATCCGGAAGCATGTGTCCTACTTAAGCCTGACTGGCTCTCAGAACAGATAGGTGATGCTTTCAGAGCAAGAACCAGTGTGTATTAGCTCAACAGAAGTCCTCACTATATTTATCTCATTCAACTACTGGGTTGCTTATATTATCAACACTTTCTTTCTTAAGAACATTTGTATTGTAAGATTGAAGTAACTACAGATTTGTAATGGCCTAGGAATATATGTGTGTTATCAGATTTAATATCCAAACTACATAACTGCTCCGAATCGTTTTATTTATCTTAAAGTAGTTCTTGAATAATACTCTTTATTAGTAATGATATTATTAATATAAGTATTAAAGTTCTCCAAACAAGTTTCTCTTATTAGATGAATTCTTACAGTGACATTGATATTACTTTCTTTTTTTGGGGGGGGGTCCAGTCGTGGGGCCTGAACTCTGGGACTGGGCGCTGTCCCTCAGCTCTTCAGCTCAAGGCTAGTGCTCTACCACTTGAGCCATAGCGCCACTTCCAGCTTTTTTCTTATGTGGTGCTGAGGAATCGAACCCAGGGCCGCGAGCATGCAAGGCAAGTGCTCTACCACTGAGCCACCTTCCCAGCCCCAAAGATTCTTTTTTTTTTTTTTTTGGTTGGCCGTGGGGCTTGAACTCTGGGCCTGGGCGCTGTCCCTCAGCTCTTCAGCTCAAGGCGAGAGCTCTACCATTTGAGCTACAGCGCCACTTCTTACAGTGACATTGAAAGCATCTTCTGGAGCAGCAATGGAAAAGATACTTGGTGAATACTAAGAATGAGGGATGAGAAGTGTGAAAAACAGAACTAAGAGACTTACAAGTGTGACTGGGAAACATCTTCCACAGAGCAGAATCCCAGACTTTTGAAGGTGAGTCGGTCTGAGAATAGGTCTTCAACCAGTTCACGTGACCACATGGGTGAGTCTCAATGTTGCCACATAGATATTATTTTGATTCCTATATGAAACACTCATGTCTGATGGGCTTTCACAACACCAGATTTATGAAAGTTTGCTGTCTTCTTTCCTTCAATATTACTTCACACTTCACTATTGAGTGCATTTTTTTCTTTTAAAACATGAAAACTCAACACCATCTTTTGGACTGAGGTGTTTCCTGTCTCCCTAAAAATAGCTCTGTTATTTAAGAGGCTTCCTGACAGGTTCCAGTGCCTCACTTCTTTAATACTAGCTACTCATGAGGCTGGGATTTGAAGATCATAGTTGAAGCCTGCCATGGTAGGAGAGTCCATCAGAATCTCATCTCCAATCAATTACCAAAAAAGCCAGAAGTGGAGCTGTGGATGAAGTGGTAGAGCAGGAAAAAAGGCATAAGGGCAGGTTGCACTCAGCCTCAGCCTGAGCCTCAGCCCAGCCTTCAGGCACACACACACACACACACACACACACACACACACACACACACACACACACGTGTCTTGTCCATGGGGTCCCATGAAATCGTTGGAGACCTGTCTTCAAATGGACTCACCCTTATATTCACGCCATTAATGTGGAAATTGGCTCTCAGTCACCTATAGATCTATTGGTTCAGGTTGTGTATTTTGCATCCCACTTCCTCTGCTTGTTTTCTGAGGTGAGTTTTGTAGCTCAAAACAGTTGTCCATACACTTCAAGATGCTGCTTATGGTCTCAGGGCCTGCATTCACACTCCAAATGGAAAAATAAAATATAACCTGAGACCGTCTGCTTACTTTGAGGACCATCTATTCAGGCAAGGGCAGCTCCCTATGAATGGCATACTGGAAGCCAGGCTCAGGGTGTTCAAACAGACAGAAGCGAGGTGTGGAGGGCTTGAGTTGTTCTGAGGAAAAGCAGAGAATGGAGGAAGACAGAGAAACTGGGAAAAGACAATCTACCTTCCCATGTTTCCTTGCAGTTCCTGATCCATAGTACAACCTTTGCTAATTGTTCTGCTGTGTGTGTGTGTGTGTGTGTGTGTGTGTGTGTGTGTGTGTGTGTCTCCGTGAATGTTTGCATGTACACAGTAGTTCTGGGCCTTGAATTCAAGGGCTGGGCACTGGGATGTCAGGATGAATGTGAGCAAGTATATCATATGCGTGTGTGGAAGTAACTCCATCAAACCTCTCAGTGTGTTCAACTAGTATATACTAATGAAAGTGAAAAAATGATTAAGCAATGCTCAAACTCCTTCCTAAGCTATTTAGAGATAACTTTAAAAAGTATGAGAAAGCATTGTTGGTAGGGGATATGAAAACAGCTGTAGTTAAAACTATGGGATTATTCAAGGCAGGTCCTAGTGGCTCATACTTGTACTCCTAGATGCTCAGGAAGCTGAGAACTAAGGATCATTATTTGAAACCTGCCTAAGCTGGAAAGTTATGACACTCTATATAAGATATACTACTCAGAAAAAGCTCAAAGTGGTGCTCTGGGACTCAAGCAGTAGAGTGCCCTAAATTCAAACCACAGGACTGGCAGAAAAAAAAGAAATAGTCCAAACTTAAGATGTCTAGGGAGTTTTAGAATAACTGTCCTATAAAAACAAATTACTATATCTTGGGGTTCATTTGTTGTTTTTGTTTTAGATTTATTATGTAAGTGTTTGGTTTCCTTTGTATATTCTTCCCCCTGTGGTATATCCCCTGTTGTCACTGTACTTGACTTTGATACCCTGCATCTTGTAGATACATTTTTCTAATTTGGGGAGGGGAAGGGAAATAACAAAATGCTAAAACAAGGACACAGGATGACCCGTTGCAACAATGACACCCATAAGACAGTATGTTGGAAATGAACTTTACAACTTCGGGTGGGGAGGAGAGGAGTGTGGGAGGTGGGGGAGGTAAGGGATAGTGGAAGAAAAACAAGGGAAGGGGTAACAATGCTTGACCAGAAATGTACTCATTGCCTTATTTATGTAACTCTAACCCCTCTATAGACTCTTTACAATAAAATAAAATTTAAAAAATGAAAAATAACTAGTTACAGCTAAAGTAGGAAAGGAAAAAAAACCTTTCACCCACTGGCCTGTGGCAACAGTAATTAGAAATACACAGTCAGTACAAATAAATTGCAATCCCCCTACAGATTCATGCCTATGGCTACTTCACCTTCTTTGTCCCCAGGGGAAAGTCAGGAGAAATCAGTACAAGCTTCCCATCCTGTGACAGTCTACTCAATACCTGTACCAAGATTGTCATCTGTAGGATATCAGATGGAAAAAGTCAACATTCCTTCCAAAAGGGTCTCAAATGAGCCTTATAAACCATAGCCTCCTACTGTCCTGATTTAAATCTTATTTCCCTTCCCAAGCTACAAATACATATAAACTTGTGGAGGCCTCTAGAGAGATGGACAAAGACTTATAAAATATATACTATATTTCACACCTGTAGAAAACTAAAACTAGATCCTTATATAGCACCCTGCAACAGAATCAACTCCAAATGGATCAAAGACCTTGGAGTCAAAGGAGATAGCCTGAAACCATTACAGGAAGGAAGAGGAAAACCTCTAGGTCTCCTTGGCACATGCCGAAAATTTCTTAATAAAGGCCAAGAAACACATAAAATCATAGAAAAGTTGGACAAATGGGATTGCATGAAACTGCAGAGCTTCTGCATGGCAAAGGACATAGCTAGCAAGATCAATAGAAAGCCCAAGTACTGGGAGAAGATCTTCACTAGCCATACAATGGACAAGGGTCTCATATCTAAAATATATTTAGAACTCAAAAAATTAAATTCCCCAAAAACAAATCCTCAAAGAAACAACTGCCCCATGAATAAGTGGGCTAAAGACTTAAAGAGAAAGGTCTCTGAAGAGGAAATAGGAATGGCCAATAGACACATGAAGAATAAAAATGAAAATCAAGACAATGTTGAGATTCCACCTCACCCCAGTTAGAATGGCTATAATCAAGAACTCTAATAATAACAGATGATGGAGGGGATGTGGTCAAAAAGGAACCTTACTGCATTGTTGGTGGGAGTGTAAACTTGTTCATCCCCTTTGGAAAGCAGTATGGATATTCTTCAATAGACTCCACATAGAGCTTCCCTATGACCCAGAAATCCCACTTTTGAGCATTTACCCAAATGATCGCAAACAAGACTATATTAAAGCTACCAGCACAATTGTTTATTGCAGCATTATTTACCATAGCTAGGATATGGAACCAACCCAGGTGTCCCTCAGTAGATAAATGGATCAAGAAAATGTGACATATATATGTATATATACATATACATATATATATATATATATATACATATTTATACACACACACACACACACACGTACACAATGGAATTCTATGCCTCCATTAGAATTACATCACCCCACTTGTTAGGAAATAGAAAGACTTGGAAAAAATTATATTAAGTGAAGTAGGCCAGGCCCCCCCAAAACGTAGGTCTTATAGTTTCCCTTTTTTTTCAATAACTAGTATATGTCTAGGACAAGAAGAAAAAATCAAAAGCTATGTACATATGACCATATAGGATGATGTTAAGTGAAATAAACCTCAAGATAGTAACTCAAGTGCTTTTTTCTTCCTTGCTATTGTTTTTAACATATTTATAATGTACTATGTGATTTTTTTTGTTTCTCTGGTATGTTCTTCCTCCAGGGTATTACTCTGTATTCACTGTATTTGTTTCTGGTGACCTGCGTCTTATATGTACATAACAAGATGCTTAAATAAGGATACAGTTTAACCCATTGTAACAATGAGATGTACAAAACACTATGTTGAAAACAAACTTTACAACTTTTGTGGTGGATGGGAGGTGTTGGGAAGGTGGGAAGGGAAGGGATGTTTGGGGAAAAAGAAAGGAGGAGGTGACAATGCTCACTAGGAAATGTGCCCACTACTTTACTCATGTAACTGTAAACCTTCTGTACAATATTTTTACACTAAAAATATTTTAAAAACAGCTTAAAGAATATATACTATGTTTCAATAAATTGAATGAGGATTCATAAAAGGCATGTTTTGAATTTTATTTTTAAAATAAAATGAGGGCTGGGAAGGTTGCTTAGGGGTAGAGTGATTGTCTTGCATGCATAAGGCCCTGAGTTCCATTACTCATCACCACATAAGTCGGAAAAAGCCAGAAGTGGTGCTGTGGCTCAAATGGTAAAGCACTATCCTTCATCTAAAGACCTGAGGGACAGTGACCAGGCCCAGATTTCAGAGTTCAGGCCCAATGACTGACAAAATGAAAGAGAGAAAGAAAAAAAGGAAGGAAGGAAGGAAGGAAGGAAGGAAGGAAGGAAGGAAGGAAGGAAGGAAGAAAGGAAGGAAGGAAGGAAGGAAGGAAGAAGGAAGGAAGGAAGGAAGGAAAGAAGGAAGGAAGGAAGGAAGGAAGGAAGGAAGGAAGGAAGGAAGGAAGGAAGGAAGGAAGGAAGGAAGGAAAGAAGGAAGGAAGGAAGGAAGGAAGGAAGAAAGGAAGGGATGAAGGAAGGGAGGGAGGGAGGAAGAAAGTTGAGATAGTGTCCAGAGCCAAAGTTCAAGCCCTGAAAAAGTACCCCCTCACCAAACACAAAATCATACACAGGGCTGAGATTCAGCTTAGCAACTTACCATGCATGAGTTTTGATCCCTAAAACAAGGAAAGGGAGGGATTGGGTGAGGGAAGAGAGAGGGAGGGAGAAAAGGATAGGGAGAAATAACAGCATATAGAAAAGAGGGTAGCTCTGCATAATAAATGATATTCACTAGGGTACATGGTCAGGCAAACATTTTCTGTAAAGGAACAGAGTAAGTACATCCAGGCTTTGGGAGTCACATGATATGTCCTAAGTATTCCATTCTTCTGTGGCAGTGTGACAGGGGACACAGATAAAATGAATGCATTATAACTTTACTAACATTCACTGAAACTTGAATTCTATTTTTATTTGAAATATGGCTAGTGTAACTGTGTGTCTGAATTTTTAATTTTATGTAATTTTGCTTACTGTAAGTATTGTCACTTACAACTTTGTGGCTGGCTACTCCACTGAGTAGAACAAGTCTGGCCACTGATGAAGTCTTAGAGCACCTCCAAAGTAATCCAGGAATACAAGCCACGGAAGTCACTCAGGTTTTTGGTAGTCACAGTAAGAAACAGTAAAATAAGAAAATAAATAAAACCTTCAATTAAAAACACCAAAGGAGCTTTAATAAAAATTCAGCAAAATTTATCTAGTATTTAAAGCTTAATCCTCAGATTTCAGCATTCTGAGTAGCTAGGATTACAAATGTGAACTACTCTCATGTCTTTGTTAGTTTTTTAAATACCAAGTCAGCCTTGTTACTTACCTGGCACTTGTTACTTACCTGGCAGGGGAGATACTATGATCATGAAGATGGTTTTCCAGGGCCAGGCTTATCTATTGCACTTCAGATGTGCTGACCCCTGAGATTTCCCCAAATGTGGGAAATTCGACTGTATAATTTGTGGTAGTGGGGGACTGTGTTAGTTCTCTCCACTGGATAGATAGATAGATAGATAGATAGATAGATAGATAGATAGATAGATAGATAGATAGATAGATAGATAGCATTGTATTTTATATTGGCCTCATCTGCTTTCCTGCACTCAGCAGTCACTTGGTCCTAAGGACTACTATAAACGATGAGGTACCTCTAGGACTACTTTGTAGTTGCTAGGAACTACAAGGAGTAGAGAAATCAGCTTGAACTCACCATGAGAAAATAAATGAGGAATTTGGGTGCAGGTGGCTTACACATGTAATCGTGAGATCTGAGGATTGCAGTTCAAAGCCAGCCCATATAGGAAAGCTCATGAGATTCTTATCCTCAATTAACCACCATAAAACCAGAAGTGGGCTCTGGCTCAAGTGGTAGAGCACTTCACTTGAGCTGAAGAGCTCAGGGACAGTACCCAGAGTTCAAGTCCCATGACTTACAAATAAAAAGAAAGAAAACAAATGAGTGACCAGAGCCAATGGCTCATACCTGTAATTCTAGCTAGTTAGAAGGCTGAGATCTGAGGATCAAGGTTCAACACCAGCCTAGGAAGGAAAATCTATGAGATTCTTATTTCCAATTAAGCACTGAAAACCATAAGTGACAATGTAACTCAAAGTGTTAGAGCACTATCCTTGAGCACAAAAGATCAGGGACAGGATCCAGGACCTGAGTTCAAGCCCAACAACCGACCAAAAAAAAAAAAAAAGGAATGAGAAGCCACCTTAATGAAATAGCTAGGCAAGTACAATATACAGAATAACTCCTCCCTTCCTTCTTTTCTTCCTTCTATTCCTTCACATCCTTTCCCCCTTTCTATCCTAGAACTTAAACTCAGGGCCTCATGCATTTTAGGTAGGTATTTTACCAGATGAGCCATACACCTGCTTTTTTTGGCTTTAGTTATTTTTCTTTCTTTCTTTCTTTTTTTTGGGGGGGGGGTCCAGTCGTGGGGCCTGAACTCTAGGCCTGGGCACTGTCCCTCAACTCTTCACTTGAGCCACAGCGCCACTTCTGGCTTTTTTCTTTTTGCTTATGTGGTGCTGAGGAATCGAACCCAGGGCCTCAGGCATGCAAGGCAAGCGCTCTACCACTGACCACCTTCCCAGTCCACATTTTTCTTTTGTTGGTTATGTAACTTGAACTCTGTGCCTGGGTGTTGTCCCTGAGTTCTTCAGCCCAAGGTGAAGGCTCTACTGTTTGAGCCACAGTACCACTTCTGGTTTTCTAGTGGTTTATTGGCGATATGAGTCTCACTGGGCTGCCTGGCCTGGCTTTGATCTGTGATCTTCAGATTTCAGCCTCCTGTGTAGCTAAGATTACAGGCATGAGCCACCTGCGCCTGGCTTGGCTTTAGCTATTTTTGTGGGTTTTATGTCTATGAACAGGCCAGCATAGACCATAATCCTTCTTTTTACCCTTTCTGAGTAGATGAAATAAGAAGCACAATGCATTGGGTTCAATATTGATTGAGATCCAATATTTTGAATGTTTTTCCTGGGCTAACATCAAATCATAATCCTCTCTGTATCTGTCAAGACCCAGCAGCTAGCATTACAAGTGTGAGCTCCCATCCCTGGCTCAAATTTCTGATGACTAAAACATCTGAACAGAGTTTTAATAATTTTAAATGTGAATTTGGGGGCAATGGGTGCTCTTACTTGCCTAGTTGCAAATTGCACCAAAAATTCCAAATATTAACTTTTGATTTCCTAGAGTACATTAAATAAGCAGATAAACTTTAAAAAGCAATTAACTAAAGAAAAAAGCTAAACAGAATACATCCTTACCATTGTAACTTTGGACTAACACCTTGTCAATCATTGCTTCCATCATAGGTTTTTGTCTGGGCAGTATATTCCATACACAGATGATGTCACCCCCAAGGTTGTGGGATAAACAGCCTATATCCACAGGAGTGAAAGCCAGGCTCTAGGCAAACACACCAAAGGAAGGCAGGGTCCAGCAGCATTGTACGTGGCAATGTCCCAACATATGACCCGAAGTTTTAGGGCAGCTTAAATAAAGCTTTTTCCTTAGGAATAATACTGTATTAAGGCATACCTCTTCTTCTGGGTTTATCACTGCTTAATTGGAGACAAGTCTCATGGACTTTCTGCTTGGGCTGGCCTGAAATCATGTTCCTCAGATCTCAGCCTCGTAAGCAGCAAGGATTATAGGCATGAGCTACCAATGTCTAAATTGATTATTCCTTTAATAAAAATCAAAATGGCTACAGTATGGTTTAACAGAGAGCTTGAATCCTTTTCTGAGCCTTATAAATTTTCTGACTAGAAGCAGAATGACAAACTGACATGTGGGAAACAATGTACCATATTAAACCATTTTTCAGTAGAGTATCTGGCTCATCAGTTTGGCTCTTGTCCTCCTATTCTAATGGTGACTTTTCTGCCCGGGCTGGATTCAAAACACAATCCTTACATCTCAGCCTCTTGAGTAAGATTATAGGCATGAGCCACCTGTCCCTGGCACCATCCACTTTTCTGTACAAGTGAATAAAACTCAGTGATGTAGTGTCTACCTCTTTAACCCAAAGCAGGTAAGAAACCAAAATTGAATTTGAAATTCAGTTGAATATGAGTCTATATTCTTAACAACAGTGTTGTAAATTATTTGGTCTTTGCACAAGTCTCTTAGTAGATAAAGCACACATGTCATGATTTTTCTATTTCAAATGGTCCATGAGAGATAGCTCGGCATGGTATGTAATTCCATCACTTGGGAAGCTGAAGCAGAAGCAAAATAAGTTCAAGGCCATCTTGGCTATGTAGTGAGATGCCATTTCAGAAGGGCAGGAAGTAAATGGCTCCTGATTATATAAGCCTTGGCAATTACTTTCCCATCTTCTGTGTCTACAAAGAGAAGCCTAAGACTCCAAGGCCAAACAGAAAACATGACCCAAAGACTAACACAAAACAACTGGATACCAGCTGTGTCGACTCATTCTTGGGCCAATACAGTGTCAACCAAAGGCACTCTTGAACAGTTGAGTCTATGTCCCCTCCTCTTCTCTTCAGAAAGGGTCATTTCAAAATCATCATTCCTAGAAATTAAAAGACATCAGTGATATTAGGATTTCCATTCCAGCATATTTATAAGTCAGTGAACACTTAAGACATTGGCAACTATACAATTAAGTGACTAGCAAGTGGAACATGGTACATGAAGACACTAATAGTTCATAGTATATGGTCTGTGAATTAGAACTTATTAAATTTGCTACCATAGCTGCAGCAGGTGGAGTAACAGTTGGGGGAGGCAGCAGCAACCTTGGCTCCAGCCCCTTGACCTCCGGAGTGCATCATGGAACCTAGCAGCCCTTCACAAAGGCTGGGAGAGAAGAGAGCTGCCATGGAATGCTAGGATCATGCCTCTGGTGTGGCATGCGACCATCACCTCACTTCTGCTTCCTGGCTAGATGAATAGGGGCCGCATGCCTGTGTCACCTCACTCCTGCTTCTGGTCTGGGTGGGTAGGAGCCGTGTGCCTGCACCACCTCACTCCTGCTTCTGGTCTGCATGAGTGGGGAAGTAAGGGCCATGCTGCCTGTGTCACCTAACGACAGCCTCCGGTCTGGGTGGGTAGGGGCCATGTCCCTGCATCACTTCACTACTGCTTCCTGGCTGGATAAGTCTGGGCTTGGTGCCCTTGTCACCTTACTCTGTCTTCCGGTCTTAGTGAGTGGGGGCTGCTTACCTGTGTCACCTCACTCCTGATTCCAGTCTGGGTGAATAGGGGAGTAAGGGCCATGTGCCTGCACCACCTCAATCTTGCTTCCGGTCTGGGTTGGTCTGACTGGCTGTGAGCTAATTACTATGTCCAGATGCTGTTTACCAGCCCACGCCAGACGTTAGACTTTTCCAGTTCTCATAACAAAGCATGACATTAATGGATTAGGATGGCACCTTGCTAGGTTTGAGAACCATGTTATTAAATTGTGTGTGTTTGCATGTGCACTGGTCTTGGGCCTTGAACTCAGGGCCTGAGGTCTATCCCTGAGGTATTTGATCAAGGTAGAGCTCTACTTCTTGAGCCACAACTCAACATATGGCATTTTTTTGTGGTTAATTGGGACTAAAAGTCTCCCAGATTTTCCTGTCTGGGCTGGCCTTGAACCACTATCCTCATATCTCAGACTTTTCAGTAGCTAGGATTTACAGGTGTGAGCTACTGGTGCCTCTGTATTTGCTTGATTACCATCCAGAGAGAACTGTGCTTGGTAAGTGTTCTGGAGGAAAAAGAATTGAACTCTTCCAATGAGCAATGGTGAAAATACTCAGGTTCTAGCCCGGCATTGGTGGATCAGGCCTCTAATTCTACCAATTCAGGAATGTGAAATCTGAGAATTGCAATTAGAAATTAGTGTGTGGAGGTCAGAGTTCTTGAGACTCTTTATCTCCAACAAACTATCACAAACCTGGAAGTGGCACTGTATCTAAGTGGTAGAGCACCAACCTTGAGGGAAAATGGACACAGACAGCACTCAGGCCATGAGTTCAAGTCCAAAGACCACAAAAAAAAAAACAAGAAAAAATTGGGTTCTTCAGTAGAAGTTTATCATTATAAATATCTCTTTCCCATTACATTTAGATCTGTCATAGATGTATGAATCTTAGGGGAATAAGAAACTTGGCTAAAAAATATAGGAAGCATTGTGTGTGTGTGTGTGTGTGTGTGTGTGTGTGTGTTTGCCAGTCCTGAGGCTTGAACCTAGGACATTAATCTCTTGATTGGCTTCCTTCCATCAAGGCTGGTACTCTGCGACTTGGTACACAGTCCTACTCCCAGATTTTTAATTGTTAATTGGAGATAATAGTTTTACACACTTTTCTGCCTGTGGTGGCCAATTCTGGAATGTGATTATTTTGAATCATGCTGTAAAAAATGAGTGTGCAAATAGCTGTACTATAAGGCTGACTTACATTTCTTCAGGTGTATATGTAGGATTTCTTGTGTGGAACTTCCACACTGATTTCTGTTGGGGCTGTAATGATTCACTTAATTGCCATCATTGTGTAGGGTATCTTTCCCCACCTCATTGCAAGTATTTCTGTTTTCTTTTTTAATAGGCATTCTGATTAGGCAGACATGAACTTCAACATAGATTTGATTTGCATTTCCTTGATTACTAACGGTGTTGAATATTTTCATGTATTCCTTAGATACCTACATCAGTTTTGGGGAACTATCTAGTCAATTCCCTTGCCTATTTATTGATTAGATTATTTGTTCTTAGGGTGTTTCATTTTTTGTCTATATATTCTAGATATTAGGATTTCTTCTGTTACTCAAAAGGCAGGAGTTTAGGCTTATTTTACTTAATCTTAACAAAAGATGCCTGTGAGCTTCAAATTATTTAAGTGATGATTGATTTAAAAATGAGAAGGATGTGGCTCACAGAATAGAGTGTCTGTCAACATGTACAAGTTCTGAACTCAGAGTACAGTGTCTACAAAAAAGAGATTCTATTATTTTAGAACAATAAAAGCTAATAAGCTACATTTTCTCAAAATATGTAATTCTAAATATTTCACTATTCTTCGTGGTAAAACTATTGCAAATTTTAGCACAAAATAATAATTTTAGGTTCTATTTTTTCCTTGGTAATCATTCAAGCCAGCAAAACTGAAGAAAATACAAGTTTGGCTAGGTGCTGATGGCTCATGTCTGTATTCCTATCTACTCAGGAGGCTGGGACATGAAGATTGCAGTTCAAAGCCAGCCTGTGCAGGAAACTCCATGAAGCTTATCTACAAATAACCACCAGAAAACTAGAAGTTGTGCTGTGGCTCGAGTGCTAGAGTGCTTTCCTTGAGCTGAATAGCTAAGGGACTGCCCCTCGGCCCAGCGTTCAAGCCCCACGACTGACAAAAAACAACAAAAAAACAACTTTGTATAAAGAGTAGAATCTCCAAGTTTTTATTCAAGTTTTTTAGTTCTTGTGGCAAATGTTTTCATTGGATAGAAAGTGGACAGATTATATGTCATTGTGATAAACTTGCTACTATGTGGTTGCTTTTCTCCCATTTATAATTTCATCCATCTAACATTGTTGAAGATGAAAAATCCATCAAGGACAAGACATACTATTTGGAAAAACTGGTAAGTTGAAATGACTATTACTTTCTAGTTTGGCAAAGAAGCTGTGATTTTCCTTCCCTCCCCAGGATTTGAACAATGAAAAAAAAATTGTCTTGGTTTTTCCAAAAAGTGAGGAATACAGCTCATATTCAAATAATTAGAAGATAATGAAATGAATGTTTAGGATACATAATATGCTTAATTTTGAACCTTCCTCTCAAGAAACTTAGCACACATTGGTTAGATATTGATATCAAAGAGCCCACTGCAGGTGCTTCATACCTATAATTGGCTACTCAGAAGGATGAGATCTGGGATTGAGATTGGTGCCAGCATGGATGAAGTCCCCTGCTGTTAGATCATATGTCTCTTCCTCCCATCCTCAATGTGAAGTTGTCTCCCCAGATTACCATCTTTCTGATTCATTGATATTATCATTGGGATTTTTGGTTTTCTCCTTCAGCATGAAATTTGCATGGAGAAGGCCATTCATAGCTGTATTCACATGTTTCTCCAGTTGCCTACGGCAGTGCCTGGTCCTTAGTGCTTAGTAGCTTTGTGTAGAGATGTGCCTTAATGCTTAGTACCCTTGTATAGAGGTGAGCCTGCTCTGCTCATGTAATATCAGAATTCAGTCAGGAAAACTCATCAAGCTGTGGTCTTGTAGTTAATAGTCATTTATTCTAATTATTCTTTTCCTCCTTGTGTATCTAAGTCCACATAAAGGTGAGATCAGTGGCTGACACCTATCCGTTGTGATGGAAAAAGAGGTTGTGACATCATAGAAGTTATTGTGAAGCTGTAGGATGACCCCACCACGAAAGCACCCAAAATGGCAGGCTCCCACATTCACGAATACATTAAACAAACCGTCATTCACTCTCTGCTAGGTTTAGACTCAGCGTTTCCCTTTCCTATTTAAATTAAAGAAAAATTCAAGACATGCCTTTTTTGATTTGTCATTGAATTATTGATATGTCCCTCCAAACAAAGGAAATAAGAATGCCATTTAATGGAATGTAAATGTAAGGCATGGAAAAAAACAACATAAAAGTTCCTAGGGAAAACATCAAAAGTGGCAGCTGCTACAAAAGTTGGTTCTTAAAACCAACTGGTGTCTCACACCAGTAATCCTGGTATAATATAAGTTAATGAAAGTTTTCTTTTTGTGCCAGTCCAAGGGTTTGAACTTGAGACCTGGGCTCTGAGTTTTTTGCTCAAGTCTAGCAATTTACTACTTCAGTCATATCTTCACTTCTAGTACATTTGGTAGTGTAGTGGAGATAAGAATTTCCAAGATTTTTCTGCCTGTGCTGGCTTCAAACTGTGATCCTCGATGTCAGCCTCCTGAGTAAGATAACAGGCATGAGCCACCAGCTAAAAGTTACTTTTGTGAGATATAAAAATTTACTTATGTAAGATATAAAAAGCAACATAAACAAATGAAACATTAGAACAAAACTGGAACAAGTTATATAGAAGACATAAAAAGACAAACCCCAAAGCCCCAAGTTAAAGCCTAAGGACCACCACAAAAGAAATAAAGAAGTGTAGAAAAAGTAATAGCCAGTGACAGAGTTTTAAATTAATCAATCACAGGTGGCTTACACATGTTATATTAACTGCATAGGGGACTAAAATCAGAAAATACCATTTAAAAGGCAAGCCCAAGCAGGGAAATCCTTTGGCCATTTTTCTGTGTGTGCCAGTCATGAGAGTTGAATTTGTTCTACTTTATTCAAGGCTGGAGTTCTATCAATCTCAGCTTTTTGGTGGGATCACTACCAGCTAACTGGAGATAAAGAGAATCATGGAATTTCCTTTGCAGGCTGGCTTCAAAACTGTGATCCTCAGATTTCAGCTTCCTGAGGTATTCTGTGCATTGCATGAGACTCTTATCTCTAATGAACCACGAAAAAAATAAAGAAAAGAAAAAAAACAGCTGGAGGTTGAGCTGTGTCTCCAATGGCAGAAATGAGACTGATTTCTGGGACAGCACCCACATCTTGAGATAAGCTTCAGGACCAGTACAAACAAGAATAAAATAAATAAATGAAAAGAAAGGTAGAAGAAGAAAAGGGAGAGCAAATTTCAGAGGATAAAATAAAAACTGAGGTAGCTTACACTTGTTATTAAAGTTACTCAAGGGTCACACATCTGAGACTCAGTGTTCAAGGCCAGCCAAGGCAGGTGAGTCCATGGACTTATCTCTAATTAGCCAACTACAGTTTTTTTAAAAAAATCCACAAATTGTGCTGTGGCTCACGTATTAGCATGCTAGTATTAAAAATGTACTGTGACGGGGCTGGGAAGTTGCCTCAGTAGTAGAGTGCTGCCTTGCATGCATGAGGCCCTGGGTTCAATTCCTCAGCAAAAAATAAGAAAAAAAGCCAGAAGTGGCACTGTGGAACAAGTGGTAGGGCTCTAGCCTCAAGCTGAAGAGTTGAGAGACAGTGCCCAAGCCCAGAGTTCAGGCCCCATGACCGGCAAAAATAAAAAGTACTGGGACAATACCCAGGCTCTGATTTATAGCCCAAAGCCCAGCATACATATAGAAATAAAAAATAGAAATTAAAAAATGTATTGGAAAATCCAATTAAATTTTCCAAATGAGCCATGAGTTTTTGTTTCATGTGTGTAATCCTAGAAACTAAGATAGATGAAATCTGAGGATTATGGTGTCTTATCATAAAATCACCAGCAAAACAAACAAACAAGAAAACAGAAGTGAGGCTGTGATTGGAGTTGTAAAGCACCAGCCTTGAGTGAGAAAGCTACAAAACAGTGCCCTGAGTGCCTCAGAGATCCAGCCTCTGGATCACAAAAAAAAGATAAGAAAAATAGAACCCAGGGCTGGTGACTCATGCCTGTAATTCAAGAACCTCAGTAGGCAGAAATATGGGGATCCAGTGTAAAGACCAAACTTAGCAAGAAAGCCCAGAAGACAGTTCTTTGTGGCACATCCTAGGGCTGGAACTGTACTACTCCCAGATTTTTGGCAGTTAATTGGAGGTAAGGATCTTAGACTTTCTGCTCAGCGTGGCTTTGAACCATGATGGTCAGACTTCAGCCTCCTGAAACAGGCCAGGCCTTGCATGAGTTCTAGCTCCAGGACCATCACACACAAAACAATGAAATGAATAAATGTAAAGAAGGGTAGAAGAAGAACCAATAACCGAGGCTTCAATGAGCCAATCAGCCAATCATTGGTGGCTCATAACTGTAATTCTAGTTACTCAGGAGGCTAAAATATGAGGATAATATTTAAAGACCAGACCAATTAGGAAAGTCCATAAGACACGTGTGTGTGTGTGTGTCTGTATGTCTGTGTGAGAGTCCTGTTGCTTGAACTTGTACTGTTTTTCTCAAGACTCTACTATTCTCAGCTTTTTAGTGGTTATAATTGGAGATATCATGGACTTTCCTGCCCAGGCTGCTACAAACGTTGATCCTCATTTCAGCCTCATGAATCTTGACAGGCTCTACTCATTTCTAATTAACCACCAAAACAGAAAAAAAAACAAAAACCCTGGAATTGAGCTGTGGTCAACTGGCAGAACTGGGCAATAGTATCTGGTACAGCACTCAGACCCTGAGTTCAAGCTGCAGGACAAACACAGAAGAAATAAAAGAAAAGGAGGATAGAAGTACAAAACCTCTATCAGTGATAGAGGTTGAAATGAATCAAACATTGGTTGCTCACACATGTTATATGAGGTACTCAGGAGGATGAAATCTAAGGATCACAGTTCATGACCAGCCAAGGCAGGAGAGTCCATGAGACTCATGAGACTTATCTATCTAATTTGCCACCAAAAATAAGCTACAAGCTGTACTTTGGCTCGTGCGGTTGAGTGGTAGTCTCAAACAGTAAGCTTGGAACAGCACCTAAGCACTAAGTTGAAATCCTAGACACACATTTCAAAAAACAAAAAAAAACACAAACTAAAAATGATGGGAAAAGAGAAAGCCAGTTTCAAAATGAGCATTGGTTTTGGTTCATATGTGTATTCCTAGCTATTCAAGGTTCAAAGCTAGACTGGGCAAGAAAGTACATGAGACTCTTTTACCCAACTACCCAGTGTAGATATCACTGTAGTTGTAAAACATTGTATTTGTTGAAAAAGCTAAAAAAAAAAAAAACTTGTTTATTGATCCAGAGATCAATTCCTGGTGCTAAAAAAATGTAGGAAAAGAGAAGAAAGGCCAATTGTAAATTGAAACATAAGCCTGGTGCTTGTTGATCGTGGAGGCAGAAATCTGAGGATCAACTTTCTTTTTTTCTTTTTCTTTTTTTTTTGGGTCCAGACGCGGGGCAAGAACTCTGGGCCTGGGCACTGTCCCTTAGCTCTTCAGCTCAAGGCTAGTGCTCTACCACTTGAGCCACAACGCCACTTCTGGCTTTTTTCTTTTTTCTTATGTGGTGCTGAGGAATTGAACCCAGGGCTTCATGCATGCAAGGCAAGCGCTCTACCTCTGAGCCATCTTCCCAACCCCTGAGGATCAACTTTCAAGGCCAGGTCAAGAAGCAAAATCCAGGAAACTTTGGGTGTATGTGTGTGTGTGTGTGTATGTTTGTGTGTGTGTGTGTGTGTGTGTTTGTATTTGTGATGTGTGTGTTTGTGTACCATACTTTGCTAGTACCCTAGCATTAGCAGATTTTGGGTGGTGAATTGGAGATAAGAGTGTCATCGATTTTCTGCCCAGGCTAGCTTTGAAACGTGGTCCTCAGATTTCAGCCACCTAATTCAGTTGGAATTTGAGCTATGACTTAAGTGACAGAACTGGGCAAATATTTTCTGGGACTCCACCTAAACCCTGAGTTGAAGCCCCAGGACATGCACAGAAGAAATAAAGAAGAGTAGAAGTAACCAAGGAAGAGTGAGTGACAAAGGCTTAAATGAATCAAGCATTGGTGGCTCATACATGTTCTACTAGCTATTCAAGTGGCTAAAATCTGAGGATGATGGTTTATGTCCAGCCCTGGCAGTAGAGTCCATGAAAATCTTGTCTGTAATTAATCACCCTCCCCAAAAAAGGGCCAAAAAGTTATAGTGTGTCTCATGTAATAGTGGATAGCCTTGAATAAAAACTTCTGGGACAGAATAAGAGTCCCAATTTGTAGACCCAGTAACAACACACACATGCAAAAAAAGAGTAAACAACAGTAGATAGTGGCAAGCACATATTAAAGTTTTAAAATGACACAAGGGTTGTTGGTCCTGTGTATAATCCTAACTACACAAGAGGCTGACATCTGAGGATTGTGATATCAAGTCAGCCTGGGCATAAACGTGCTTGAGATGCTTATCCAAGCTACCTAGCACAAAGCCCTGAGCTGAAGCTGAGGTGATAAAGTAGCAACCTTTGTTTAAAAAGCTAAGAAATAGTCCCCAGAGCCAGAGGTCAAGCTGCAGGACCACTAAAAATTACAAATAAATAAAAAGGACAGTGGAAGAAGAGAGACTGAAATCTGAGGATCAGAGTTCAAAGCTAACACAAGCAAGAAAATCCATGAGACTTTGTGTGTGTACATCTCTGTGCCATCCTGAAGCTTGTGTGTGCCATCCTTGAACTTGTGCTGGTTTGTTCAAGGATAGAGTTCTACCACTCCCAACTATTCAGTGGTTAATTGGAGGTCATAGTCTCATGGACTTTCCTTCCCAGGCTAGCTTGATTTATGCTAGGCTTTGTCTCAGACTCTTATCTCCAATTAATTGTCAAAAATAAAAGAAAAAAAAACCTGGCAATTGAGTTATGGCTCAAGTGGCAGAATTGGGCAATCAGTTTCTGGGACAGCAACCAAGCACTGAGTTCAAGCCCCAAGACAATCACAGAAGAATTAAAGGAGGGTAGAAATGCAGAAGGAAGATCCAATGACATAGTTCAATGACAGATCCAATGACATTGGTAGCTCACTGATGTTCTATCAGCTACTCAGGAGAATGAAAGCCTAGGATCACAGTTGAAGGCTAGCCCAGGTAGGAGAATCCCTGAGACTCTTATGTCTCACTTGTCACCAAAAATATGCCACTAGCTGTGCTCTAGCACATGTGGTAGAGTGCTAGTTTTAAACAGAAAGCTCTGGGACAGCACACAGACCCTGGTGCTGATGCCCTAGCACAGACACTTACAAAGAAAAGAAAAAAAAGCACAAATTATAAAAGATGGGAGAATGAGAAAATTATAGTTTCAAAATGAGTCATGAGTTATTGGTTTATGTGTGTATTCCTAGTTACTCAGAAAGATGAAATATGAGGATCACCGCTAAAAGCCAGCCTGGGCAGGAAAGTGATTGAAATTCTTTTCTCCAACTACCCAGTAAAAGCTGGATATGAAGGTGTGATAGTAGTTGTAAAGTACTGAAATTTCATGAAAAAAAACTGGGAAACAGTTCCCTGGTCCATAATTCAGCGCAAAGTCGACCAAAAACAAAACTGAAAGAAGAGGAGAAATGACCATTTGAGATTTGAAAATAAGCCTGGGGCTGGTGGTTCCTGCTTATTATTTTAGCTATTCATGGAGCTGAAGTCTGAAGATACATTTTAAGACCAGTCCAAACAGGAAAGTCCATGGGGCTTTTTTACTGTGTGCCTAGGGCTTGAATTTGAGTATTTAGTTGATGCAAATAGTCTCATGGACTTTCCTATCCAGGATAGCTTCAACTTCAATCCTCAGATTTCTGCCTCCTGTGTCTTGCTGGGCTTTACATGAGACTCTTATCTCCAATTAACCACCAAAAGGAAGAAAAATAAAACCTGGTGATGAGCTGTGGCTTCAATGGCAGAAATGAGAAAATAATTTCTGGGACAGCACCCAGATCTTGATATTAACTTCAGGACCAACATACACACAAACAATAAAATAAATAATTGCAGAAAAGTTAGGAGAATAAATGACTAATTCCAGAGCTTATAATGAGCCAAGCATAGGTGGCACACATCTGTGACAGTAGCCACTCGGGAGGTTCAAATCTGAGGATCACAGTTGAAAGCCAGCCCCAGTAGAATTCATTGACTCAAATCTAAGTAGCTACTTAAAAAAAAACCAAAAACTAATAGCCACAAGTTATGCTGTGGTTCATGTCTTAGTGTGCTAGTCTTGAATAAAAACTTCTGGGACTGCAACTGGGCTGATTTTTAGACCCAGGACCAGCATACACAAGAAAATAAAAATACAAATAGAAAGGTGTAAGAATGGCTGGGAATGTGGCTTAGTGACAGAGTGCTTGCCTGCCATGTTTTAATCCCTGGATTTGTATCCTCAGTACCTCATAAATAAAAAAGGCTAGCAGTGGCACAGTGGCTCAAGTAGTAGAGTTCTTACCTTGAGTAACAGAAGTTCAAGGACAGTGCCCAAGGCCTGAGTTCAAGCCCCAGGATTAGGAAAAAGAACCCCCCCCTGTAAGAAAATCCAATTAAATTTTCAAAATGATCCATGCATGAATGTTTGGTCGATATGTGTAATCCTACTGACTCACAAGAATGAAATCTGAAGGTTGTTGTTCATAGCCAGCCTGAACAGGGAAGTGCATAAGTCTCCAACTAACCAGCAAAAAACACCAGAAATAAAGCTGTGGTTGTAGTTGTAAAGCACCAGCCTTGAAAGAATAACTTATTGAAACAGTGCCCTGGCTCAGAGATCCAGCCTCAGGATCACAATAAGAAAATTAAATGCTTGGAAGTAGAGAACCAAGAACTGTTGGCTCATGTCTGTAATTCTAGAAATGCAGGAGACTGAAATATAAGATCCTGTGTAAAGGCAAACTCAATCAAGAAATTACAGTAGACTGTTTTGTGTGTGGTGGCCACACTGGGGATAAGTTTTTGTTGCTTGAAGGGAGATAAGAGTTTCATGGACTTTCCTGCTCAGGTTGCTTTCAAATCATGATGGACAGATTTCAGCCTTCTGAATTAGGCCAGGCCTTGCATGAGATCGAGCTCCAGCACCAACACACACAAAAGGAGTGAAATAAATGAAAAGAAGGGTAGAAGAAGAGAAGAAAGACCAAGTAACAGAGGTTTTGATGAGACAATCGTTGGTGGCTCATGTCTGTAATTCTATATACTCAAGTTGACATATGAGGGTACTCTTTAAAGCGCAGCTCAGGTATAGTGTTCATAAGACACGTGTGTGTGTGTGTGTGTGTGTGTGTTTGCCAGTCCTGGTGCTTGAACTTGCACTATTTTGCTCAATGGTCTACAACTCTCAGACTTTAGTGGTTAGTTGGAGATAGGAGTGTCATGAACTCTCCTAAATTTTCAGCCTCCTGAAATTGGCCTAGCTCTATTTGATTCTTTTCTCTCCAATTAACCTCCCCTCAAAAGCCAAATGTTATGGTTGGTCCCATGTATGCCATGAGACAACATCTGAGCTTCAATTTCTACTCCCAGGACAAGCAAAAATGGAAAAAGAAAAAGAAAAAAAGGTGGAAGCAAGCACATATTAAAGTTTTAAAATGACCCAAATGTTGATGGCCATGTGTGTAATCCTTACTACACAAGAGGCTGACAACTGAGCATTGCAGAGTCAAGTCAGCTTAAGAAGGAACGTGCTTGACATTCTTATCTCTAGCCACATGGCACAAAGCCTTGAGCTGTGGATGAGGCGGTAAAGCACCAGCCTTGAGTTTAAAAGCTAACACATAGGCCTTAGAGTCAGAAGTCAAGCTACAGGGCCAATAAAATTTTCAAAGGAGAGAGGATGAAGAGAGGCTGAAATCTGAGAGCATGGGTCAAAGCTGGCCTATGCAAGAAAGTCCATGAAGCTTTCTCTGTATGTGCATTTGTGTGCTATCTTGTGGCTTGAACTTACGTTGTTTTGTTCAAGGACAGAGCTCTACCACTCTCAGGTTTTCATTGATTAATTGGAGCTAAGAGTCTCATGGGCTTTCCTGCCCTGGTTGGCTTTGAACCATGATCCTCAGAATTCAGCCCACTGATTCATGCTAGGCTTTGCATAAAACTCATCTCCTATTAACTACCAAGAAGTAAAAAAAAAAAAACAAAAACCTGGAGTTGAGCTGTGACCAAAGATGCAAACTGGGCAATCACTTTCTAGTACAACACCCAGGGCTTTAGTTCAAGCACGAAGACAAAACAAGTATAGCCACAAATTATACTTTGGCCCATGTGGCAAGCTACTAGTCTTGAAATAAATCTCTGGCATTGTATCAGGCCCTGATTTGTAGTCCCAGGACTAGAACATATACAACAATAAAAGCAAGGAAAATTTTAAAAATAAAAGTGAATAAAACATATTAATATTTTTAATTGATCAATGGGTTTGTGGTTCATATGTATAATCAGAGCACCTCAGGAAGCTGAAATCTGAGGATCATGGTTTGAAGCCAGACTACCCAGAAAAGTACATTTGAAACTTATGTCCAATAAACCAAAAAAAGCTAGAAGTGGAGCTGTAGTTGAAGTTGTAAAACATCATCCTTGAGTCAGAAAGCTAAGAAACAGACGGGCACTGCTGGTTCTAGCCTGTAATCCTACTACACAGGAGGCTGAGATATGAAGATCATGGGTCAAAGCCAGCCTGGTCAGGAAAGTTCATGAGACTCTTATCTGCAATTAAACACCAGAAAACCTGAAGTGACTCTGTGGGTAAACTGGTAGAGCATTTGCCTTAAGCTGAAGAGCACAAAGACAGCACCCAAGCTGAGCGTTCAACCCCTACCCCCCTTCAAAATAACTAAGAAACAGCAATGTGGCCCAAAGATCAAGTCTACTGGACAAAATTTAAAAAAGTATTGAGGTTGAAGGCAAGAAAGAGATGGTTAAAAATAGTAAAATAAGCCGGGTACCAGTGGCACACGCCTGTAATCCTAGCTACTCAGGAGGTTGATATTTGAGGAACACAGTTCCAAGCCACCCCGGGCAGGAAAGTCCGTGAGACTCTTAACTCCAATAAACCACCAGAAATCTGGAAGTGGTTCTATGGCTCAAGCGGTAGAGTGCTTGCCTTGAGCTGAAGTTCACTGGGACAGCACCTAAGCCCAGAGTTTAAGCCCCATGAACGACCAAAAAAAATTAATATAAGTCAGCAGTTGGTTTCTCATGCCTGTTAATTCTAACTACCCAGGAGGCTGAAATCTAAGGGCTGCAGTTCAAAGCCAGCCCAAGCAAGAAAGTCCATGAGACTTGTTTGTGTAATTACCAGTATTAGGGCTTGAACTTGCCCTGTTTTACTCAAGGCTAGAGTTCTACTACCCACCGCTTTTTGGTGATTAATTGGAGATAAGAATCTCAGACTTTGCTGCTCAGACTGACTTCAAACCAAGATCCTCAGATTTCAGCCTCCTTAGTTGTGCTGGGCTTTGCATGAGACTTTTCAAAGAATGAATCTGGAAGTTGATCTGTGGTTCAATTGGCAGAACTGAGAAAAATCTCTGAGAGAGTGGCCACTCCCTATATGCAGAAAAAAAAATGCTAAAAGCTTTCAAAAATAAATAAAAGTAGTTGTAATATAGAAAAAATAAAAAAAATGTTTAATATGATATAAAGAAAACCTATGTTTTTTTTTTTTAATGTGGCAAATGAGAACATAGTACAAAGTTTCAAAATGACATACTGAGAGTAAGGGAAAAAGGGAAATTTTTAAAAATCATGTAAATATTAAATACAAGCTGACATGACCAAAATATGTGATCAAAAGCTTATCTCTCTCTTATCTCTCACTTGTAATTGCTTACAAATAATTGTCCCTCCAGTTTCAGCAGATACCACAGTTAGACATGACCTCTCTATGAAGCCTTAACTGTGTAAGGATCTTCCTGCTTTAGCCTCTTGAGTTAATACTGCAAGCATTGCTCTCATTTTAATATATGAGGTTTCCTTTAAAACTCAGAATTAATATTCAAATAATGGATTTTCTGTAATGCATGACTAAACATCAGAGATCCACCAGAGATCCTCTGAGGAATACAATCAAAACAGTAGAAAAACACCTACCACTCAAGGTAGGTAACAGAAGGAAGATTTAGCATTTTTTTTTGGATGTGCTGGGGGTTGAACGCAGGGCTTCATGCTTGCTAGGCAGGTATAAAATTCAGTGACATTAATTATATCCACACTGCTTTGTAACCATTACCTCTATTTGTGAACTATCTTTTCGATACTGATGGAATCCACACAATCATTGAGTAATAATCACCCCAATGACCTGCCCCAGAAATTTTAATCTTCCAGTTTCTCTTATGAAATGGTTTAGTCAATATGTTTCACATAAATAGTAGATTATTTTTGGTGTCCATCCATGACAGACATATATTAAATTGCAGCTTTTCTGTGGATAAGGCATAATCCATTTATGCATACCTCATATTTTATAAACCTGTTCATCTGATAGACACTCCAGGTATTTCCAACTTCTGACTCTTGTAAATGTTGCTGTTATCATTGGCATATGAGCTATTAGTTTTTTCTTTTCAGTTCTTTTGGTTATGCAATGAGCAATGGGATTGCTGGGTAATGTGGTCATGCTATGTTTTGTTAGAAGAATGTGTCAAATTCTACCATAATTGTTATATCACTTTTCATTACCACAGAAATGTAAAAATGGTCAATAAAATACACAAGAGTATTTCAAATCTTCCACAGCTGTGCCCTAAAGGATCATTTTTCTTACTTTTTACTTGTTTTTATTTAGGTCATGCAGGCCTGGAACTGTGAAGCATTGTCTAGAGCTGAAGTGAGAACAATACCAAATGCCACTTACCTAGCCTCCAAAAAAATTTAATCTGGTAGTCATTTTTTTATAGAGATAAATTTTAGTGATTATTTGCATTTTTACTCTTTTAAAATAAGATTTTGAATTTTAAAATGACTTATATAAATGTAACACCTCTGTGTACCTTCTCTTCTTTTTAATAAGAAGAAAAATTATATTTACAAAAAATATAAAAGGACAAAATAAGCTTCCCAGCAGGAAAATACATTACAATCACAGTCTGATTCTGACCCAAGCAAAATAATACAATAAGAACTCATCTAAAGTAAAATGAAGTACAGGGGCTGGGGACAGGGGTCAAAAGGTAGAGCACTTGCTTGCCCAGCACCAGCCTCTGAATCAAAACCACAGTACTGCCAAGGGATAAAATAAAGTATTAAAACTTAAGGAAACATGCAAATAATAGTATGATGGATAACATAGATGTACACACCTGTAATCCCAACACTTGGGATACTAGGCAGGAGAATTATGAAGTTAAGATCAGACTTGGCTATATAACGAGACTGCAAAGAATAAAATAAATCAAACTATATTTTTAAAGACTAGGGTGTATTTCAAGTGTAATTCAAGTAGTTTTGAATGTGCAAGGAACTGATACAATGCACAAAAATTACATGCTTTGATAACTACAACGTTCAGTTACACTGCAATATAAGGTGCCCCTTGGCTGGAATCTCTCCTGAGGAAACCTAAGGCAGTTGATGCATCTGTCTTCTTGGCTGGACTGAGGGTGTTGCTGGGCAAAATGTTTTGATCTCCATTCTTGAATCCCACTTACAACTCTTTTTTAGTAGACCACCTACAAATCTCTCCCATCTCAATAACAGGGTCTTCTGTGTTTCAAGTGAAGTTATCTTTGATATCTCTTAGGGCTCTCCTCCCCTTTGTCTGGAACTGCTCTGTTCTTAGGCCCACATTCAATAGCTTGTTCTGAGAAGAGTGGTAGCTATTTTGCTAGCCTCCTCTATCCACTGCCATTTCCTCCTCATATTAGTCTTTGGTATCAGTATGAGTCTGCTCAGAGGGTAGAGCCAGTCTGGGCTGGCTTTGAACCGTGATCCTCAGATCTCAGCCTCCTGAATAGCTAGGTGTGAGCCACTGGCACCCAGCCATCATTTCTTTTTTCCAGGAAAATTTAGAGGGATTGAATAGCACAGCAGCACATATATTCGATAGCAACTGCCCCAGGGTGAACCAGATGCTCAGACCAAACCGCTAACCTTGATATTACCTTTGGTATCCAAGAAGATGTTGTTGGACTTAAGGTCTTGGTGTGTGATTCTATTCTAGTGTGGGTAGTGAACAGCACTTATAATTTGTGTGAAGAGCCTCTTGGTTTCATCCTCATATAGGTTGCAGAATTTTCAGATCCAACCCAGGTGGTATCCTCTACTGACCAGTTCCATGATGAAATACATATACTCTTCCTTCTCCATCACCTGGTACAACTTCATGATGTGTTTGTGCCATACCGTCTTAAAAATGTCCACCTCATTCTTTAACTGATGACTGGAGAACTCTCCTTTCAGGAGTATTTTAACTGCCACTGCCATGTGTGTGAGGTGAGGATGGGCCAGCTTCACTTGTCCATTAGTACCATGTTCAATGAGCTCTTTCATCTGGTATTGTTTGATGATCTCCTCCTTCAAAGATCTGGAGGATGATTCTTTGTATTCTTCCATGCTTCTGCTATGGTGGCAGGCAGCAAGTCTACCTAAAATTAACTAAATAAAATAATGAAAAACCCAGAAAAAGTAAAAATAAATACTAAAATCCAAATAACAACTCACCCCCCAGCCAAAAAAATCATGAATTTAGCTTTGAGACAGTCCAGTGGGTCACCAATCAAGAGCTCCTAAAGGTGTTAACTGACATAGGTTGGAGTATAGTGGCTTCCTATATATCCTGCATGACCTCTCAAAATGGAGCTATCACAGCCCAGCATAGTGACATCATAGAGGAAATGGACCAATCAGAGTCTGGGCCAGTGAGGTCAGAGAAAAAGTGGACCAATCATAGCTTGCCAGCATTGCTACTGTAGCTCATAGGCTTCAAAGACTGTGGCTAAGGACTCCATGTTGGCTTGAGGTTGCTATGGTCACTATTATGCCATTCCTGAAACCACTAGGACAGTACTCAAAGTCCTCTGACCTTATAGAAGACTCCTGAATCTCATAAATTGCTTCTGTGGAGACACTAACCAATAGCCTCCATTCTTGATGCCCACCTTATCCTATATCTTGTTCCACCAATGAAATGGCAAAAAGGCCTCTGCCTTCTCAAGGACAGCTGTCCTACAACTTGCTCCTGAGGGGACAAGGTCCAGAATATCTGAGCCACAATCCTCACAATTCACCTTCCTGAGTAGTTAGGATTATATGCCTGAGCCATCGTTAGTTACTTAGCTCATCGCTCACATTTGGAGGAAGTATATATATTTGTTAGAAAGGTTGGTATTAGATATGTCCTTTAGCAACTTAAATTTGTTGCCCTTGCTGTCTAATAGTTAATCTAGTGTCGGATGAGAAATTTGTCATAATATCATTGAAGATCATTTGTGTGTGATGAGTTGTGTCTCTGTGCTTTGGGAGATATTCTGTCTTTGACTGTTTAATTAGAATGTGTCTTAGTGTGGACCTGTGTAATTATGTTAATTGACTTCTTTAAGCTCCTAGATTCCTGCATAGAAGGGTTCATACTTTCAATCAAATTTGGGAAGGTTTTGGTAATTATTCCTTCAAATACTATGTATTTTTTTCTCCCTGTATGTTATATATATATATATATATATACATATATATATATATATACACACACACACACACACACACACACACACACATTATACATACAATACATATTCACATTGCATATGTGAATACACATATATATGCCTACATATTTATATTATATATACATTTATATACATATTTTTTTTCACATGACATCCTCTTTTGTGATTGTTTATGGAGGAAGTCTAGATTGATCCCAGCTACTCCATCAGAGTTAGAGTTAGAAGTTTTCCATTTTATTTCTTGGTGAAAATTTTCTCGGCAAGGATATTTAAACTGGTACAAATCAGAGCTAGCCTCTCTCTCTCTTTCTCTCTCTCTCTGATTTCCTGCCTGTCAGGTCTCTGAGCACAGGACCATGGCTTACCAAGTTCTTCTAGTGTGTGCTGTGATCTTCTAGTGTGTGCACTGTCATGTTGTGCTTCAAAGGCCACCACGCCTGCACCTGGAAGAGGAGCTGCTCCAAAGTCAGCCTACACAGGTGTGCCTGCCTCTTTCTTTTTGTCAAAGCCCCCATAGCTACTGGGGTGGACTTAGTAGATGCCAATGTGCCAGGACTGCTGACTACTGACTTGTGGGCGACTCAAGCACAGCCTTTTTTACCCAAGTCAGAGGTCTGCGTTGGATCCTGGGGGCATTGCCCTGTTAGTGACTGTGCTAGGAGCAAGGCTGTGCACTGCAGAAGCCTCACTGTCCCCTGACTTCTGGGGAACAACATATGTCAAAGGCTTCTCTGGGCTCTTTTCAGAATACATGGGCATGTTCAGGAAGCAGAAGCTGAGCTCAAGGGGCCCCTAAACACAGGGTGGGCAATGGACCTTGGAGGAACAGGGCTGTCCAGTTTGGCAGGGGGACAGGTGATGAGCCTGTATTAGTAGACTGCCGGCTTCCTAATGAAAAGTTAGACTTTCTTGCTACCCAGAAATATCCCCCTAAAACTGGATGCACCAGAGAGTCCCATGCTGGTGAGGGGCAAAATCCCAAAGACCAAAGTAGACAGACCAGGAGTACTTGGCGCTCTTGGTGGGCAATTCAACGCTGGCACCGGCAGGAGGAGCTGCGGGTTCCCTAACACTGCATGTCCAGGGAAGCCAGAGCTCAAGCAGACACCAGGATTGGCTAGCTGTACACTAGACAGGCTGAAAGGTGAAACCTTGCTGGATAGCTTTGCAGAGTCTGCAACTTGAGGCACCTGAAGGCACAAGAAGCTGCCTAGCATCTACTCAGACAAAGAACTTGGGGACAGCAGCTTTCCCAACTTGGAAATGAGTGTTCAGCTCACTAGAGGATGCTGTGGTCAGTTTGGGTCTGGGAGGAATGGCAGGCCTGCTGCTGGAGGGAGCAGATGCCCCTTCCAAGGCTTCTGGGGAAAGGGGAGCTCCTCAAAATGGGCTCATGGGAAGGCTGGTGTGTCTTTCCCAAAGAGAGCACCTCCAGCTTGTTTGGCTGTTTGCTTGGGTAGGGAGTCGCCCCTCGGGGACAATGATATTAGGAGACAGTGTTTGTGAGATTATCCCCAAATGAAACAAACCCCTGAGGGAGCAAAAGTGTAAGGATTGCTGAACTGCCCACAGAAGGTGGAGTTGAGGTCATGGCTGCTTCTATCTTGAAGGACCCTGAGGCTTTGTCACCAGAGGACAAATGAGTGGACACTGGCATGGAGCCTGATAATTTTAGGAAAATTATCAGAGAGCCCTATTTAGCTTGCATGTCACTCAGCAGGACTAATACTGGGTGGGGAGTTTGGGCTGTTGTCGGGAGCCCTAAAGGGAGTCTCTCTGCATGATAGGCTTGACTATCTCACTGGAACATCTCGAGGCTGTTTACAGAATCTGGTCTTTTCATCCTGCCCCAAACAAACACCAGGTAGCTGCTAACGACCACCTTTTCACACTGCCCTAAGCAAACATCCTGCAGCTGCTACTGCCAATGAAAAAGCTTCCTTATTCTAAGCATATAAATACCCCTGTGTGAAAAATAAAAATTTGCATCTTGATCAGAATCCTTGTCTTGCTGTCATTCTTCGTGTCTCTTGTCCCTTCATTCCTTCTTGCTTAGGTTCATTGCCCTCCTTGAAGTCCTGCGGGTGGGGATAGGCTGTAAAACTGGGTATTACAGCTTGATTTTTTTGAAAGGCTGAGGATACCTTCTGGCAGCGGTTAGAACTTTATGAGGTCTGAGAACATTATGTGATTAGGTGTGGTCCTCTGAGCTTCATCTTCGGGCTGTTATAGGGCTGAGCCCTCCCTCACTGCTGTCCTGGTGCTCTCAGGATGTGGGCTGGTGTCTGGCAGGTAGAAAAGGGCAGTGTGTTTACCCCCTGACACTCACTGTGAAGAACTATAGTTGGCAGGGAGGATTGTGCCATTGGGAGGTCTGTATGTTCTTTGAGTAAGGGAATCTACACACCTCAGAGCACATCTTGACTTTCTCTCTGAACATTTGTTTTTTTTTTTTTTTTGGAATAGTAGTCTCTGAAAGGCCTAAGAGTTCTAAGGCTCCAGAGGCTTTCTTGATTTCCAGACATGTCCCGGGCTTGTTCTTTTTCATCTTACACAGCTCTAACTTCCTCCTTTATTCGTGGTCTACTGAGCCCTTTGGCTCTGGCATAAATGAGAAAAGACAGGCAGGGCTGTCTTGTTGCTAAGGACAAACAGACAGGGCTGTCTTGTTACATAGTTTCATTTTATTCTCCAATGTTGGTAAATAAAGCCATCAGATTGGACTTCAGGAGCTGCCCAAGATCAATGCTCCATCCTTTTACCCTGCTCTTACCATACTGCCTTTCCATTTAAATTTATTTTCATTTTCAATTTTTGTATTGCTGATTGAATTTAGGGCTTCAATAAGCCGAGCATAGTGATATGAACCTAAAAGCTTAGCTTTTGGGGAGGCTGAGACTGCAAAAGTTGTGTTTTCAGATCAACCCAGGTAGAATTCTTTGAGACCTCATCTGAACAGAAGAAGCTGTGCACAGGGGTGTGCACCTCTCATCCCAGCAGTGATGGGAGAGGAAAGTGGGAGGACTGAAATCCAGTTGCACACCTGAGCAGGTAATGAGACCCTGTCTCAAAAACAGCAAAAATTATACAAGTGTGGCTCAATACTACAGTGTGTATCTGGAAAACATGAGGCCCTGAGTTCAAACCTCAGTACCATAAAAGGAAGACAACCAGTTATGTTTGGAAAGCTTATTAAAAGTAGTCTTTTTAAAAAAATGTATTTTGATATTGGGTTTGAACTCTGGGCATTGACATTTTACCTTAGTGAAAATTTTCACATAAGACTGAACTTTGATTTTGGGGATACAGTTGACCCAGTGTAACAATAAGATGTACAAAACACTAAGTTGAAAATGAACTTTACAACTTTGGTGGGGGTGGGATGGGAAGGGTATTTTGTGGAGGTGGGAGGGAAGGTAGGGTATGGAGAAAACTAAGGAGGAGGTAACAATGATCAATAGGAAATGTACTCAGTACCTTGCTCATGTAACTGTAACCCTTCTCTCCAGCATTTTTACAATAAAAATGTACAAAAAGAGACTAATCTTATACTATTGAGCCACAGCTCCACTTCTAGCTTTTCGTGTGTGTGTGTGTGTGTGTGTGTGTGTGTGTGTGTGTGTGTGTGTGTATGTGTGTGTGTGTGTGTGTCTGTGTCTGTGTCTGTGTGTCTGTGTGCCAGTATTAGGCTTGAACTCCAGGACTGGGCACTGTCATTGAGCGCTTTTTTTCAAGGGTAGTACTGTACCACTTGGCCCACAACTCTCCTACTTGCTTTTTGTGGTGAATGTGATAAAAAGTTTTGTGGACTGTTCTTGCCCCGGCAAGCTTTGAACGGAGATCCTCTGCTCTCAAACTCCTGAATGGCTAGGGTTATTGGTGTGAATCAGCACTATATGGTAGGAGAAGTGTTCTTAAGCAGAAATAATGTGGATGTGGTGGCCTTCTGCAATTTGGTGGCATGTTTTTTTTCTTAGAAAGGAATTCCTTTACTGGGAGGCCAGAGGTTACCCTGGAAGCTAGGAAGGCAGAGGAAATGCAATCTCCTATCTCCAGAGGGACCTTTGGTATGATGGTTGTAAGACCATCATCTTCCTTTATCAGAGCAGATATCTATGCTAACCTGAAGGTAACATTGTTTTCTTCATCAGCTTTGTCTTGGTTGCATTAAATAAGAAAATTACTTGATAACTCTCACCAAAGTTCACCAGAGAGAGGGGGGAATGAAGCTTTAAAGTGAGGCATTAGATACTACACGAATATACCAGAAGGGGCAAGGAGAAATGAGAGTTCATAAATACAGATTTTTATTTAAACAAAATAGGGAGACGACATGAATATATGTCAGTATTGGACAAGTGTGCTCAAAGCTTTCTAATAAACTAGCATTTAAAGGAAGTATTTTTATGATGCAGGACTGCTCATATTACCTATGTAGATTGTCTAATCCCTTCACTGTCTTCCCAAGGGAAGATACTGTCCCTCCAGCTCAGAGCAGAGCATCTAAGATAACATCTATCTATTAATGGGCAGTGGAAGATCATTCAAAGAGCTGGTGAAGTGTGGACAAGCTGCTCTAATCCTGTTTCCACCCAATTCTAGCCTTTGCTGTATAGAGTTCACAGATCAGGGGAGATGCTTGAGAATACTGATGGACCCACAAGTGTGTGTGTGTATGTGTGTGTGTGTGTGTGTATGTGTGTGTGTGTGTGTGTGTGTGTGTGACAGTACTCATATGTCAGCATGGGGCTTCTTTTGGTCTCACAGGTGTTTACTCCTTCTTCCCCAAGTCTACTGAAAAGATTTGTCTTTCACTGCCTGAAATGCAGCAGAGGAGGAAATGATACCCGAATTCTCAACTGGTAGATCAGATGGGTCCTTCTATGTGCTCTGATTTATACTAATGCTAGTGCTAATACTAACCCATGCCTGGGAATATTAGCTGACACTTTTTGTGTATTTTGGCACTAGTTTTTTTTACATGGATTAAGCAAAAAATTCTCATAAGAATATCAGGACATAGTGTTAAGTATAACATTCTGTATACATACACACACACATACTTGGCAGCAGTCTTCATTATGTAAAGTGGACCATGAACTGTAGAGAAGTTCAATGAATGCCTCTCAGGGACCAGATCCTACAGTCAGCACTTTGGAGCAGGGACTCACAGGAGTTTGACCAACAAGTTGGAGAAAAGATGATGTGGATCACATGCCATTGTTGGCTACTGGCCTGATCTGGAGGGATGCAGGTTTTGCTATCCTAGCACTGTCCCCCATGGCCTGGCCTGGCCTGGCCTCACCCCAACCCCACCTAATCTTTGGCACAGGAAGGACAGTTTTGTCCTTTTGGCCACACGTTCATCTGACACATAAGGTTGGCTCCATAGAATTTCCAGAGGACAGCAGGAAGATATTTAGAAGATACATTAACTGAGGTCAAAAGGGCAAAGACTTACTGTAGGTCTCACATTTGGTTAATAGTGGGGGTTTTTGACTCCTTGATTCTCACAATGCTCCCTTAGAAAAATAATCTTGTAGATTGGAAAACAAAGAGGCAATTTAAAAAATCTATATGTAATGTTAATTTTTATTCTTGAATTACTAAAATGCATGCAGAACCTGTCAATTCAAGAAGCACAAAATGGCAGATAGTGTGAGCTTTACCCCTGTCCCTCTACTGTGGCTCTCTTGTTCCAACCTGGGGTGACCACTGCTACTAGTTAGTTATGAATTCCTACATCTAAAGTAAATGTTCACAAAAGGAGACTTATTGTCCACAGCTACCAGAGGTCCACCAAACTACTAGCTTAGAACAAGGCCAAATTTCCTTTCACACTATAGAGATTGAAACTTCTACACTCAGGTTCATAGCCCGGAGCCAAGTCTGTGCTGGAACCACATGACTGAAGGTGATAGCTCCTAATTCACCAAGGAAGAAATCTTCAATAGCTGGAAGTCCGCTCTCTGCCTTTCCCAACAGGTCACAGTATCAGCTATGAGGACTAAGGAGTTACACAGGCTTTTCAGAGATTACTAGACATTGGGGCTTAACTTTTGTAATGGCAAGTTTTGCTTCAGATCAAATACTGGGCCTGCACAACAGCAGCAGCTCAAGTGGAAGTGAGGTGCAGAACTTGTGTAAATGTCTCAGAACATTTGAATTTTTTTTTTTTTTACAGAATTGTCTTTTTTCCTACAATCCACAACTGTGGCCAACTGGGGGCTTTCTTACAGATAGCTGACAGAAGATACAACACTGGATCTAGTTTATACCTCTTTCTACAGACTTGTTCTGGAATATGACTGCTGCAGTCTTAGATTTACAAGTCCACTTTCTATCCCTCTCTCTTTCCCCACACTCTCTGTCCTTCAGTGGACAATTCAAATGTAACTTGTTGAAAAAAGAATCTTGGAAAATTGTCTTAACGTTAAACAGTAGTGTCCACCTTTCAAGTCTGCCAATATTGTTAACCCAGCTGGAGAATAAGCAAGATAAAAAGTAAACGCACAAACAGATGCATACACCGACACACACACCTACAGCAGATAGACACATACATACACAGAGACACAAAAATACCCCACAGGACATATAAACCTTGTTCTCTTAATAATTTAAATAGACAAAAATATGTGATTCAGGTAGGAAATCACTAGGGTGGGTGTACACCTGTGTGCACGCGCGAGCACACACTCTCTCATACACACACATACACCCCCCCCCACACACACACACTGGAGCTTGAACACAGGATATGTGTAATGTCCCTGAGATTTTGTAATCAAAGCTGCCACTTTACCCATTTGAATCACAGCTCTACTTTGGCTTTTTGATGGCCAATTGGATATAAGAAACACACTGACTTTTCTGCCCAAGTTGGCTTCAAACCACAATACTCACATCTCAGCCTCCAGACTGGTTGAACAATTTATATTCTCACTAACAGTGATAGAGCTCCCTTTGGCCACATCCATGACATCATTTGTTGCTAATCACTTTAAAAAACATTTTTATTGGCCTTCCTTACTGGGGTGAGGTGGAATTACAGTGTTGTTTTGGTTTACATTACTTATATGTTCAGATTTGTTGAACATTTCTTCATGTAACAATTGGCTGTTCTTACTTCTTCTGAGAAGTCTCTCTTTAGGGAATTACTTCATTTAGTAATGGGGTGTAATTGGGGTGTTATTTGAGGGTTTCTTGGGGGCTAATTTTTTGTGCTCTATGTATATTTTTTCTATTAGGCCTTTGTCTGATGCAAAGCTCATAAAATTCTTCTCCCATTCAGTGGGTTTTCTATTTAGCTTGTTATGTCCTTTACCAGGCAGAAACGTTTGTTTCATCCAATACTATTTATCTAGTCTTTCTTTGATTTGTTTTAATTCTGGATCTTTACTTAGAAAGTTTGGACCTGTGTTCTAGGAGCCATGGTGTTTCCCCTGCCACTTCTTGTAATTGTTTCATGGTGTCTGGCCTTATGTTGATGGCTTGGGATATATGGACAGCATTAATTTGATCTTCTTACAATTCCTTGGTTCACAGAGACGGTAAAGTGGTACTCTTTCTAAGTAAGATGAGGTGGTTCCTGGTGGTTTGGAAGGAGGATGGCTTCCCAGAAGTGTGAATATGGAAATCATAAGTGGGAAGCTCAGGCATTATTATAGTAATTACATATTTATTTGTAAGTACATTGAATCCCGATCAATGACACTTTCTCATCATCTCCCCCATCCCTGAAACTCAATTCCTTCCCTTCAATTTTCCTAGTTTCATTGGATACGCATTGAAAAATATGACTTCATTCACCTGCTCCCCACTTTTGAATTTTCAGTTTCTTTATACTCATTTTATTGTACTGTTAGTTTTTCCAACTAATTACAACATTTAAAGTCTTTCTTATATTTACTGTACTTTGTGCAATATGTTTATGTATATGTGCACAAAACCTTTATGTGTTTACTTGTATATTTAAAAAGTGGATCTATCTTCCACATGTGAGAGAAAACATGCATCCTGACTTCACAAAAATTTTTCCAGGTCTATCCACTACTTTACAAATGATGTAAAAATCTAATCTAAGAGTAAAAATCCTCTGAGTATATATACCATATTTTCTTGATCCATTCATTTATTGAAGGCATTTGTGCTATATCTATACCTTGACAATAAACTGTTATATGGGTGGCCTTCCTTTATCCTGATTTGTAGTCCTTTGGATAAATGCCCCAAACTGGTATTCTGGACCACAGGATAGTCCTAGTTTGTTTGTTTGTTTGTTTGTTTTTTAGTGTGGTTCAACAAATTCACATTCCCACCAGCCCTGTTTTATGTTCCTTTGCCTGCACATCTGTGACAACCACTTAAGCCACGGCATTACTTCCAGCTTTTTCTGTTTAAGTGGCACTGTGGAATCAAACTCAAGCCTTCATAAATGTTAGGCAAGCACACTACCTCTAAGCCACATTCCAAGCCCTTGGGTTATCTTTTAAATGCCATTTTTTATCATGAGTTTTCCACTGTCTTGCTCATTCTGGCTTTGTACAGTGATCCTCAGATCTCAGCTTCCTAAATACCTATGATTACAAACAATGAGCTACTGGTGCCTGGCAAGTGGTGATTTTTAACCTACTTTTAATTTTCCTCATTAATGGAAGAGCTGATTAGGTAACATGAAGAAAGGAGAAAGCCAGAGGCAAAAGCAAAGTAGTGGATACTAGAAAAGGACAGAAAAGTATTACAAAAATTGGCAAAATGAAGTAAAGGTTGCAATTTATTTAACAACAGAAGACCAATGTTGCTTTTTTATTTTACAAACATCCAGTGGTTACATACTGCTGGTACATTCCATTAACAGTAGGAGAATGAGGGGACATACAAAATGTTTACTACATTTGAACTTTTCTGTATACTAAACTTATGCCAACACAATTTATTTTAAAAAATGCCAAAAAGGCCAGGTGTGATAACATATGCATGTAATCTCAACTCTTAGGAGGCTAAATTGGAGGATTGAAAGTTGTTATATAGGTTATACCAAAAGTACGTCTCAAAAATAAAAGAAAGGGAAAGGAAAAAGATGAAAGGGAGAATAAACAACTCCAACCAAATATTTCATGGGCAATTGTGTCAAAGAAAATACCTTCTTTTTTTCCTTATTGTTAGGTGTCAAACCCAGAAAATTGCCCATTGTAAACAAGTTATTTACTACTTGAGTATGCCTCGAGACTTTTTATTCACATGGTGTTTTTTAGTTTGTTTGGTTGGTAGTTTTCATTTCTTTTTTGTTTTTTTTTTCTTTTTATTTATTTTTTGTGAGGATGGGCCATGCTTAGCTCAGATTAGTCTTCTACTTGTGATCCTCCTGTTTTTACCTCCTGAATAGCTGGAATAATTGGTATATGCCACCTCACCCAATATATCTCTTATTTGACTACTACAGAAATTTTTATTTTTTATTTTTCTTAATTTAATTTTATTTTATTTGAGAACATACTGTACAGAGGGGTTACAATTACATTGCAGCCTCCTCCTTTGTTTACCCTTCACCTCCCTTCCCAGCCTCCCCCCTCCCCCCACCCAATCCTTCCCCCCCCCTTCCCCCCCCACACTGACATTGTAAAGCTCGTTTTTGACATGACATTTTGTACTTCTCATTGTTGCAACAGGTCCACCTGAATCCTTAAACGACTTGTTTGTCCCCATCTCCTCCACAAGTTATACTGACATCAAATATAGTGAAAGCGGGGGTTATACTGTGGGGGAGGGACATACAAAGCAACAAAGAAATAATCTTATAAATGCATTGGAAACACATGCATGAGAGAAAAAAAACATTAAAATACATATTTAAGGGTTCGTTTTCCTAACATCACATTATTTGACCTTTTCCGCTTGACTCATACATATACTATATATCTCTTATTTGACTACTGCAGAAATTTTTAAAAAGAAGAAACACCTCCTAATTAACTTTATAATCCCCATGACAAAATGAGAATGTATTTATAGTAATTTTATTCATGAAGAGAAAGGCAAAAAATCCTAAACAAAAGAAAATATGTATCAGAAATGAAGGACCGTTTACATTTATCCTTTTTCCCTCTTTCCTATGCGTGTGTTTTCCTGAAGAATTAACATTGGATTTACACATGGTAATCAAGTTATTCTAACACCAAGCTGCAACCCTACTTACATAGTTAAAATTTAGAAAACTTAATGCAATTTATCATACTGAGTAACAAAGAAATCCCATATATTCATCTGAACAGATGATGACACAAAAGTATTTAATATTTTAATATTTCTGAAAACTCTGAAACTGAAGGAAAATAGCTTTAGCTTATGTAGAATATCTATCAAACACATACACTGTTTTTTAAAAATTAGCTGAGGTATTTTTTTTTTAATTTAATTTAATTTTATTTGTGAACATACTGTACAGAGGAGTTACAGTTACATGGGCAGGATAATGCGTACATTTCTTACCAAGCATTGCAGCCTCCTCCTTTGTTTACCCTTCACATCCCTTCCCAGCCTCCCCCCTCCCCCCCAATCCCAATCCTTCACCTCCCCCCCCCCCCCCCGCACCAACGTTGTAAAGCTCGTTTTGGACATGACAACTTGTACTTCTCATTGTTGCAACAGGTCCACCTGTATCCTTAAACAACTGGTTTTTCCCCATCTCCTCCACAAGTTATACTGACATCAAATATAGTGAAAGCAGGGGTTATACTGTGGGGGAGGTACATACAAAGCAACAAAGAGATAATCTTATAAATGTGTTAGAAACACATGCATGAAAGAAAAAAAACATTAGAGTTCCGGGAAGATGGCGGAGGAGAAGCTGGAATCTGAACAAGCTCTTGCATAGAAAACAGTTTCAGAGTTCCAGTGAACAGTCCCAAGCCAGAGAATCACACTAAGTGTGCCATCACAGGACAGAGAGTTAGTCAAGAGAGGGGAAGCCAAGCAGACACATCTGAGCGCCTGCCAGCAGCTGCTGCTGCGGCAGCAGGGTGGCAGCGGCAACCGCAGCCGCGGCCATACCTGAGCGCTCACACAGAGAGTCTGGGACGAAGGAGCCAGACGCAGCGGGCGAGCGGATTCTACTCAACACCAGCAAGAACCGACAAGGAGCGGACAACTTCATCCTGCACTTTGCAGACCAGAGACGACCCAGGATCCAAGACTCGGCGTGAGTAGAAGCCCCACTTCCTCACTCCTTCCCAGGGAGCAGAGGAGGGAAGGCCACCCCTCCCCCCACCCAGCACCGGTGATCTCCATCTTGGATACCGACAAAGCTCGGAGGAGCGGCTAGCTCCAGCTCAGGCCTTGGAATAAAACGAGTCATTTAGCAGGTCACAAGAACTTAACGGTGAAGTGACCTCACAGACTCAGTTCCATCCAGGGAAAAGTCACCCAGCTCAGGCGCCAGCCATTGGAGTGGCTCTCCTCACCGGGTAACCAGAGCCAGAGGCTGCCCCTCCCTCTAGCAGCCACCACAATCAATTGAAAAACAGAAACCCTGAGAATGGCTCCAGGCTGGGTGCTGTGAGTTTTTTTCACAAAATAGCCCCAGGGAAAAGCTACTGTTTGTTGAAAGGCCTCAACTCTACCCAGAACCTAGCCTCATCACTGCATCCCCCTCTTTTGTGATTCTCAAAGCAGATCACCCTCCCAGTAAACTAACCTGGGAGGGGAATCTCAAAATCTTGGGTAAAGCAGAGCCTTTTTCTGCCTGTTCCAACAAACTGACTTAAGAAACCAATCAAGCCACAGGACCTCAAGCTGACCAGAGACTCCAAGCACACTCTGGTTACAGACAAAAGGGAGATACAGGACTCTTCCCACCCCTCCCCCCCCCAAAAAAAAAAACAAAGACCTTTTTTTTTCGTTCTTCTTCTTTTTTTTTCTTTTTTTTTGGTCTGGTTTTTTTTTTTTCGTTTTTTTGTTACCTTATATATATAAAAAATTTTTTTTTGCTTTTCTAAAACTTTTATTAATCTTTAATTTTTGCCTCTTCTGAAAAAATAATTGTTTTCCATTAACTTTTTTTTTTTCTTTTCTCCTCTTATAATTTTTATTTTAGGAATACGTGAATGTGTGTTTTCCTTTCTTTTCTTGTCTTCTTTCTCTTGTTCTTTCATTCTTAATTATCTTTTAGTTTTTTGTCTAGCTCTACTGAACTTCTGATCTTTTCTTCTCACTTTCTTATCCTTTCCATCTTTTCCTCTTTGTTCTTCTTTATGTGACTTAACTCTTGTCCTGCACATCCTCAGATAAACCCGTAGTTAACCAGTAGACCCTACCCCCCATTGTGTACACACTTAATCCACAAACTTATTACTCAATTCAAAACCTCTGAGACTTAAATTCATTAATAGCAGTACTACCTCTTTATACCTATATAATATTTTAAGCATTTTTTTAAAGTTTTTCACATCTCCTCTATGTCCCTCCCTTTCTCTCAACATATTCATATTCCTCTATAAATAGATGGTCTTTTAATCTCTAAAATAACATTAATTTTTACGTTTCTATTTTTTTTCTGGTCTCTTTTCATTCCCCTTTCCCTTTCTTCTTTTTCTCTCTCTCTCTACTTGCATCCTACCCAACCTATTTCCTGCATTCTGATTAGGACATAGTTAACTCTCCGTGTGCCTCCCCACACCAATCTATTCCTATTTTTTACCCACATCTCTCCCTAACCCTAATAATTTCTGGTTTTCCAAATTCTTCTCTGCAGTTCGAAGCCCTTTAACATATAGTTGTTTGATGTCGAATAGATGTATCTGTTGAACTAGATTGTATCTGTAGACTATTGACTGTACAAATGCAAACTTTGGTTGATGGTTGCCTTAAGATAGTGTTCTAGCACAAAACTGGTGCTATCTTCATCTCAAATGGGCAGAGTAAGCCGGAAAAACACAAGAAAAATGGCAAATTCGGGTATCTCAATTCCCAATCTTGATAATCAGGGGTTAGAACAGATAATGAATAATCCAGAGGAGAGTTCCCAAACAGCTCTACAAACACTGCTGGCAAACATGATAAATGAAAAGTTTGACAATGTACAAAGGACTCTGTATGAGCGTGACAGGGAGAGAGAGGAGGCATCCCAGAAGTTTATACAGGAATATCATAAGCGTGAGGAAGCTACTCAAAAACTGATACAGGATTTGCGTGAACAACTTGAGAATACTCAAAGAGAAAGGGAGGAATGGCGTGAGCAGGCTGAGAACACTCAAAGAGATCTGCAGGAATCCCACGAACGGGAGGAAGCTAATCAAAGAGTAATACAGGAATTGAGAGACCAGGTAGAGAACACACAAAGATCACTAAAGGCATTCATGGAATCCATTAACAAAGAGCTGAAGGAAGTCAGGGAGACCACAAAGGGAATGCTGAATGGAACCCAACAGAAGGAATGGGAGCCCAAAGAAACCATAACCAATCAACTAAGTGATTTGAGGACAAATACTGAACACCAAATTAAGGAAGTAAAGAAATTCATACAAGACCTAAAACAAAGCTTCAACAAAGAACTTGAAGCCATCAAAGCTGACCAACTAGAAGGAAAAGAGATAAAAAACAAAGTAGAGAGTCTTGACAGCAGGTTAGACCATGCAGAAGATCGAATCTCAGGGATTGAAGACAGCCTAGATATTATAGAGAAAGAACATACAACCATCCAAGACAAGTCCAAGAAATATGATAGATCTATCCAACAGCTGGAAGACACCATCAGAAGGCCTAATCTAAGGATAATGGGTGTAGAGGAGCACCTAGAAACAGAAGTTAATGGTCTAGGAAATTTGTTTAACAGGATCCTAGCAGAGAACTTCCCAAACATGCAAAAAGATAGGCCTGTCCAGATACAAGAAGCCTTTAGAACCCCAAATAGACCAGACCAGAATAGGACATCCCACCGCCACATTATAATCCACACAGGATCAACTCAGAACAAGGAAAAGATCCTTAAAGCTGTCAGAGAGAAAAGGGTAATCACTTATAAAGGGAAACAAATTAGAATCACCTCAGATTTCTCAGCAGAGACAATCAAAGCAAGAAGAGCCTGGAACGATGTATGCCATGCCCTAAAAACAAACAACTATCAACCAAGAATACTGTACCCAGCTAAACTCTCCTTCATAACCGAAGGCCAAATAAAAACCTTCCATAGCAAAGAAAAATTGAAACAATACATCTCCACCAAACCAGCCCTACAAAAGATTCTTAAAGATGTCCTACACATAGAAAACCAACAAGACCGCAATAAAGGCCAAGAAACTGCACCCAAACTGAGAATCCAAGAACCATAGGAAGAACCCAGTTTTTGCAGCCCCCAAGAAGGTAGATAACATGGTAGGAACTCCCAAATACCTCTCAGTCCTATCTCTTAATGTTAACCGACTGAACTCTCCAATTAAGCGACATAGGCTGTCTAGTTGGATTAAAAAACAAGACCCTTCTATCTGCTGCCTGCAGGAGTCACATCTTGCCCGTAAAAACAAACACATTTTCAATGTTAAAGGCTGGAACAAAATCTACCAAGCAAACGGACCGCATAAACAGGCGGGAGTTGCAATCCTAATATCAGATAAAATAGACTTCAAATTAAAATTCGTGAAAAGAGATAAAGAAGGTCACTACATACTAATTAAAGGATCTCTCCTTCAGGAGGATATTACAATTCTAAATATCTATTCACCAAACAATGGAGCACCCAAATTTATCAAAGAAACACTACTTTCCCTCAAATCCCATATAGATCCAAAGACATTAATTGTTGGGGATTTTAACACACCACTCTCCCCACTAGATAGATCAACTCGGCAAAAACTCAACAGAGAAACCACAGATCTAAACAGCTGCATAGATCAACTAGACTTAACAGATATTTACCGAACATTTCACCCAGCAGCATCAGAATACACGTTTTTCTCAGCAGCACATGGAACGTGTTCTAAAATAGACCACATTTTAGGCCACAAAGCAAACTTGTCTAAATTCAGAAACATTGAAGTTATACCTTGCATTCTCTCTGACCACAAGGGAATAAAATTAGAACTCAACACCAAAAGCCACCAAAGAAAGTCCGGTATCACATGGAGGCTGAACAACACACTGCTGAATCATGAGTGGGTCATGGAAGAGATTAGAAAGAAAATTCAAATGTTCATGCTATTCAACAAAAATGAACACACAAAATACCAGCTCCTCTGGGACACAGCAAAGGCAGTACTCAGAGGCAAGTTTATAGCTCTGAGCTCCTACATCAACAAATTGGAGAGATCTGAAACTAGCAATTTAATGACGCATCTAAACCTCCTTGAAAAAGAGCAGCAAGATAAACCCCAATCCAGTAGACGGAAAGAAATAATCAAAATTAAATCAGAATTAAATGAATTAGAATCCAAAAAAACTATAGAAAGAATTAACAAAACAAAGAGTTGGTTCTTCGAAAAACTTAACAAAATTGACAGACCCTTAGCAAATCTTATCAGAAAAAGAAGAGAACACACCCAAATTAATAAACTCAGAGATGAGAATGGAAACATCACCACGGAAACAACCAAGATTCAGAACATTATAAAGGAATACTTCTCAAAACTGTATGCTAATAAGTTTGAGAACTTGACAGAAATGGACCTCTTCCTAGCAAATATTGACATGCCAAAACTAAACCAAGAAGAGTTAAACTATCTTAACAGGCCCATATCAAGCATTGAAATAGAAACAGCAATAAGAGACCTCCCAGCTAAGAAAAGTCCAGGACCAGATGGTTTTACAGCGGAATTTTACAAGGCCTTCAAAGCAGAGCTCACACCAATTCTCCTCCAACTCTTCAATGAAATTGAAAGAGAAAGCTCACTACCGAACACATTCTATGAAGCCATCATAACCCTCATCCCAAAACCAGGCAGGGACTCATCAAAGAAAGAGAACTATAGACCCATTTCTTTGATGAACACTGATGCAAAACTTCTCAACAAAATTTTGGCCAACCGACTTCAACAATTCATCCAAAAAATCATACACCACGATCAAACAGGATTCATTTCAGGGATGCAAAGCTGGTTCAATATACGCAAATCAATTAATATTATTCATCACATCAACAGGAGCAAGAATAAGAACCACATGGTTATCTCAATAGACGCAGAAAAAGCATTCGACAAGATCCAACACCCCTTCCTGATGAAGGTTTTGGAAAAATTAGGAATCCATGGAACATTCCTCAATACAATAAAGGCTGTATATGACAAACCTACAGCCAGCATTACACTCAATGGTGAAAAACTAAAGCCATTTCCTCTTAACTCAGGAACAAGACAAGGATGCCCACTCTCTCCACTTCTCTTCAATCTAGTATTAGAATGCCTAGCTACAGCAATAAGACAAGATGCAGACATAAAGGGGATCCAAATAGGGAAAGAAGAAATAAAACTCTCCCTCTTTGCAGATGACATGATCTTGTATTTAAAGAATCCCATAGACTCCACTACCAAATTACACAAGCTGATTCAAAACTTTGGCAAAGTAGCAGGTTATAAAATTAACCCCCAAAAATCCATGGCTTTTCTGTATGCCAACAATGAGAAAAGTGTGGCTGAAATTAGGAAAGCAACTCCATTTGTAATAGCCCGACAAAAAATAAAATACCTAGGAATTAACTTAACTAAAGAAGTGAAGGACCTCTATGATGAAAACTTTAAAATCTTGAAAAAGGAAATCAACACAGAACTTAAAAAATGGCAAAACCTCCCATGCTCCTGGATTGGAAAGATTAACATTGTGAAAATGGCAATACTTCCCAAGGCTATCTACAAATTCAACGCAATACCTATCAAAATTCCACCCTCATTCTTCAAGGAAATAGAAGAGGCAATCCAAAAATTCATATGGAACAATAAAAGACCCCGAATAGCAAAAACGCTCCTCAACGGAAAGAACACTGCTGGAGGAATATCAGTACCAAATTTCAAACTCTACTATAAAGCCATAGTAATCAAAACAGCTTGGTATTGGCATAAGAACAGACCTCAGGACCAATGGAATAGAATTGAAAACCCAGAAATGAACCTACAGACCTATAGCCATCTAATCTTCGATAAGGGAGCTAAAACAATAGAATGGAAGACAGACAGCCTCTTCAGTAAATGGTGCTGGCAAAACTGGTTAACTACATGTAGAAAACTAAAGCTAGATCCTTATATATCACCCTGCACCAGAATCAACTCCAAATGGATCAAAGACCTTGAACTCAAAGCAGACACTCTGAAAACATTACAGGATGGAATAGGAGAAACCCTGGGTCTCCTCGGCTCAGGGCGAAATTTTCTGAATAGAGACCCGGAAACACAACAAATCAAAGAAAGGTTGGACAAATGGGATTGTATAAGGTTGCAGAGCTTCTGCAGGGCAAATGACATAGCTAGCAAGATCAATAGAAAGCCCACGGATTGGGAGAAGATCTTTACTAGCCATACAACGGGCAAGGGTCTCATATCTAAAATATACTTTGAACTCAAAAAATTATACCACCCAACAACAAATCCTCAAAGAAACAACTGCCCAATAAGTAAGTGGGCGAAAGACCTAAAGAGAAGCTTCTCTGAAGAAGAAAGATGGCCAATAGACACATGAAGAAATGTTCAACATCCCTAGCCATAAAAGAAATGCAAATCAAAACAACATTGAGATATCACCTCACTCCAGTTAGAACAGCAAAAATCAAGAACTCTAACAACAACAGATGCTGGAGGGGATGTGGACAGAAAGGAACCTTACTTCATTGTTGGTGGGAATGTAAACTTGTTCAACCACTTTGGAAAGCAGTATGGAGGTTCCTCAAAAGACTCCATATAGAGCTCCCCAATGACCCAGCAATCCCACTTTTGGGCATTTACCCAAATGACCACAAACAAGGCCACACTAAAGCGACCAGCACAACTATGTTTATTGCAGCATTATTTACCATAGCTAAGATATGGAACCAACCCAGATGCCCCTCAGTAGATGAATGGATCAAGAAGATGTGGTATATATACACAATGGAATTCTATGCCTCCATCAGAAAGAATGACATTGCCCCATTTGTTAGGAAATGGAAAGGCTTGGAAAAAATTATATTAAGTGAAGTAAGCCAGGCCCAAAGAAACATAGGTCCCATGGTTTCCCTTATTTGCAATATCTAGTATAGGTATGAGTCAAGCGGAAAAAGTCAGAGAATGTGATGTTAGGAAAACGAACCCTCAAATATGTATTTTAATGTTTTTGTTTCTTTCATGCATGTGTTTCTAACGCATTTATAATATTATTTCTTTGTTGCTTTGTTTGTCCCTCCCCCACAGTGTAACCCCCGCTTTCACTATATTTGATGTCAGTATAACATGTGGAGGAGACGGGGACAAACAAGTCGTTTAAGGATTCAGGTTTACCTGTTGCAACAATGAGAAGTACAAAATGTCATGTCAAAACCAGCTCTACAATGTCGGTTGGGGGGTAGGGGGGTATCATTGGGTGGGGGGGAGGGGGAGGCTGGGAAGGGAGGTGAAGGGTAAACAAAGGAGGAGGCTGCAATGCTTGGTAAGAAATGTATGCATTTTCCTGCCCATGTAATTGTAACCCCTCTGTACAGTATGTTCTCAATTAAAAGAAAATAAAATTAAAAAAAAAAAAAGAAGGTGGATTAAATGGCAGGAACTCCCAAATATCTCTCAGTCCAATCTCCCAACATTAACAGATTTAACTCTCCAATTAAGCAACATAGACTGTCTAGTTGGATTAAAAAGAAAGATCCTTCCATCTGCTCCCTTCAGGACTCACAGCTGGACCATAAAAACAAACCCATTTTGAAAGTGAAAGGCTAGAACGAAATCTACCAAGCAAACAGCCCACGAAAAGAGGCAGGAGTTGCAATCCTAATATCAGATAAAATAGATTTCAAATTAAAATTAGTGAGAAGAGATAAAGAAAGTCACTACAAACTAATAAAGGCATCTCTCCCACAGGAGGATATTAAAATTCTAAATCTCTATTCACAAAACAATGGAGTAACCAAATTTATGCAAGAAACACTACTTTCTCTCAAATCTCACATAGATCCAAAGACATTAATTGTTGTGGACTTTAACAAACCACTTCCCCCAATAGATAGATGAACTCGGCAAAAACTCAACAGAGAAACTGCAGATATAAACAACTGCATAGATCACCTAGATTTAATATTATACCCAGCAGTATCAGAATACACGTTTTTCTCAGCAGCATTTGGAACTTTTTCCAAAATAGACCGCAGTTTTAGGTCAAAAAGCACACTTGTCCAAATTCAAAAACATTGAAGTTATACCTTGCATTCTTTCAGACCACAGGGAATAAAATTAGAACTGAACACCAAAACCACCAAAGAAAGTCCTGTAACGCATGGAGGCTGAAGAACACACCATTGAATCATCAGTGGGTCATGGAAGAGATCCAAAACAAAATTCAAATTTTCATAATATTCAACAAAAATAAACACAGAAATTACCAGCTCCTCTGGGACACAGGGAAGACAGTACTCAGAGGCAAGTTTATAGCTCTTAATACCTACATCAACATATTGGAGAGATCTGAAACCAACAATTTAATGAGACATCTGAGCCTCCTTGAAGAAGAACCGCAGGATAAACCCCAATCCATTAGATGGAAAGAAATAATTAAAATTAAATAAAAATTAAATGAATTAGTATCCATAAAAACATAGAAAGAATCAACAAAACAGAAGTGGTTCTTCAAAAATTAACAAATTGACAGATCCTTAGCAAATCCTGTTAGAAAGAGAAAAGAGGTGCTGGGAAGGTGGCTCAATGGTAGAGGGCTTTCCTTGCATGCATGAGTCCCTGGGATCGATTCCTCAGCACCACATAAGCCAAAAGAAAACGCCAGAAGTGCCACTGTGGCTCAAATTGTAGAGAACTAGCCTTGAGCTAAAGAGCTGAGGGACAGCACCGAATCTAGTATTAGAATGCCCAGCTACAGTAATAAGATAAGATGCAGATATAAAAGGGATCCAATTACGTAAAGAAGAAGTAAAACTCTCCCTCTTTGCAGATGACATGTTCTTATAATTAAAGAATCCCACAGACTCTACTCCCAAATTACTCAAGCTGATTCAAAACTTTGGCAAAGTAGCAGGGTATAAAATCAACCATCAGGGCTGGGAAGATGGCTCAGGGGTAGAGTGTTTGCCTTGCATGCATGAGGCCCTGGGCTCGATTCCTCAGCACCACATAAACAAAAAGAAAAAAGCCGGAAGTGGCTCTGTGGCTCAAGTGGTAGAGCGCTAGCCTTGAGCTGAAGAGCTGAGGGACAGCGCCCAGGCCCAGAGTTCAGACTCCACGACCGGACCCAAAAAAAAAAAAAAAAAAAAAAAATCAACCATCAAAAATCAATGGCTTTCTGAATGCCAACAATGAGGAAAGCATGGCTGAAGGAAAGGAACACCATTAATAATAGCCCCACAAAAAATAAAATACCTAGGAATTAACTTAACCAAAGAAGTGAAGGACCTCGATGATGAAAAATTTAAAAACCTGAAAAAGGAAATCAAAAGAGAACTTAGAAAGTGGCAAAAACTCCCATACACCTGGATTGGAAAGATCAAAATCCTGAAAATGGCAATAATTCCCAAGGCTATCTACAAATTCAATCCAATACCTACCAATATTCCATCCACATTCTTCAAGGAAAGAGAAGAGGCTATCCTAAAATTCATATGGAACAATAAAAGACCCTGAATAGCTAAAATGATCCTCAACAGAAAGAACCGTGCTGGAGGAATATTAATAACAAATTTCAAACTCTACTACAAAGCCACAATAATCAAAACAAGTTGGTACTGGCACAAGAATAGACCTCAGGACCAATGGAATAGAATTGAAAACCCAGAAATGAACCTACAGACCTATAGCCATCTAAATTTCGATAAGGGAGCTAAAAAAATAGAATGGAAGAAAGACAGTCTCTTCAGTAAATGGTGCTGGCAAAATTGGTAAACTACTTGCAGAAAATTAATTAGATTAATTAATTAGATCCTTATGTATCACCCTGCACCAGAACCAACTCCAAATAGATCAAAGACCTCAGAGTCAAATCAGACACCCTGAAAACATTACAGGATGGAATCGGAGAAACCCTAGGCCTCCTTGGCACAGGCCGACATTTTCTTAATAGAGACCCAGAAACACAAGAAATCAAAGAAAGTTTGGACAAATGGGATTGCATAAAACTGCAGAGCTTTTGTATGGCAAAGGACATACCTAGCAAGATCGATTGAAAGCCCACAGATTGGGAGAAGATCTGCACTAGGCATATAACAGACAAGGGTCTCCTATCTAAAATATACCTGGAACTCAAAATTAAATCCCCAACAACAAATCCTCAAAGCAACAACTGACCCGAAAATAAGTGGGCTAAAAACTTAAAGAGAAAACTTCTCTGAAGAGGAAAGAAGGATGGCCAATACACACATGAAGAAATGTTCAACCTCTCTAGCCTTAAAAGAAGTGCAAATCATACCAGCATTGAGCTACCACCTCATCCCAGTTACAATGGCTATAATCAAGAACTCTAAGAACAACAGATGCTGGAGGGGATGTCGGCAGAAGGGAACTTTACTGCATTGTTGGTGGGCATGTAAAGTTGTTCAACCACTTTGGAAAATAGTATGGAGGTTCCTCAGAAGACTCCACATAGAGCTCCCCTATAACCCAGCAATACTACTTTTGGGCATTTACCCAAATGATCACAAACAGGACCACACTAAAGCTACCAGCACACCTCTGTTTATTGCAGCATTATTTACCATAGCTAAGATATGGAACCAACCCAGATGCCCCTCAGTAGATGAATGGATCAAGTAAATGTGGTATATATACACAATAGAATTCTATGCCTCCATCAGAAAAAAATGACATTGCCCCATTTGTTAGGAAATGGAAAGACCCGGAAAAACATTATATTAAGTGAAGTAAGCCAGTCCCAAAGAAACATAGATCCCATGGTTTCCCTTATTTGCAATAACCACTCTGTGTCTGAGACAAGCAGAAAAGTTCAGACAAGTTGATGTTAGGTGAAATGAACCCCAAGATAAGGATTCAAATGAGTTTTTTCTTTATTGCGATTGTTCCTAACATATTTATAAGATGATTTTTTTGTTGCTTTGAATGTCCCTCCCCCACGGTATAAACCCTGCTTTCACTGTATTTGATGTTGGTATCATTTGTGGAGGGGATGGGCAAAAACAAATTGTTTAAATAGGGATACTGGTGGACGCATTGCAGCGAGGAGACGTACAAGTCATTATGTAGAAAAATAACTTTCAACTTTGGCCAGTGAGAATGGGGGGCTAGCAGGGCGGTGTTTGGAGAGCCGGGGGGGCGGATGAGAACAGATGGGAAGGGGAAAAAAAGGAGGATGTTACAATGCTTGATGAGAAATGTACTCATTAGCTTGTCCTTGTAATTGTTACCCCTCTGTATGGTACTTTCACAATAAAATAAATAAAGGGATGTGCTACAGAATAGATTCTAAATGTAATATTTAATGGTATTGGATTACTTGAAGACAAAGGTTTACAGAAAAATTTAAATTTCAGATAAACTGTAATATTCTAATAAACATGTTAAAGAAATATAATTTAAAAATTCATGGTTCAAGGCAAACCCTGACAGAAAAGTCTGAAAGACGCTTATCTGGAAACAAGAAGTGACACTGTGGCTCAAGTGGTAGAGGGCTCCTATTGAGCTGAAGAACTCAGGGATATGTTTTCACCCAGGTCCTGAGATTAAACCTCATGACTGACAAAAAGAAAATAAAATTTAAAGAATTAAAGCATTAGGGCTGGGAAAGAGATTCAGTAGTAGAGTGCTTCTCTTGCATGCATGAGGTCCTAGGTTTAATTCCTCAGCACCACATAAGCAGAAAAAAACTGGAAATGGCTCTTTGGCTCAAGTGGTAGAGCACTAGCCTTGAGCTGAAGGGACAGTGCCCTGACCCAGAGATCAGGCCCTCCTACCACCACCACCACCAACAACAAATTAAAGTATCAAACAACCTGAAGATGTTGTCCAGAATAATGAGTGCGGCATTATCCATTTACATGACTTAGTGACTTTAAACCTAGTTTATCAGGGGAGGTGGTGGGCAATTTGTGTGTTTGCCAAAACCTGCAAAATTATTTTGTAACCAAAGCAACAGTGATATACAGGCGATATGTTAGAAATGGACTTCATAACTTTGGGGGAGTGGGATGTCAGGGTTGGGGAAAGGAGGACAAAATGTGGAAGGGGTAATACTGTTAAAAAATGTACTCATGGGGGTGGGAAGGTGGCTCAGTGGTAGATTGCTTGCCTTGCATGCCTGAGGCCCTGGGTTCGATTCCTTAGCACCACATAAGCAAAAAGAAAAAAGCCAGAAGTGGCCCTGTGGCTCAAATGGTAGAGCACTAGCCTTGAAATGAAGAGCTGAGGGACAGAGCCCAGGCCCAGAGTTCAGGCCCCATGACCAGACTCCCCCCCCCCAAAAAAATGTACTCATTACTTATGTAACTGTAACCCACCTCTCAGTATAACACCTTCATAATATAAAATCCCCCCCCCCCAAAAAAAGAGAACTCACTCAAATAGAGAAAATTAGAGACAAAAATGAGACATCACAACATAAATAAGAAAAAATTAAGAAGTTTATAAGAGACTACTTTGAAAACTGTATGCCAATCACCTGGAGAATCCTGGAGAAATTCATGCTTTCCTACACTTGATCTGAACCAAGAAGTAACACATAAGAAGTAATGAAAATGAAATGTCAATAAACCACTTTCCATTGCAGAAAAATCTAGGACTCAATGAATTTACCATGAAATTAAGGCCTACAAAGAACTTACAATACTTAGAACTAACTCTTCAATGGAATAGAAAGGGAAATGGAATTATCAAAACCCATTCTATGAGGCTAGAATTAGACTCTTCCCCAAATCACATAGGGACTCACCAAAGAAAGAGAACTATGAAACCAATTCTTTGATAAGCATTGATACAGAACTTCTTAAAACATTCTCACCAATCAATTTCTGCCAGTAACAAAAAAATCATATTGTATGATCAAATAGGATTCAGCCTAGGATACAATTGGATTCAATATTCTTGTCACTAAACATAATACAAATCATCAGGGGAAGCCGGGACAAGAAACATGTTATCGTCTATATGGAAGTAGAAATAGCTTTTAACAACCTCCAATACCCCTTTATGATTAAAAAGTTATGAGAATCTAGGAATGCATTGAATGTTCCTCAGTATACTACTGAATATGTATATGATAGTGGTAATTAGCAATTACGTAACAGTGGAAGTATGAAGACGTTAAAATCAGGAATGAGAAAAAGATGTCCACTTTCTCTACTACTCTTCAATATGGTAGTGGACTATCTAGCAAAAGCAATAGGGAAGAGAAAAACATAAAGAGGATTCAAATAGGGAAGAAGTAAACCTATCCCTTTTTACAGATGAAATGACCCTATAGCTTCCTGCCTTAAGATAGTAAAAGTGATGTTAACCTTCGGCAATGTAGCACGGTATATAGCCCACAAGAATCAGTAGTTTTTCTGTGTTACCAACAATGGGAACTAGGCTGAAATCCAAAAAACAACCTCATATGTATTAGCCTCAAAATAAAAACAAATCTAAACAAAACAAAAGAACAACAACAAAACTGGGAATTAATTAATTTAACCTCTATTGTGAAAACTTTAAAAATATAAAAAGGGAAACTGAAGGAGATTCAAGTAAATGGAAAGTCTTTCAATGCTCCTGGTTGGAAGAATTAATATAGTGAAAACTGCAATACTGCCCCCAAACTATGAACAATGCAATACTTATCAAAATCCCAACAATATTCTTCAATGCATTCGAGAAAGCAATTCAAATTTAATATGGAATTACAAAATTACAGATGAAACAGAAGGTTTAGAAATGAACTCATGGGCCTATAGTCATCTTACACACACACACACACACACACACACACACCATGGAATTCTATTCACCCATTAGAAAGGATAACTTTTTACCAGTCTTAAGAAAAATGAAAGGCTTAGGAAAATTCTACTAAGAAAAAAGAGAAAGGAATGCAGACAGAATAATATAGGTTTCATGGATTCATTCAGTTATGGTATCTACAAGTAAACAAGACAGGTTTTACCTCTTCCCAGTTAGAACGGTCATTATGAAGAAAGCTTACAATAGCAAATGCTGGCATGGATGCAGCCAATTGGGAACTCTATTACACTGTTGGTTGGAAATTAAATTGTTTAAACACTGTGGAATGTAGTATGGAGTTTCCTGAAAAGAGTAAATATATATCTCCCTTAAGACCCTGTAATTCCCCTCATGGGCAGTAATCCAAAAATTAACAAACAAGCTCACATGAAAGCTACAAATATAACCATGTTCAGTGACCAGGTCCAGAGTTCAAGGACTGGAAAACAAGTTACTACTGCTGGCATTTGTTTCCACAAATATGAACCCTTTGACATAAGATACCAAATCATTCTATTTGCAGTAGCTAGCATAGGACTTAAAGGTAGTGGGTGATAAAATGGCTTCTTTGTTGAATATTAGGAAAAGATGTTGGCAGTCCAAGAAAAGGGAGATTTTGTTGTTGTTGTTGTTGTTTGAGGGGCTTGAAGTCTAGGCATGGGCACTGTCCCTGAACTCTTCAACTCAAGGTGGGTACTCTGTCTCTTGAGCCACAGTGTCACTTCTGGTTTTTGGTGGTTAAATGGAGATAAGAGTCTCAGGGACTTTCTTGTCCAGGCTGTCTTTGAACTGCAGTCCTCAGATGTCAGCTTCATGAGTAGCTAGGATTACAGCTGTGAGCCATTGGCACCAGGCTAAAAATGGAGGATTTTTAGAAAAGAAAATCCACCTCTTCACTTGTGTCTAAATCTTAGATATCACTATTAGAACACTTCACCTTCAACTCATTTCATCAGATATTTGTAAATTTTCTCTTTTCCTTCATGCAGGAATACTGCAGTCAGTATCAACTCAGCTGTGGGACTGAACAATTGTATGGAAATTGCTAGCACCTAAATCAAGAACTTTTACATCAAAACAAATGATTCCCACTTTTGGAATAATTGTTTTCTCTTTTTATAACAAATCTTTGCTTGATTACTTCTTAATGTGACTGATGACATTTTCATTCTCTTCAGCCTTCTCCCACATGATGTTAAATATTTAAGAATTCAAAGATTTCCATTGATAATTCATTAAGCTGACCTCTAAGAAAATGTGCATTTCTAGAATTTGGTTTTCTGTCTTGTTCTTACATGCATAGGCTTTCTATGATTTATTTGTTCTACAAGGAATTCTACTTTCTAATCTTTCTGTGATCAATTTTAGTCTCTGTGTTCAGTCTTTCTGACACTCTCTCTGGAGTCTCCTTTGAGTCTGCCTCATAAAAAATATATTATTTATCAGCTAAATGACTTTCAGTTTCTGTTTTTTGCCTGACTTCATTTAGGCTGTGATCAGACCTGACTGGCTGTGCTTACTGGAGGTTTTTTTTTTTTTTTTTTTTTTTTGGGTCCGGTCATGGGGCCTGAACTCTGGGCCTGGGCGCTGTACCTCAGCTCTTCAGCTCAAGGCTAGCGCTCTACCACTTGAGCTACAGCGCCACTTCCGGCTTTTTTCATTTTACTTATGTGGTGCTGAGGAATCGAACCCAGGGCCTCTGGCATGCAAGGCATGCGCTCTACCACTGAGCCACCTTCCCAGCCATTTGTTTGTTTTGTGTGGTATTTTTTTGTTTTAGAGGTCTAGGATTACTATTCAAGGTAGTTGCTTCTCTGGGTCGCAGTGATCCCCTGACCTAGAGTCAATGGGTTTTTCTCCTAAAGATACAAAAAACAGCTGACTAAATTCCTGTTAATTGTCTCAAAATGAGGCAATCTGGCATCCTTGTAAAGCCATCAATAATCCTCTGTAACCACTTATAGAAATGGTCTATCAAGATGACTTTTCAAAGTTGACAGTGAACATTGTTCATTTCCAATTCAGCACCATGAAGCAGATCACATCCCATGGAGCAGACTTTTAGAAGGAAGGTCCCCTTCCTTCCTTATCTTATGATACATCAAACCATAATATTCTGCAGTTGTGGCCAGCCTGGAGCACATTTTCCCAAGAATATTCTGTAGTATAAAAGAGGACCAACTGTGAAAATAGTTGTCTACTACAGATTGATTTATCTTGCTTTTATCTGTTGTTATTTTCATTACTTCAAATACATGGATAAATTATATTAGGATTAGACAAGTGGCAAAGGATTAATGGAATAAACATTCAGTTTACTTTCATATATCCAATATAGTGCACTTAACCCTTTATGGAAAATTAAATCCGACTGTAGAAACAATGTCAGAAATATAAAAGCCTCAATATGAATAATCTGGCACATATACACCATCATCTACTCAGAAATTCAGTCTCTCTTTAAATATTTATTTGGTACAAAATAATAAAAATTTAATTAATGAATGTAACTTTTAAGTACCATCTGAAATACTCCTCGTGTATATGATTGTATATGTTTTAGATGTCACCTAGACAGGAATTAAACATGCATGTAAAATTCAAATTTCCACAATTTAATCTAGATTAGAGGAGTCATCCCTCCTGTAATGTGTGGTGTGAATTTTACTACAATGCTGATCCCTTCCACCTAATACCAAGAGTCATGTGCAATAATTTATTTTTTCATGTTAAGATGAGTGCTGAGTGTAGGATACACTTTGAATTATTATATTAATTTATTAAAATTAGTTTCACTTTTTTCTTTTCTATACCTGCAGAAAGTAAAATTATATATTAAACATTCAATATGAAGTAATCAATAACAAATAAACTATTATTAAAATGATATACTATTAAACTGTGATTTGAATTATAGTTCTAACAATTTGTGATGTAAACAAAATTTAATAGAATTATGGGTAATGTTTTTTAAACTTACCATCTTGTTAATGTTTTCTAATTGTGTCATTTGTTATTCTTGATCCATGTCATCTCTTCACCTCAATTGTTTAGTTTTCTGTTTTATCTCTATTGGTTTGCTGATTATGCATTTTGTTTTCCCTTTTTAGTGACTGACATGAGGCTGAAAATCTGTATGCTAGTTTATTACTTCCTATATTAAAATCAAATTGCTGCTCTCCACAGCTGTTCTACTTTTTTTGTATAGTTCAGAATTTCCCCTAGTGCCACCGACTGTATTGCTACTCTCATATATTATATTTTATTTAAATTTTGTTGTCAAGGTAATGTACAGAGGGGTTATAGTTACATAATTAAGGTAACGAATTAATTTCTTTTCTAACTTGTTACCCCTTCACCCATTTTTCTCCCTCTTCCCTCCCAACGCACCTTGCAAGATCGTTTCCAACCTATTGTTTTGTGAATATCACTGTTACATAGATTTTCCCTTTGTCCTTTGTCTCACTATTTTGTTTTTGTCCTTCCCCTTCCCCATTTCAGATCAACATATTTAAAATACCCCAGGTATCAAAATCAAATACAGTGACTACAGGGGATAAACCATAGGTGGGGAAAACACAAAAGGATAAAAATAAATCACATAGTACATTAAGAACAACAACAACAAAGAACATATCTTGGAGTTCATTTCACTTAGAATCACCTTGTATGGTCATATGTACATAGCTATTGAGCTATTCTACTCATCTACTAAGATTATCCTTGATGTACACAATAATGCTCCCTCAGACCCAGTAATCCCACTTCTGGACATTTAACCAGATGACCACAAACAAGGCCACACTAAAGCTACCAGCACAATTATGGTTATCACAGTAATATTTACCATAGCTAAGATATGGAATCAACCCTGATGCCCCTCAGTAGATGAATGGATCAAGAAAATGACACACAGACACTCACATACACACATACACACACATACTATGCTTCCATCAGAAAGAAAGATACCACCTCATTTGTAAGGAAATGGAAGGTCTTGGAAAACATCATATTAAGTGAAATAAGCCAGACTTAAAGAAACATAGTTCCCATGGTTTTCCTTATTTGTAATGATTAGTTTACATCAAGGATAATCTCATGTATTTTAATTTGACAGTTTGTTCTATGTTGAGCGTGCAACATTATTGCTATATTGTTTGTTATCATTTCTGTAAACAGGCAGGTATATTGAAAGAATTACATTCATCTTATCCATTACTGAAAGGAGAACAACTAAAAGAGCAACCCCTACTAGGAAGAACAACTCCTACTTACTTAGCTTCATTCCAATGTAAGGCCATTGTTGTCCCCTGTATCCTTATGTTGTACATTTCAACCATATACCTCATACTGTATATCTAGTATCTTCTACATTGTGAACAAAATGCCTGAGAAGTTCCACTTTGCTTTACTTTAAAACAAAAAATTCTGTCTTAATATTTGAGGTTGGGGTGTGTGTGTGTGTGTGTGTGTGTGTGTGTGTGTGTGTGTGTGTTTACAAAGATCAGAACACAACATTTTTCTTCATTTCGAATACATCTTTCAGGTCATTGTAAGTTGTGGCTAATGGGAGCAGTCTCTTGTTATTTTAAGGATGAAACAGAAAAAGATATTTGTGCATGTAACACAGTTGCTTTATTAGTGTCATTGAACACTGAACTTCGATTTACATCTTGGCTGTTGTTGTGAATAATGTGAATAACAATGAACTACAGATATATTTACGAGTTACCCAGAGAGAAATAATCACATGATTGGTGGGTCAGATGATATCTCAACTTTAGATTTCTTTAGAAACTTGCTTACTACTTTCTACAATGAGAATACTAATCTGTTTTTTGACCAATAGTGTAGAAAATTTCCTTTTCTCCACACTCTCACCAACATTATTGCCTTTTATTCAAAGGTAATAACGGGCAGGTTTTAACTATCTGCAGTACCCTAGACTGGCCTTAGACTTAAATCCAACCTCCTAAATGCTTGGAATTACAAGCCTTTACCACCATAACTGGTTCCATTGATTTTTTGATGAGTTATAATTGTTATGAAGTTGTATCATATAAATTTTGAGTTATATTTCTCTAATGACTTCTGCTCAAAATCCATTAAGGCAGCATAGATGTTGTATTAAACATAACTCTGTAAACCCACAGGCAATTTTCAGGGCTTTATGGAGAACATGTATATTCAGACCTTTTGTCCATTTTTAATCCAGTTTCTGGTTAATCTCATCTTTAATCTCGCTAAACCAGATCAATAATTAATTCGAGGTAGTAGAAAAGAAAAAAATGCAGCAACTCCTAACATTTTTCAGTTTTCAATAACATGGTATTGCTTAAATCATTTTCTGTTAACAACTGACACTATATAACTCAATTTAGTTAGAACTATTACAAGGCTGTAGTTTATTTATTTTACATTGATTGCTCTTTCCAAAGCCTGTTTGTCTAATTTCCCTTGGTTTGTTTCAGTCTCAAGTAGCTCAGATTTTAAACTGAAGAATAAATGGAAGGAAGCAAACAAAAAAATATACAGTTCCTCTCATCCGATGATGCCTGTATAAGAATGAGGAAAGAGTTCATCCTTCTAAGGACCTATGATAGGACAACAAAAAAAGAATTTATTCTTCTATGTCTTCTTTATCTTTGCGATGTAACTTAAATGTTGTAAAACACATTATACTGCTCAGATACTTTTATGTTTTATCAGTTTTGCACATTTTTACACTATCAAGACATAAGATAACCAGTTTGATTTACAGCATGAGAAGTTATCCACCTGGCTTCCTTGGAAGCAGCATGATCAATAGATCTTACTTCTGGTTGCTCACTACCTGTAATGGTTTCTGTACTACTTATCACATTCTATTTAGTATTTTAAAAAGACTGCTGGCTAAACTCAAAGCTCATTCCTAGAAGTTTATGTTAAGTATTTCACAAGTTTTATTCCCTTAATTGTTAATATAACATTTGCTATAATGCTAATGTTATTACCATTTTAGTGTTGGGAAAAATTGTAATTAAAGGCAGTAAGTGCATGGCCTAAAGACACACACAGTGAGGAAGGAAATGAGTCAAAGTTTCCGAAAGTCTTCCAGCAATACACAAAAGGTAGATAAAATCTCTCCATTCTATGACACTCTCAATTCAATATTCATATTGTGCAAGAAATAATAGCATACTAAATATTGCCCATGGTGATGGTTTTCTGTCACATTTGTCTTCAGCACAGATTGTGTTGGTGACATTGGGTTATCATGAACAGAACTGAGCTTATACATTGAGGTCCAAAGAGAGGCAAATTTCTTCTGTCCCACAATTCCAGTATCCTTTTTAAAAAGTACTAAAACTTTTCAATATAATCACCTACTGTCTTATAAGTATCCAAAAATAAAAAATCATAAATAATAACTCCAAAATGCTTTAAAATTGGAGATGCTAAAACATGCCCCTCTGAAGTAAATTTTCTTCTACTTTTAACGTTATTCTGAAAGTCTTGCTGGTTTGTCATACCTATAATCCTAACTACTTGGGATATCTACTCAGGAGCCTGAGATCTGTGGATAAAAGTTGGAAGCAAATCAGAGCAAAATAAATTCATGAGATTATTTTTCAAAAATTTTAATGAACCTGAAAAGGGCCAAGAATGGAGATATAGCTCATTTAGTAGCTCACCAATCTAGAGAGAAAAGGCTTAGCAAGACCTTGAAGCCCTGATTTCAAACTCTGAGCACGCCAACACACATGCAAATGCTTGAGCACATGCATGCATTCACACACATATTTATTCAAAATACCTTCATATCGGAGTTTTTCATGAATTTCTTTGCTAACGATATTATATGAGTAAAATAAAGGAAATAAACTCTTCCATCTCAGAACATTTTTTACTTTCTTATTTTAAAAGTACTGTACAGAGGGGTAACACTTGCATGAGCAATGTAATGAGTACATTTCCTAACAAGTATTGTTACCTCCTCCTTTATTGTTTCCCTACCATCCCTTCCCTCCCACCTCCACAAGTCTATTAACTTCTTCCCTTTCCCCGCCTCAATTGTAAAGTTCACTTTACAGCATAGTGTCTTGTGCATCTCATTGTTACAATGGGTCAACCTGTATCCCTATTTAAGGATTTTGTTTTTTTTTTCCTTCCCCTCAGAAAATTAGAGGAAAATATATACAAGAAGTAGGCGCACAAACTTCAAATACAGTGAAAACAGGTGTTATAGCATGGGGGAGGAACATATAAAGAAACAAAAACAACACACTGCACGTTATAAGTACGTGAGAAACGATATCAAGAAAAAAACATACCACTTGTGTCCCTAACTTGGGGTTCATTTCCCTTAACATAATCTTTTTTTTTTTTTTTAGCTTTTTTTTTGTTTGTTTTGGTCGGTCGTGGGGCTTGAACTCTGGGCCTGGGCGCTGTCCCTCAGCTCTTCAGCTCAAGGCTAGCGCTCTACCACTGGAGCTACAGTGCCACTTCCGGTTTCTTGGTGGTTTATTTTAGATAGGAGTCTCATGGTCTCTTCTGCCCGGGCTGGCTTTGAACCGCGATCCTCAGATCTCAGCCTCCTGAGTAGCTAGGATTACAGGCGTGAGCCACCATCACCCGGCCCTTAACATAAACTTATCTGGTCATATACACATAACTTTTGACTTTTTCTGCTTATCCCAGACATATATTAGTTACTGAAAATTAGAGAAACCATGGGACCTATGTTTCTTTGGACTTGGCTTACTTCACTTAATAATTTTTTTTCCAAGTCTTTCCATTTCCTAACAAATTGGGCGATGGAATGCTTCAGGAATTTGCCTGTCATCCTTGGGCAGGGGCCATGCTAATCTTCTCTGTATCATTCCAATGTTAGTGTATGTGATGCTGAATTGAGCACAGAACATTTTTATATATGAATTGTAATTGATTTTTTAAACTAGACAAATCAACATAAAGTAAGTTTAAAAGAATTGTTGTGAAATTTGAGAACCATGTGTACTTACATAAGTACACATTTAAGAATAAAGTCAAGATTTACGTGTCAAAAACAAAATAAACCCAGATATTTGTTTTTCAAGAGATGTGTAGGAGGAGGAAATCAATTATTCTATACAAAGGACCTGTCATAATGAACACTGCAGCAAGTGTTAAGGTTTGTTAAAAGTTTTAATGTTTTAAATATATTTACTTTTGGATATTTGCTTATATATGCCAAAACTGGGACTGTATGACAGGTCATAATACTTTTCTATAAAGTATTTAAGATTTATGGTAGCAGATAAGTACTACTAAGTATGTACATTTCAGAGTTTATAGAAACTTTACTAATGAGAAGTTGCAAAGTCTTTGTGTAAAGGAGCAGAATAAAGAGTTGACTATGTTAACTACACAGTTTCTATTAAAACTGTAGGCCTTCCTTACTTTATATGTTAGTGAGGAACAAATGATGATATAAGCCATATACAAATTATGAGATGAACTATAAATGGTAATCTTAGTGGGTGACTTTAAACACTACTCATAGCCTATAAAATTCTTGTTGAACATCATAATCTTAGCCAGTGTTAAATGTAAAGAAATATGACAATAATAAAATCTAATTTGTAGTACACTTCAAATACTGAAAACACTGGTAATTGTTTTGTTTTTTATTTTATTATTCGTTAATATTTAATTATTGGTTTTCTTTATTTGTAGCATTGTTTTCCTTGTTGTAATATAATAGAACTTTTTGTAAGTTGTCATTAGGAGTTACTTTGAGAAGGCTACTGGGATGGCCACACCGTTTTTTATAGGTGCATGTGAATTTATAAAGAGGAAAATTAAGAACAAAATATGTATTTAAAAAATGATTAAGTAGAGTCTGATTCAGGAGTGTTGATAAATGTCCACACCTAAAATATTAGCCCTAGGCTGAAGCAGAGTTATTACAGAGTTGAGGTCACAAAAGTGAGAGACTGTGTTTTGTTTTGTGTTTTATTTTTATTTTGTTGGTCATGGGACTGGAACTCTGGGGCCTGGGTGCTGTCCCTCAGCTCAAGGCTAGTGATACCACTTGAGCCACAACACCACTTCCATCTTTTTCTGCTAATATGATGCTGAGAAATCAAACCCAAGGCCTCATGCATGCAAGGCAGGCACTCTACCATTGAGCCACCTTCACAGTACCTGAAAGACTGGGTTTTAAAAAATCATATAAAAAACATTTGCTTTCTGCTTTGGATTATATAATAAAATATATGAGTATTTTTGATGTTTTTGTGCATTGTCATACTTCTAAATTTATACTAACTTTACCCACTTTATCTTTGTCAAAGTCATGAAATATCTCTGGGAGTTTGCTTCTGTGAAGATTGTTTTTGCATTTATAATTTCTTCTGAGTTATTTTTATTTTTTATCAAAATCACTTTATATTTCATGTTGATGCGTATTTACTCAGAGAAAGGGATATAGAGGATTTAGTTTACCAAGTGAGCATTAAAATTAGAGCTCAACAATAAGACAAGATGTAAACATAAAGGGGATCCAAATAGGGAAAGAAGAAATAAAACTCTCCCTCTTTGCACATGACATGAGCTTGTATTTAAAGAATCCCATAGACTCCACTACCAAATTACTCAAGCTGATTCAAAACTTTGGCAAAGTAACATGATATAAAATTAACCCCCCCAAAATCAATGGCTTTTCTGTATGCCAACAATGAGAAAAGTGTGGCTGAATTTAGGAAAGTAACTCCATTTGCAATAGCCCCTCAAAAAATAAAATACCTAGGAATTAACTTAACTAAAGAAGTGAAGGACCTCTATGATGAAAACTTTAAAATCTTGAAAAAGGAAATCAACACAGAACTTAAAAAATGGCAAAACCTCCCATGCTCCTGAATTGGAAAGATCAACATCGTGAAAATGGCAATACTTCCCAAGGCTATCTACAAATTCAATGCAATACCTATCAAAATTCCAACCTCATTCTTCAAGGAAAAAGAAGAGCCAATCCAAAAATTCATATGGAACAATAAAAGACCCCGAATAGCAAAAACGCTCCTCAATGGAAAGAACACTGCTGGTGGAATATCAATACCAAATTTCAAACTCTACTATAAAGCCATAGTAATAAAAACAGCTTGGTACTGGCATAAGAACAGACCTTAGGACCAATGGAATAGAATTGAAAACCCAGAAATGAACCTACAGACCTATAGCCAACTAATCTTCGATAAGGGAGCTAAAATAATAGAATGGAAGAAAGACAGCCTCTTCAGTAAATGGTGCTGGCAAAATTCGTTAACTACTTGTAGAAGACTAAAACTAGATCCTTATATATCACACTGCACCAGAATCAACTCCAAATCGATCAAAGACCTCGGAGTCAAAGCAGACACTCTGAAAACCTTACAGGATGGAATAGGAGAAACCCTAGGCCTCCTTGACTCAGGCCGAAATTTTCTTAATAGAGACCCGGAAACACAACAAATCAAAGAAAGGTTGGACAAATGGGATTGCATGAAGTTGCAGAGCTTCTGCATGGCAAAGGACATAACTAGCCAGATCAATAGAAAGCCCACGGATTGGGAGAAGATCTTTACTAGCCATACAACGGACAAGGGTCTCATATCTAAAATATACTTGGAACTCAAAAAATTAAATCCCCCAACAACAAATCCTCAAAGAAACAACTGCCCAATAAATAAGTGGGCTAAAGACTTGAAGAGAAACTTCTCTGAAGAAGAAAGAAGGATGGCCAATAGACACATGAAGAAAAGCTCAACCTCCCTAGCCATAAAAGAAATGCAAATCAAAACAACATTGAAATACCACCTCAGCCCAGTTAGAATGGCTATAATCAAGAACTCTAACAACAACAGATGCTTGAGTGGATGTGGACAGAAGGGAACCTTACTTCATTGTTGGTGGGAGTGTAAACTTGTTCAACCACTTTGGAAAGTAGTATGGAGGTTCCTCAAAAGACTCCACATAGAGCTCCCCTATGACCCAGCAATCCCACTTTTGGGCATTTACCCAAATGTTTACAAACAAGACCACACTAAAGCTACCAGCACAACTAAGTTTATTGCAGCATTATTTACCATAGCTAAGATATGGAACCAACCCTGATGCCCCTCAGTAGATAAATGGATCAAGAAAATGTGGTATATATACACAATGGAATTCTATGCCTCGATCAGAAAGAATGACATTTCCCCATTTGTTAGGAAATGGAAAGGCTTGGAAAAAATTATATTAAGTGAAGCAAGCCAAGCCCAAAGAAACATAGGTCCCATGGTTTCCCTTATTTGCAATATCTAGTATATGTATGAGTCAAGCAGGAAAGATCAGATAATGTAATGTTAGGAAAATGAACCCTTAGATATGTATTTAAATATTTTTTTTCTTTCATGCATTTGTTTCTAACTCATTTATAAGATAATTTCTTTGTAACTTTGTATGTCCCTCCCCCACAGTATAACCCCTGCTTTCAGTATATTTGATGTCGGTATAATTTGTGGAGGAGATGAGGAAAAACTCGTCGTTTAAGGATACAGGTAGACCCAATTCAACTATGAGCAGTACAAGTTGTCATGTCAAAAACGAACTTTACAAATTTGGTGCGGGGGGGCGGGGCAGGATTGGGTGGGGGGGTAGGGGGAGGCTGGGAAGGGATGTGAAGGGTAAACAAAGGAGGAGGCTGCAATGCTTGATAAGAAATGTACTCATAATCTTGCCCATGTAATTGTAACCCCTCTGTACAGTATGTTCACAAAAAATAAAAATAAAAATTAAAAAAATATTTTATTAATAAAATTAGAGCTCAAAAATAAAAATCAGCTTCTGAAACTAAGGTTCAATGCCTTGCATCCTTGGATCAGCTAGAGGATCAATCCAGGCTTCAGACTTAAAGTGGGCTGCTGAGGGAGATTAGTGGGAAGGACTTTTTGAGTTCCCATTTCAGGATATAAGATTTAAAACACACACATGCAAACACATATTCATAACAAGTTTTTGTTTGGAGAAGTGCACATTATGAAGCTCCATAACGAAAATCATACATTATTTAATAGTGTTCTCAGATCTTTGTCAACATTCTCCCAATGGATTATCAGAAGCAGGTCCTTAGATCATTTTTCTTGGGTTCCTTCGGCCTAGAATTCTTATTCCCCATTTCAGCAGGTCTGTTGTGATTTTAGTTTTTGGTGCACGTAATCCTCCCTTTTGTAAGTTTCTTGTGCACCCTTCTCATATTTAACTCTCCCGTTACTGGAGATTTCTCAACAATGGATTCCTCCACCTCGCCCATTTTTATTCTTGGGCCAGAGAATAAAAACACACTCAGCCCAGAAAAATCCCCAACCAACCAGGTAATATGCTCTAGTCCAATTTTTCCTCTCATGGGTGATGCATGACATTACTTTTTATTGAGGTGCTTCCTTGGGCACTTTCCTGAAATTGCTGATACACTTTCCATCCTTTACCACAATGGATGGTTTTTAACCCAACCTTGAGCTATCTCAACAACTCAGGATGTGTCTTCTCCTGAGGGTCTCCCTACATCCCCCTTGCATAACATGGATCCTGGACTAGTCTCCACATTGTTGGGAATACTCCCCTACTGTAACCCAATATCCCAAGAAAGACCACCAATTTGAAAGGAACTTAGCATGGCAATGTTTAGTTCTGATAAAAAGCATGTTATTGACAGAAAGCAACTACTATGAGTAGGAAGTCTGCCCAGGTTATACCTCTAATGAGTTACTACTTCTGGTATTGATCACAAGTTGTGTTCACAATCTTGCTCCATTCCCTCTTTTGAAGCTCAGCTGGTTATTTTGAAAGGGGTTAACAATATCAGAGCAATCCACTAAACCAGGACACCCAGGCCAGAAATTGTTAGAAAATTCTTACTCAGCTTGTGCTTTATGAGTTAAACTATTCCTCAAGTCCCTAGAACGATTTTAGTAACAGGATATACTTTAGTTATATAGCTTTTTGGAAGATGATTATGCTTAGTCAATACTTTCCCTTAATTCCATCATTTTCAGAGAAAAAGAATATTCTAACTCCTACACAGTCCATTCCCAGACAGAATTTATTATAAGCAGCTCCCTTTTTGGAATGGAGGCTTATGAGCTTCCAGGTGAAAACACCTTATTTGCATATTGCCTTGGTTCCCTTAGGAAACTTGCCTCAGCAAGTGGTTATGAAACCAACAGCTATGTGTGGCTGCTTCATTATAAAGAACCTGTCTGTACTTGTGTTCCTACTGCTAATAGAAAGAGGAAAGACTGCTCTCTGGAAGCACGTAGCTATGGATTTAAGCACACTTACTGAACTCTGAGCACAGAGCACAGATTGAGCTGCAGGATTTTAAGAGCCATAGATGAATCAGTCAGATACCAACTGCTTGGCTGACCACAGGGCACACTTTTGATGCCACATTTCTGAGGTAAAGCAGTTCTAAGCTGCCAAGACACTATGGTGAGAAGAAGCCTGAGGGGGAATTCTTGGTGGGAAGGAGAAGGTGAAAGTTTGGATTTAGGTTTTAGAAAATGCAAGCCACTTTCTGAATTGCTTGAGGCTGTGAGCAGATCATCATATTTTCTAGCTTTCTAGATGCAGAGTATGAGAACACTTCCCACATATCACACTCAATCCCTCCTGCCTAGCAGTCTTCAATTCCCTCTTATAGCAGTTAAGCAATTTTTAAGAAAGCAAAATTCAGCGAACCTGATTAGCTTGTGAAGAAAACATATCCTCTGGCTTTAGAATAGATCAATTTCTATCTCAGAATAAGAGGAAGAAAAGAAACCACATTCTACAGAATGTAACACCTTAAACATGCTAGTTTGCTGCATGAACTTTTCATTAGATTCATACAAGAAAAAAAAGAAATCTGAGAATTTCTGGAGCCTTTGTTAGCCTAATATCAAGTTCTTGTTGTTTTGTATTTGTTGGTTTGTTTTGTTTTTTCCTAATACTTCAGAGATTCTAGTTAGAAGAATTGAAAAAATACAGATATTAGCCTGGTTCAGATTAATCTGAAACCACAGCAACTAAGTTATCAAATTCTAAATCTAGTCTCAAAGCTGAAAGTCAAGGCTTCCCTCCCCGCAACATCTTCAGAATAGCAGTATTGTCTAAGTCTCGTGTTTGTTTTCTTCAAAGAATTAGAAAGCAGAACAGTTTTTAAAGCAGTTTTTCTTCAAAGCGAAAAGAGAGCAGTGCAACAGTCTCTTCCTCAAAGCAAAAACAAAGCAGTGAAACAGACTCCCCAGCGAAAAGAAGGACATAGTGTCTCATAATTGGTTTCCTAGTCTCAGAGCATGAGTATGGAATTTTTCCTTATTGGATGCCCCATCTCAGAGCACAAGCACAGAAAACACTTTTGATTGGATGGGAAGTAGAGGGACACTCCCTAGACCATAGTCAGAAAAAGCCATGTGTTAGCACCTAAAGCTTCATGTGAAAAGGGTGTGTAATATTTGCTGCATCATTCATCCTCACCATGTTGGAGCCAGTTCCAACCATTACCTTTTATCCATAACTACACAGATGTAGTGATTTAACTCCCTCTGAGTGGCACATAAGCACTTGTTACTCACAGGGCACTGTACATTGTAATGTCCCACCAACACTATGTTGACAGAGAAATTAGATTTCTAAATTGCTGTTTTGAAGAAGCAAAGCCCTCTGACTTAAACTTGCACACTTAACTTAAAATTTATTGTCTTTTTTCAATTCTATTAGCATTACCTACTTAAATAAGTGTATTTTTCATTTTGATATATCCACATAGGCATACAATGTACCATGATTATGCTTAACCCCTTCATAATTCTCTCCAAAGTTTCATTAATCATTTTAAGAATACAACATAGTAGTAATAAGTACATTTACAATATTGTACAATCTCAATATCCACACTCTTTACATCCTCCAAGATTCAAATTCTTTATTCGTTAAAACAATTTTCCACCTCTCCTCTGCTTCAAGGTATACATCAAGTATGATTTTGCTTCCTGTCTCTATCAATTAGAGTGTTCTATGTAACTACTGATATAAGTAGAATCATGTATTACTTGATCTTTTTATGTCTGGCTTATTTCACTTAGCAGTGTTCCAAAGTTTCAACCATAATATAGCATATGTCACAACATAATTCTTTTTTTTTGGGGGGGGGGGTCCGGTTGTGGGGCCTGAACTCTGGGCCTGGGCACTCTCCCTCAGCTCTTCATCTCAAGGCTAGCACTCTACCACTTGAGCCACAGCGCCACTTCCGGCTTTTTTCTTTTTGCTTATGTGGTGCTGAGGAATTGAACCTAGCGCCTCATGCATGCAAGGCAAGCGCTCTACCACTGAGCCACCTTCCCAGCCCCATAATTCTTTTTAAAGTTGAAATAATATGCCACTGTATGTTTAAACCACATTTGCTTTAGCTATTCATTTGTTGATGGCCATTGGATTGCCTCCATGTTTTGAGTATTGTACAAAATGACTATGAGTGTACAAGATATCTTCCAGACCTTGCTTTTAGATGTTTAAAGTATATGCCCAGAAATGGAATCACTGGATCACATGAAAACTCTCTTTTCTTTCTTTTTTTTTAAATTTTTTTGTCATGGGTCTTGAACTCAGGGTCAAGTCACTGTCCCTGAACTTTCCCTCAAGGCTAGAGTACTACCACTTTAAAACACAGATCCACTTCCAGTTCTTGGATTTCAGCCTCCTGTCCTGAGTGGTTAGGATTACAGGTATGAATAATCCTGTTTTTAATTATTTGAAAAGATGCCATTCTGTTTCCCATAGAACGGTTCCAATTTTACCACACTTTTGGCAGTATTGTTACTTTATTTTTTGTAGTTATTCTACCTAATTCATATGAAGTGGTAATTTTCTTCATTATTTTGACTTAAACTTTCGTGGTGATTAGTGATGTTAAACACCTTCTTCGTGGGCTTGTTAACACTTTGTCTTCTCTGGAGAAACATCTGAGTTCTTTGCACATTGTAAAGTCAGGTTGTGTGTAGTTGCAATGATGTTTTTTATATATTCTTGATGTGAACCACTTATCAAATATATACGTGCAATAACTTTATCCCATTCTGTGTTGCTTTTTGGACACTGTTGATTGCAACCTTTGGTGCATTCTGATTTATGTTTTCCTATAATGAATGACCCTTCATTGATGTCAGTTTCCAGTATGTCTTCTGGTCCTGTAACTACGAACCATCATATTGATTTGGACTCCTGCTATGGTAACAGTGAAGTAAAGCTACATAATTATGCTCTGGTCACCTACCTACTGCCACTTATGTATCTCTCTCCATTATCTTTTCGTAAAGGCCTTGGGGGCATATCCACAACTTATTTGGTCCTTAAAAACCTGTAGAATTACAGGACTTAAATTTAGTTTTAATGGAAATATGTGACGTCCAATTTCTTTTTTTTCCTTTTTGTACATTTCTGATTGTAATAATACTGTACAAAGGGGTTACAGTTACGTGACAAGGTACATTTCCTATCAAGCATTTTTGCCTCCTCCAGGCAAATAAGATGAAAATTGAGAGCTTCGTAATATAGAAGCACACCAAAACTCTAGGTATATATTTTTCTTCATATGAGTATTTAGAATTGTGTGATGCTAGAGATATAACCTACTTGCAAGTTAATAATGAACTTGTCACACTTTAATGGATGCTAGACGATTTATGATGCTCTTGGGTCAGAGACAAAAAGGACTTAATTTTTACAGTAATAGTGAAAGCCAGTGAGATATGTGTGTATGTGTATATTTATATATTACAAGTGTAGCTCCCATCCCTCAGTGCCACTGAGTGAAGTAAAGATAGCCATGTGAAGCCTACACAAACAACGGGTTCTGAGTTTGAGCAACCTCAATCTTTCTAATGAGCAATAGGCATGCTGGAGAATGACAATAGCTTAGAAAAAGCTTGCAAATATACTATGGAATATAGAGCAGTTAGTGTTCACTTGAAGATATGCAAACACTTGAGTCTGCCGTGGAATTTTTTTATTTCTTTTGTTTCTTGAATGTTCCTAGCTACTAAGACCAATATATATTTCTCCTAATAAACGTTTAGCTCCCCTTAAAAAGGAGGCATGACAATTTGTTGAGAATACTTATTATTTTTCTAGCCCTAAGCCCTCAGTCCTATCTAGAATACAATTCAACAAAATAAATAGATGGAATTCAAATTTAACACATCTAGAAGTTTTTTTCTTAGAGGCATTTCTTAAGGTAGGTGTGGAAGAAATTAAGGAAAAAATAGGCCCACAAATATATACTATGAAAATATTCTATGTATTTTTTGATAAAAAAGAGCACCTGTTTGATTGAAATACAATCATTATTTTTCTACCTTCAGGATTCCACACACTTTGATGTCTACTAAATATAGAAAAGATTCATGCATAACCCTCATCTTCAAGGAGCAATTTTCAGTATCCCAAGTAGCTTGTGTTTATCTCCCACCCCTTTCCTCCCAGCTGTCAATCTAGGTGAGTGATGGCTGAATTCTATAAGACAGGAAAACTCAGATAATTCACAGGCATTCAGTTAGTATCTAATGGAAAATTCTTCACTTGGATTATATTTTATGATCATCTTTGTGAGAACTTCAGCTTCCTTATTTGGAAAATGAGCTGTTCAGTTAAAAGTGAGTATATGAATCTTATTATTTAAAATTTCATTTAACTGAAATTGGAAGAATTAATTTTTCAGACACTATTCACATTTAAGATTCATTAGCCACATATAGCCAGTGGCTAGTCTGTTAGACAATGCATATATAGAATATTTCCATTATCACAGATGTTTCTGTTAGAACTGTTTTAGAGCATGTTTTAGTTTGTTAAGGCATGGTCCATGTTCATAAACTATATATGCTCCGTAGGTGGTACTCAGACTGAAGATCCAACCAGAAAGGCTAGACACCCATGAAGTTAAGATATAGGTATAAATTGTTCTACATAGGCACACTTATTTGTGAGGAGGAAGAGGATCAAACAGTCAACGTCAGCAGAAACAACCCTCTCAACTCCAGGAAAGAATAGGTAAAAATTTTAGCAGTTCTTTGCAGCTTTGCTTCTGTGATTGAAATTGACTGTGGTATTCTCAATGGTGATTTTGTTGGAAAATATAAATGTGTAATTATCACATTAGCTCAGTGAAGAATTAGAGTTTGTGCTTTGTAAATGTAATCTGATATTTATATGTGACATTTCAATTTCTCCTGGTATCAATACACCACAAATATCTTTATATGGTTTCTGAGTTGTTTCTTTCGTTAATTTTGTTGTTCTTACAGCAGACATTTTAGAAATTAGTGGAAAAGTTAAGACTTTCTTGTGTTTTGCAATCCCATCATTTCTCCGTAAGCTTAATAAAAAATGAGAATCTAAGAACTATGTGAAGAAATTGTATCTCCAATCACCTGTTCATTTTCATTAATTACTAGACCAAAGGGAACTGGCTCCCCAGAATCTCACCTTCAGAATTCAAGAATGAGGTGGGAATAAGGCAAGGAAAGAGAGACATAGTAATTTGCACTGAAGTTACTGTGCTGTCACAATGAACGCTTGTTCTCATGCAATCTTTTTGAATCCCACAGTTAGCATTTTTGTGGTTTTTATTAGTATGACAAAGATGACTGACTTTCCCAGATTTACAGTTGGAAGTGTGTGGCACACATTCCTTTATCTATGGAATCTTCCTTAAAATTGTGCATCATTCACTTTGGGTCTCAATGCCTTTTCCATCCTTGTCACAAGTAGGTATTTCTACAAATGGAGACATTGGTTCATCATTTGTCTTTAAATGATTAAATTATGTGGATTTGCTATAGAAGGAAGGTATTATGGGTAGGACCCTTTGGTCCATGTTGACATTTCTTTATGGAATTCTTTTATGGTCCTTATTCATGGACTCATGTGTAAGTAATTCTTCCCATATTCCAGTATACTCCAGTATAGTGAGGCAACGCATTAGAAATTTAAAACATGCCTATAACTCTTTTAAAGTATACTTTTAAATATAATGATATAAATAAAAGCTTTTGTTTGTTTTTATTTTTTATTTTAATATTATTGTCAAGGTGATGTACAGAGGGGTTACAGTTACATAAGTAAGGTAGTGATAACATTTCTTATTTAACTTGTTACCCGCTCCCTCATTTTTCTTCCTCTTTCCTTCATTCTCTCAATCCCTCCAAAGTTGTACAGATCATTTCCAACATATTGTTACATTTGATTTCCTTTAATTAAATGTTTGTGATGTTCCCATCCTGGAACTCCACAATGTAAACACTGGAACACCACGGTTAGACCCCTCTGCCATGCATATATACATATGCATATTTTCCTAAAATTTGGGGTCATATATTTGTTTGATTATTCATTTGTTTATTGCCCAAACTGGAGCTTGAATCCAGGGCCTACACACTGTTGTCTGCTTTTTTCCCCACAGCACTAGCCACAGGCCCATTTCTGTCATTTTGGTGGTTAAATGGATATTCCTCTGGTGGCTGGCTTTGAACCATAATATTCAAATCTCACCCTTGTGAGTAGGTAAGATACAGGTGTGAGCCTACTTTATAAGTTGACTTTTCATCTCATTATATCATTCATATATTTCCTATCCTTAAAAATTTCATACTGTTCTAAGAACATCACTTACAATGATTGCATGGGAGTCCAGTGCTTATAAATTCCAATTAATTAAACTGTCCTTAACACTGAAAATTTTGTTGTCTCCAAAATATTAAATACATCATTAAAGTTCATTTGGATTTTTCATTCTAGTATTTATTTTTTATAATTAGATAAGTATCTGCTAGTTGTTAGAAAGAACCAAATACAAAATTTCTTGTTACATAATGATCTATCTTAACTTGGCTCATCTAAAACAGTACGTTACTCCTCCCCATAAAGTTTATATTTTTCCCAGCATGCAGTTCCAGTTTTGTAACTTTTACACACCTTACCCATTATAATGCTTTTGTCGAAAATCCCTCTTGCTATCATCCAGTTTTTATAAAAACATTTTCCATGTATTTCATTAATAGGAAGGCATATTTAACTAATACCAACTCAACGTCATCATTTCCACGTGTATTAGCATTTTAGCCTGGATCAGAACTTGATTCTAACAATATTTTATTTTAATGGAAGAATCAGAGTGTCAAACGGAAGGCTGAGGGTTCCCTTATGAACAAATTTTATCATTCATTGCTTATTTTTGTTTTTGAATTTAAAAGTTAAAGATTACTAGCTCACATATCCTCTGTTGTCACTGCATTTGATTCCAGTTCTCTACATCATGTATATACATTTTTCTAATTTGGGAAGGGGAAGGGAAACAACAAAATGCTCAAACAAGGATACAGGTTGACCAATTGTAACAATGAGAAGTACAATAAACTATGATGAAAACTAACTTCACAACTTCAGGGTAGGGGGAAAGAGGAGTTGGGGAAGTAAGGAGGGAAGGAAATGTAGGGGGAAAACAGAGGATGGAGTAACAATGCTCGACAGGAAATGTACTCATTACCATGCTGTAACTGAACCCTGTAACCCCTCTATACAGTTTCTTTACAATAAAAATATTTTTAAAAAGATTACCAGCTAATATTTCCATGGTTAACTTGCTATGCAACTTAAATGCTTCATATAGCTGAAAATGGGAAACCAAAAAGAAAGCAACTTTCTATATATATATATCTATATATATATCTATATATATATATATATATATATATATATATATATATATATATATATATATATATATATATATATATATATATATATTGCTGTAACACTGAGATGCCAAATCCAGTGCCAAGTGCACAAGAACCCAGAGTACAGTCATTAATCTGTAGAATTCTGAGTTGTTTTCTTTGGCTGGAAATCTCTTTAGTGTATTATGCACAATATGCAGAAATGTCCTGAAAAAATATTCATGGATAAAAACAATTCTACACGATCAGGAAAATTTGCACCATGTCAAAAAGTGGAAAATAAGACGAGAAAAATTCTATTCCTGCTTATATAAATGCTAGGATTGGACATGGATCTACCAGTAGACTGAAGAAGAGAAACAATTATTTAAGTGAGTTGTTATTATAAATGTAATAATACAATGATATACATGGTAAAATAGAACCTGATAATGAGCCATGAACTCTGCCTGGGGAGTTCAAGAAAATCTTTATTGCTCAGTATCTTGATACACAGGAAGGGAGAAAACAAATATTCTGTAAAATGAAGAAAATCTTATGAAGTGCAAAAATCTCTAAATATTATGATCAAGGCACGTAAAGTATCAGGAACAAGGTACCAGTTAATTGAAGAGTGAAATTGGAGCGATTGAAATGACCATATTGCTTGGTATTATGGAACTTCCTTAATATGCACAGGGCCCTGGGTTCATTCCCCAGCACTAAAAAGGAAGGAAGGAAAGAAACCAAGAAAGATTTGCAAGGTGGGGTCTATAGTTCTCTTTCTTTGATGAGGCCATGCCTGGTTTTGGGATGAGGGTTAGGATAGCTTCATAGAATGAGTTCGGTTGTGAACTTTCTCGTTCAATTTCATTGAAGAGTTGGAGGAGTATTTGTGTGAGCTGTGCTTTGAATGCCTTGTAGAATTCTGCTGTAAAACCATCTGGTCCTGGGCTTTTCTTAGATGGGAGGACTCTAATTGCTGTTTCTACGTCAATACTTGATATGGGCCTGTTAAAATGATTTAACTCATCTTGGTTTAGTTTCAGCATGTCAATATTTGCTAGGAAAAGGTCCATTTCTCCCATGTTCTCAAATTTATTAGTATAAAGTTTTGAGAAGTATTCCCTTATAATGTTCTGAATCTTGGTTGTTTCTCCGGTGATGTTTCTATTCTAATCTCTGAGTTTATTTATTTGGGTTGTACTCTTGTTTTTCTGATAAGGTTTGCTAAGGGTCTGTCAATTTTGTTAATTTTTTAGAAGAACCAACTCATTTTTTGTTAATACTTTCTATGGTTTTTTGTGGATTCTAATTCATTTAATTCTGATTTAATTTTAATTATTTCTTTCCTTCTACTGGATTGGGGTTTATATTGCTGCTCTTATTTAAGGAGGGTCAGATGCCTTATTAAACTGTTGGTTTCAGATCTTTCCACTTTGTTGATGTAGGAACTCAGAGCTATAAAATTGCCCCTGAGTACTGCCTTTGCTGTGTCCCAGAAGAGCTGGTAATTTGTGTGTTCATTTTTGTTGAATATCATGAACATTTGAATTTCCTTTCTAATATCTTCCATGACCCACTCGTGATTCAGCAGTGTGTTGTTCAGCCTCCATGTGTTAGAGGACTTTCTTTGGTGGCTTTTGGTGGTGAGTTCTAATTTTATTCCCTTGTAGTCTGAGAAGTATAAGTTCAATGCTTTTGAATTTGGACAAGTTTGCTTTGTGGCCTAAAATGTGGACTATTTTGGAAAATGCTCCATGTGTTGCTGAGAAAAACGTGTATTCTTATGCTGCTGGGTGAAATATTCAGTAGATGTCTATTAAAACTGGTTGTTCTATGCAGTTGATTAGATCTGCGATTTCTCGAGTTGATCTATCTAGTGGGGAAATTGGTGTGTTAAAGTCCCCAACAATTAATGTCTTTGGATCTATGTGGGATATGAGGAAAAGTAGTGTTTCTTGGATAAATTTGGGTGCTCCTTTGTTTGGTGAATAGGTATTTACAATTGTAATATTCTCATGGAGGAGAGGTCCCTTAATTATGTAGTGACCTTCTTTATCACTTCTTACTAATTTTAATTTGAAGTCTATTTTACCTGATATTAGGATTGCAACTCCCGCCTGTTTATGGGGGCCGTTTGCTTTGGTTCCAGCCTTTCATGTTGAAAATGTTGTTTTTATGGGCAAGATGTGACTCCTGAAGGGAATAGATAGAAGGATCTTGCTTTTTAATCCAACTGGGCAGTCTATGTTGCTTAATTGGAGAGTTAAGTCCGTTAATGTTGACAGATAGGACTGAGAGGTATTTGGGAGTTTCTGCCATTTTGTGCACCTTCTTGGGGGCTGCAGCAACTGGGTTCTTCCTATGGTTCTTGGATGCTCAGTTTGGGTGTGATTTCTTGGCCTTTATTGCGGTCTTGTTGGTTTTCTCTGTGTAGAAAATCATTAAGAAACTTTTGTAGGGCTGGTTTGGTGGATATATATTGTTTCAGTTGTTCTTTGGTATGGAAGGTTTTTAGTTTACCTTCGGTTATGAAGGAGAGTAAGCTGGGTACAGTATTCTTGGTTGATAGTTGTTTGTCTGTAGTGCATGGCATACATCATTCCAGGTTCTTCTTGCTTTGATTGTCTTTGATGAGAAATTTGAGGTGATTCTAATTGGTTTCCCGTTATAGGTGATTCATCTTTTCTCCTTGACAGCTTTAAGGATCTTTTCATTGGTCTGAATTGATCCATTGTGGATTATAATGTGACAGTGGGATGTCCTATTCTGGTCTGGTCTATTTGGAGCCCTAAAACTTATTGTATCTGAATAAGTCTATCTTTTTTCATGTTTGGGAAGTTCTCTGCTAGGATCCTGTTAAACAAATTTCCTAGACCATTAACTTGTTTTTAAGTGCTCCTCTACACCCATTATCCTCAGATTAGGCCTTCTGATGGTGTCTTCCAAATGTTGAATAGATCTATCATATTTCTTGGATTTGTCTTGGATGGTTATATGTTTTTTCTCTATAATATCCATGCTGTCTTCAATCCCGGAGATTCAATCTTCTGCAAGTTCTAACCTACTATCAAGACTTTCTACTTCGTTTTTTTTTCTTTTATTTCTAGTTGGTCAGCTTTGATGGCTTCAAATTCTTTGTTGGAGCTTTGTTTTAGATCTTGTATGGACTTCTTTACTTCCTTAATTCGGTGTTCAGTGTTTATTCTCAAATCACTTAGTTGATTGGTTATGGTTTCCTTGGACTCCAATTCCTTCTTCTGGGTTAGATTCAGTATTCCATTTGTGGACTCCTTGAGTTCTTTTAGTTCACCACTTATGGATTCCATGAATGCCTTAATTATCTTTGTGTATTCTCATCCTGGTCTCTCAATTCCTGTATTACTCTTTGATTAGCTTCCTCCCGTTCATGCGATTCCTGTAGCTCTCTTTGACTGATCTCAGCCTGCTCACACCATTCCTTTATTTCTGTTTGAGTGCTCTCAAGCTGCTCATGCAATTCTGTATCAATCTTTGAGTAACTTCCTCATGCTCATGATATTCCTGTATTGGCCTTTTTTTTGCCTCCTCTCTCTCCCTATCATGCTCATACTGAGTCCTTTGCAGGTTTTCAATCTTTTCATTTACCATGTTTACCAGTAGTGTTTGTAGAGCTAATTGGGAACTTTCCTCTGGATTATTATCTGTTCTGTCTACGGATTATCATGAGTGGGAGTTGAGATAACCAGACTTGCCATTTTTCTTGAGTTTTTCCTGATTGCTCTGCCCATTTGGGATGAAAGTAACACCAGTTTTGTGCTAGATCACTATCTTAAGGTAAGCATCAACCAACGTCTGTAGTTGCTCAGTCGAAATCTGCATATACACTCTAGTTCAACGGATATATCTATTCAACATCAAACAACTATATATTAATGGGTTATGAATCACAAAGAAGATTTTGGCAAACTAGAAATTATTAGGTTTGGAGAGATGTGGGTAAAAGTAGGGATAGAAGGATATGTAAAGGCAGAGGGTGAGTTAACTTAACTAATTCTTAATCTCAAAGTGGGAACTAGGTTGGATAGAATGATAGTAGAGAGAGAGAAAAGAAAAGAAGATAGAGATATAAAAAGAAACAAAAATAGAAGAACAAATATTAAAAATTAAAAAGTGAAACACTTAAAAACTTAAAAATTATTCAAATTTAAAAACGTAATATTCAGAGAAGAATGTGGATAGGATAAGATAAGGGTAGGGATGAAAAGGAGATGTGGGAAACTTTTAAAATGCTTAAAATATTATATAGATATAAAGAGGTAGTACTATTATTAGGTAATTTAAGTCTAAAAGGTTTTGAATTGAGTAATACATTTCTGGATTAAATGTGTACACAATGGGGGATAAGATCTAATAATCAACTACGGTTATATCTGAGGATGAGCAAAGAATAAAAGAGAAGAAAAGGTTCAAAGAATGAGAAGGAAAGAATAAAAGATCAAAAGGTCAGTAGGGCTAAACAAAAAAGAAAAAAAAAGCACACACTTATACCCTTAAAATAAAAATTATAAGAGGAAGAAAAAAGTCAATAGAAAAAAAAATTTTTAATAAAAGGTACAAAAAAGTTCTTTTTTTGGGGGGGGGATGGGAAGATCCTATATCTTCCTTGTGTCCTTAACCTGTCTCTAGTTGGAGTCTCTGGTCTGCTTGTGGTGTTTGAATTTGCTGTGGCTTGGTTAGTTTTTTTAAGTCGGTTAGTATGAGCAGGCAGAAAAATGCTCTGCTTACCCAGGATTTTTTGATCCTCCTCCCAGAGGGAGATCTGCTTTGAGTATCACAAAAGAGGGAGATGGCTGTTTCCTCTACTTTAGAGATGCTGTGTTGAGGCTAGGTTCTGGGTAGAGTTGAGGCTTTTCAGCACATAGTAGCTTTTCCCTGAGGGGTTAGCTTCTGAGTCACTCACAGAGCCCAGCCGGGAGCCTTTTTCAGGATTTATGTTTACTGTATTTCAATTGATTTTCAAGGCTGCTGTAGGGAGGGACAGCCTCTGTCTCTGTGTAATCAGCGAAGAAATCCACTCCTGGGGCTTGCGCCCTGTTCTGGATGACTTTTCCCTGGGTGGAGCTGAGCCTAGCAGGTCAGATTAGGTTCCTGTGACCTACTAAATTACTCTTGTTTTCTTCCAATGCCTGAGTTAGAGCTAGCTGCTCAGCCAGGCCTTTGTCAGTATCAAAGATGGAGATCTCTGGTAGTGGCAAGGGGAGGGGTGGCCTTCCTTCCTCTGAACCCTGAGAAGGAGTGAGGATGTCAAGCTTCTACTCACGCCGGAATCTTGGCGAGCAAACTGCAGGATGAAGATGTCTGTTCCTTGTCAGTTCTTGCTGGTGTTGAGTAGAATCCGCTCACCTGCCGCCTCTAGGGCCTTCATCCGGGACTCTCTATGTTGCCGGTATGGTGGCTACAGCTGCCGCCGCTGCCGCCTCAGCAGCTGCCACCTCAGCTACAGCAGCTGGCAAGTGCTCAGATCTGTCTCCTTGCCTAGATTTTCCCTCTCTGGCCTAACTCTCTGTCCTGTGATGGCACACTTGGTGTGATTATCTGGCTTAGGACTATTCACTGGAACAAAAACTGCTTTCTATGTGAGAGCTTGTTTAGCCTCCCACTTCTCCTCCACCATCATCCCGGAACTCCCTCTGAAACATTTATTCAACTAATTTTTTTATTTCAAAGATAGGCTGTCTATTTTTCAAAAAGTTTCCTAGTATAAAATAACTAATATTTCAATAGAAAGTACAGTTTATTAATTTCAAGGGAATTTTAGATATACAGATGATATTGTGGTAAAGTTTATAGTATATTACTTGAAAAAATTCTGTTCAAACTCTTAAATATTCGTGTGTAATGACAGGAAGAGAGGAAGATAATTCATACTGGTTAGGAATTTGCAAAGCCTCAAAAATCTATTGAATAATTTGTTATAAGCACATAGTCAAGCTACCTGATATGGCTTAGTTTTTTTTTTTTTGTTTCTTTATTCAAAATTTTAACATGTATGCATGCACAGTGGTAACATTAAAATTACTAATCACAATACAAATATTGCAAAATCATAGACAGGTATCATACGTTCAATACTTAGCACTTATGATTCTAATAATAATTTTTATGAAGATGATGATGAAAACAGTGTAGCCTGATAATGACAAGGTTGTGATTAAAAAGGAAAAATTTTTAGACATCTTATAAGCCAGATTTCCCACATTGAATACATAGTACTAAAAAACATTGGATTAATATGTCGCATCCACCTCGACCAGCAAGGAAGACACGACCCGGGATTCTTCTCAAAGCAGTTTATTCAGGAACCTTGATTATTAGCTTCTTCTCAGCCCCGCACCCGCACTCCAGTTATAAGCCTCCTGGATGGCCAATCCCGAGGTGCCACGTGGCATATACCAATAGGGTCGCAAACACGGAAGCAAACTAGGAGCCAAGTCATAGCCATATAAGGAGTTGTTTTTCACAGAGAGCACTCGCCATCGGGAAGGCGGAAGGCGGAAGCCAGCGCCATCTTTGGCTTGGCCGTGCCATGTGGCCGCGCCATCTTTGGCCAGCTCCCGCAGCTCTCCACAGCTCCCCCTTTTTGTTTTATTAAGCGACAGGCAAGAGTAGAGGTTGGGCCTCTGTCTAAAACATTAATGAGAGGACCTTGCACTGGTCTTCGCCTGAGGGGCGCGCTTCCCCCAGTGACGACCAGGCCCGTCCGATGCCTTTTTTGCAGAGGTGGGATCTTGGGCATCAACCCACTTGCAACCCACTTGCTCTTCTTGGGCTCACGCCAGGAAGTGATTCCCATGTGCAGTGCGTTTGCCCAAGTGCAGTGCGTTTGCCTTACACCCTGTGCTATTCCGTTAACATGGCAAGCCATGCGTGGGGGGACTGTCCGGCCTCAATGGCAGTGAAGGCCTGGACCACCATAGCCATACTCCTGCGCTGCGAGCTCCTAATCCGGCATATGCATCACAGGCACAGCAAGATCACCAATGCCAGGATACCGATAAGGGAGCCTAATCCCGCCCACTCCTTCAAATGATCCAGAGCTGTCAAAATCCAGGAGGAAACATCTTGTAATAGGGCATCATCCATCCGGGTGGAGTTTACCGCGACAATGGCCGATCGTAGCTGCAACATCAATTGGTCGAATTCTCCCGTCCAGTTGCCTAAAAGATAACTTGACAGTTGTTTAGACAAATTTGCTGCCTGAGTATAGTTATAGTACTGAATAGCAGTAATACAAAGCCCTTCATATTTTTGAATACATCCCAGCTGAGCCAACTGCCACATGATATCAACCTGTTCCTGCACAAGATCAATCCTTTGGTTTAACAGCATCAGTCCTCCTTTTAATTGTGCAAAGGCCACTTGTTGTAAATCCAGAGCTCTGGCTGTAGTAGCCGACAAGTTATTTACAGTTTGAGCCGTCTGCACAGTATGTGACATGGCGACAGCGGCAGCCGTCGCACCCGCAGCAGCCACAGCTATGGCAGTTACAATGGCCACAGTGATGCCAAAATCTCTCTTATGTCTAAACAAGGTTACAGCTTGAGAAGCATCTACTGGCACAGGCACCCAACGCGGAATGCGTGTAACTATAGCTAACGGATACTGAGAACTCCAGCAGGTAGCATAATAGCAGGTTTCATTAGTGCAAGCACACACATCATCTGAGCATATAGAGATGTTGTTAATTACCAAAAACACAAAAGGGGAAACCACACACACGGGGGTAGGCTGATAGCTAATTACCGTATAATTTTTACTAAAATGACAATTGGCACCTATAGTACGGGCAGTACTAATCAAATTACAAGTCATGTTTGCTATAAAAAAGTGACCCCCTTGCAGCATAACTATAGGTTCAGCCTGCAAGCAACTTCCATTAAGACCACATAACAGCCAATTATTAAAGGGATTAATTCCAGCCCTAAATTGTACACTAGCATCAGACAAGACACTAGGGGAAAATGAGAAACGCTCAGACTCATCAGCCCAAATAACCTGTCGTGATTGGCAACCTGTCCAGGGCCAAGCCTCCCCCATACGGTCAGGCAGGCAAAAGGGGGCCCGTTTAGGTTGTTTTACAGGCCATGGGTCTCTGCTTAACTTTAAACTTTCATAGTATCTGCCTAAAACAGTACCAACGAATCCAGTAGCATTTGTCCAAGCCTCAGTTGATCTCGGATTTCCATACCAATATCTAACATAAGCAGCTGGGGAACGAGTCAAGGCTATGCAACTACCATTAAGGGTCACATCACTTAAGCGAAAGCATAACGTGCCCATCAAGTTAATTTTTCTAGCTTCACCAACCCCTGCCATTTCTTTATCCTCTGGGTAAAAGGGAAGGTTAAGAGTCTTATTTGTGGTGAAAAACTTAGGGAAAAGAGAGGCGTCATGTCTCACGGGCATGGGCCTCGGGAATGCAGACAGTATCCCCCACCTCGGTACCGCCTGTCCCTGTTGGATCATCAGGAGCTGTATGATCAGCAACGCAATCTTTTGTTTCTTCCGGGTTTCGTTCATCTTGGACTCGCCGCACAAGTCGTTCAGGCACCCACACTGGATCCGAGCGATTCTGAGGAAAAACACAAACAGATCCTTGTGCCCATACCAGCACGGGGTCAGGCCCGTTCCAGAGCCCGGTGAGCACATCCTTCCACAAAGCCGATCCTAAGGCCGAAGGAGTGGAACTGTTATGCCTATCCGCCGCTGAGCGACCAGCGTTATCCAGATTCAGAAAATTTAGGGTGAATAGTGTCATGGCTATTCTTTGTCTTGCCGTAGCCATCAGGGGTCCAGCTCCCCCTTTTTGTTCTTGTAACATTTCCTTGATAGTGCGATGAGCTCTTTCCACAATTCCTTGCCCTTGAGGGTTATAGGGCAGTCCATGCAGCAGGGAAACACCCATTTGAGTGCAAAAGGAAGCAAAGCGCTGCCCAGTATAGGCTGGACCATTATCAGTTTTTAGCTGTTTTGGCATTCCCCAGGCCGCCCACGCTTCCAAGCAGTGAGATATTACATCAGTAGCCTTTTCTCCTGACAGGGGGGTGGCAAATACAACACCCGAAAAGGTGTCAACAGAAACATGTAGATATTTTAAATGGCCAAATTCAGATACATGAGTTACATCCATCTGCCATACTTGTAAGGGTCTTAAACCACGTGGATTAACTCCAAACGTAGGGGGCTGATGGTAAATAATACATTGGGGGCACTCCTTTATCACTTGACGTGCATCCGCTCTAGAAAGGGAAAAGCGACTTTGTAAAGTCCTGGCATTTACATGAAATTTGGCATGAAAATCTTTTGCTAAGTCAACAGAAGAAGCATGGAGCACCCACTCAGCACGAGTGTACGCATCAGCCAAGGCATTACCTTTTGTCAGTGGCCCTGGGAGGCCTGTATGTGCTCGAATATGCATTGGAAAAAAGTGTTCCTTGCGTTTCCATATAAGGGATTGTAACAAGGTAAAGGGAGCTAGAACAGAACTGGTAGCCTTTATTGTACCAACCGCTTCCAATATTTTTAAAGCATTTATTACATAGGCTGAATCTGATATTAAATTAAAAGGACAGGGGAAAGCTTTAAATACTTCAATTACAATCATCAACTCAACAATCTGTGGGTTACCGGGGACAAATTGATGCTGCACGGGGTCTTGGTTATCTGCAACGTATGCCCCGCATCCTGTTTTGGAGCCATCCGTAAATATGTTAATAGCCCCTCTAATAGGCTTTTGGGAAGTTACCTTTGGAAAAATCACTGGATGTTCCTTTACAAATCTTAGTAGGGGGTCTTTGGGCAAATGATTATCAATAACTCCTGGAAACATGCATCTCAAAATGGACCAATTATCAATAGTGGCACATAAAGTCTGAACTTGGTAGGCATTGTAAGGAACAATGATGGAGTGTGGATAAACTCCAAAAAATTGTAGACTCTGTTGAATTCCTTGTAGAGCTAAGCCTGCTACTGCCTCAGGGTAATATTCCAGCGCCTTTCCGGGGGAAACATGAGAATGTAACCACATCAACGGCCCCTTTTGCCAAAGTACCCCAGTTGGTTGGGCTTCAGTAGGAAGAATGCATAAATCAAAAAGTTGGCCATCTTGTAGCCTGTTTAAACAGGCAGCACTTAAAGCTTCCTCCACCCTTTTGAGAGCAAATCGGGCACTCTCAGTCAGGTCTCGTGGGGAGTTTAAATCTATATCTCCTTTTAGCATGTCAAATAAGGGTTTTAACTCATAATTTGGCAATTTTAAATATCCCCTTATCCAGTTAATATCCCCCAACAATTTTTGAAAATCATTTAAGGTCTTTAAGTTATCTTTTCTGAGGGTCAATTTTTGAGGCACAATAGACCTGGGATGTATCTTAGCTCCCAGATACTCCACCACTCTGTCTGTTTGTGTTTTTTCTGGTGCCGGATAAAGACCCTGTTTTCTTAAGGCAAAAACCAATTCTGCATAGGCCTTTTGTAGCCCAGCCTCTTCCTTATGAGCTATCAAAATGTCATCCATATAATGGACCACCCTGAGTTTTGGATGCCTTTTTTTAACAGGAGCTATAGCCCTGCTGACAAACAACTGACACATAGTGGGGCTGTTGGCCATACCCTGAGGCAGCAGGACCCACTCATATCTTTGGTCGGGTTCCTCATGGTTACAAGAGGGCACAGTAAAAGCAAAGCGCTCACAATCAGCCGAATGCAAGGGTATAGAAAAGAAACAATCTTTTATGTCTATAACCATAATAGGCCAATGGGCATGAAGTGCAGAAAGCAAAGGTAACCCTCTTTGTACAGGGCCCATAATTTGCATCTGCGCGTTTATGGCACGCAAATCATGAAGTAATCGCCATTTACCTGACTTTTTCTTTATCACAAATATTGGAGTATTCCATGGTGAAACTGAGGGTCTCACATGACCCAGGGCTACTTGTTCTTCTATCAGTTTATGAGCGGCTAAAAGCTTTTCGGAGGATAGAGGCCACTGAGCTACCCATACCGGTTCCTCCGTCTTCCAGGTAATGGGAATTTGATCCTCAGCGGCCCCTATGAAAAACCCAGCCCATGTCTATCAAGTTTTTGGTGGACATCAATAGGCTCTTTACAGCCTTGCAAGTTTTTTCCCAGTCCTTGTCCTGGGCAGTAGCCCATTCGTAACATCATTTCCTTTGAGGTGGGAGAATATTCATTACTAAGGCAAAACCCCATCTCTTTTAGTAAATCTCTACCCCACAGGGAGACAGGCAATTCTAAAACATAAGGCTGGATGTTTCCAGAGTGTCCTTCTCCATCCTTCCAGTTGAGGGGTCTTGCACTTAAGTCAGGAGCTTTGGCATAGACTAGTCCTCTCAGGGTTTGTTCTGAGGCCTGTAATGGCCACCCTTTCGGCCAATCCTTTTTTGCAATAATGCTACGATCGGCCCCTGTGTCTAACAGTCCTATAATCTTTTTTCCTTCAATCTCCAGCTCAAGCATGGGTCTCTGGTCTAAATCCAGAGCTAGGTACACTGACTCAATTCCGGAGGAGCCAAAACCCTTTTCACCTCTCTCAGACTGTATGGCAGGAAATTTTTCATGTAGGCTAGGTAAGAGTAACAATTGGGCAATTCTATCTCCAGGGGAAATTGCTACAATGCCTTTTGGGGCTTCTACCATAATTTTAACTACACCTGTATAATCTGGGTCAATAACTCCTGGGTGAATTTTAAGCCCTCTAAGGGCAACAGAAGACCGGCCAATTAGTAACCCCACCGTGCCCCGTTCTAAAGGACCTTGAAAATCTGACTCTATTAACTGAACACCCATTTGTGGGGTCAGTACGAGTCTGGTGGTGGCACGGAGGTCCAGTCCCGCTGAACCTGTAGTGGCTCTCCGCGGTTCTTGGGATGCCTCAGGGTGGGCCATCCTTCTTGGGGAATTTCCTCGTTTGAGTTCTCCATTGCCCCATACATTTGTGGGCCCTGGGGACGGGGGCCCCTCTGCCCGTTTTTTGGCTGCGTGATGAGGCCCAAGGGCTGGCCATTAGCATCTCTGACTGATCTACATTCATTGGCCCAATGCTTTCCTTTTTTACATCTGGGGCACAGCCCTGGCTGTTTACCTGTTGTAACTCCTCCAACTCTTTCGGGTCCTTTTCTCTCTAAGCAATCTCTCTTGAGATGACCAGCCTTGCCACACCTGAAGCATACTCCAGATGGCGCTCCAGAGTTTCTCCCCCGCCTATTTGAATACTGTAGTACTGCAGCGGCAAGGCCTGCATTAGTTAGAGGTCCTCCGAGCTCTCTGCACACTTTCATCCAGGCCTCCAATCCTCTATGTTTATGTGGGGTAATGGCGGCTTTACATTCTTTGGTGCATTGCTCATAGACTAATTGTTTTATAAGAGGCATGGCCATGTCAGGGTCCCCAAAAATTTTGCCTGCTGCTTCCACCATTCTGGCCACAAAATCTGAAAAAGGCTCAGTAGCCCCCTGCAGGATCTTGGTGAGATTGCCACTAACTTCCCCTTTATTTGGTAGTGATTTCCACGCCCTAATGCAAACATCATTTATCTGTTGATACACTTCAGGGGGATATCCTATCTGAGCATTAGCAAAGCGACCTTGTCCCAAGAGCATATCTCTGTCCCAAGCCGGGTTTCCATTTACTTGATTGATGGCTGCCTGTTCACTACAAAATTCCAGCATAAATGCCCTCCAATCCAAGTACTGACCTGGACTCAAACATGCCCGTGCTAGGCTTGCCCAATCAGAGGGAGTCATGCAGTATCTCTTTATAGCCTCCACTTGAGCTATGGTAAAAGAGGCTGTAATCCCATACGTCCGAACAGATTCAGCCAGGGACTTAATTACTTTAAATTCTAGAGGCTCATGAAATCTTTGTTGATTACCGTCTTGAAAAACTGGGAAGGCGAGTTCTGCTCGGGCAGTCCGCCAAGTATCCGGGCAAAACGTATGCCCATTGGCTCCATGTTGATATGGAGGAGGACCTAAGGAGACTTGACCGGAAGTTCCTTTTACGTCATCTAAAGGGGCCTGACCAAAAGTTCTTTCCACATCCTCATCAAGCACAGGTTGGCTTAGCTTATGTTTTCCCTTTTTTATACGACTCCTTTTCATCTGTTGAATAAGTGCTCTCACTTCTTCCTCCTCTAACTCGCTGGAACTTTCTCTTTCCGATTTCAGCTCAGACAGATCTGGGTATAGTTGCCCCCTTTTGCCCTGTCTACTGTCTCCCTTTTCACTGATCGCCTTCTCTGACCTCTCCTCCTGTAACTGCTCCAGTGCTGACTGTCCGTTTTCTATAACCTCACAGCAGCGCTGGTCCTCCAGGCAGCCCCTTATCAGTTTCCAAATGGTGCGGACTCCTGCCTTTAATGTGCCCTGTTCATAGGCAAAGTCCAAACCCCTCCCTAATTTTTCCCACGAGGCTACTGTAAGGCTCCCGGACACTATGAACCAAGGAGCTACACTGTTGCGTTCTTCAAGGAAACTCTGTAAAACACCCTTCTTAAACTTTAGTCCTTTTGAGCGTAGGAGCTCATTCAGGGCCAGAAAAATTGGATGAGACGTCGCGGCGCCCATCTTAGTTATAAAAATTTTATCTTTTTTTACTCCCTTTTTTTATTTTTTATATTTATATTCTTACTTTCACTTTACGCCTTTATTTTTTCCCGGGTTTCCGCTCTCTCTTTATCTACAGAGAAGAGCCCCGTATTATGCCCGCTTTAATCGCGGATTCCCACTTACCTGGGAACTTACCGGTGCACCACCCTGACTGCTAAGAGTTCTGGATCCCTTGTGGAGTTAGTTTCCCCGTACGGGCCACCACTTGTCACATCCACCTCGACCAGCAAGGAAGACACGACCCGGGATTCTTCTCAAAGCAGTTTATTCAGGAACCTTGATTATTAGCTTCTTCTCAGCCCCGCACCGGCACTCCAGTTATAAGCCTCCTGGATGGCCAATCCCGAGGTGCCACGTGGCATATACCAATAGGGTCGCAAACACGGAAGCAAACTAGGAGCCAAGTCATAGCCATATAAGGAGTTGTTTTTCACAGAGAGCACTCGCCATCGGGAAGGCGGAAGGCGGAAGCCAGCGCCATCTTTGGCTTGGCCGTGCCATGTGGCCGTGCCATCTTTGGCCAGCTCCCGCAGCTCTCCACATTAATACAATAAGAATAATAAGAAGGGAGTCTCAATATCAAGAAATACAATCACATAAACAGGTGAGACAGTAAATACCCTAATGTTATTCTTCCAGTCTCTCTAAATATACTCACATTTCTTGGTACTATTGTTTTCTTATAAATAAAATCGTTTATTTGCACATGTTAATTATCCCACATAGATAAAATATAATAAGCTGAGTGCTTTCTGTTACAAATGATCTTGTTTGTTCTAGCCTTAGGAATTTAGGAGAAAGCCTTTAACTACCCACATAGCCATTGGCTTAGTTATATATCCCTAGAAGTTAACAACACATGCCTCAAGAAGCATACTTCACTCATTAGGCAGAAATCCATGATCAGTTTTAGTTTCCATCCAGTTAAGTGGAGAAAATCTATGTATAAATTTATTAAGAACTCTTGGCAACAAATAAAGCAATAAGAAAAATTTTGATGGAATAAGATGTAGTTTTCAACTTAGTGTGATTAGTTCAAATACCATTCTCATAAAGACACTATTCAATAACCAATGTTTTCCAATGACATATTCTTCAATATAGCTGTAAACACATGACACAATTACATAATACCACTTAAATATCTGGAGTTACATTAAAAGGACACGGTCCTTAGAGCCAGGAGGAAAATTTATTTTTATATCTGCATGAAAAAATTTGTGACTTTATACCAACAAACTGAATTTGACACTTTCCTTATCTGTAAGCTAAGGGGGAAAATGTAAGGACTCTTCACTTTTCTTTTTTTTTTTTTTTTTTGCTCTATAAGCCAACAAATATATTTTTCAATATTTCTGGTAGATTACATCTATTTACAGATGAGAAATGTAAGGCCAGTAGTCAATATAATGAGTAAATAATGATACTAGAATTTGTGTCTGAGCCCTTCACTGTGTGTGCTTACAAGCAGAAGTAATTTGGTGATGGAAAGGGCCAATAAGAAAAGACTATGGGGAAAAACATACGTTGTAAAAGGTTGCTTAAATCTAGGTGACCAGTGATGATTACATGAAACAGGCTGGTGTCAGGGGCATAAAAATGAGTACATAGAAATCATATTAGTGACAGAAACTCAGAAAATCTTGATCATTCATCTTAACTAATGGGTGAGAGCAGAAGGGTAAGAAGAAATCTAAAGTGTTCTACATCTCTGGTCAGGCAACTGTGTTAGTGATATTCTTGGTGATAGGGATTGCAGGTGGAAATGATGGATTTAGGGAGAAAAAAAACTCTGATAGTTGTAAAGTTTATATGAAAAAGAATAATAAAATTGGGGGCATTATTAAAGGGAAGAGTTAAGGGAAAGTTCTGACACAATTCTGAACAATGTGAGTACCAGTGTGGACAAGATTGGAACAATGAGATAAATAAGGAAACAAGAAATAATAAACGCAGATTTACAGAAGTAAAGAAAGGAAAGAATTTGCAGGAAGAAAAGTTCAAAACTGTTACAGAGATATTGAAGGAAATATGCTATTTGGATTTGAAAACTAAAAAGGTATAGACAAGTTCAATAAGAACAGTGTTTTGGTGATATCTCCATGATGAAATAACCTTGTCATTCAAAGTGCCACAAATTCTTATATGTAGGAAGTGCTCTGATAAACTTCAAGCTTTTATTGAATGGAAGAGTTCAGACATTACCCTCATCACTAGGATTAAATTCCTAAAAAGATAAGGCATTTTGCTTTAATGCCTTTCTTTCATTTTCTCTTACACATTGGCAAGTAGGGAAGGATTCTTATGTAACAATAATACAATGTTGTCTTGTAATAACACAACATCTAGGATCTAGTGTTAATTCAGATATTTACTAATTAGGTCCAAAATTTATGGATATTTATATTTCTCCTGGGTAAACTAATGAGCTCCAAGAAAATTGTACACCCTCTAATGCGGGCATAGGGTTATACTGTGGAACTTTCCCGTTCAGATAGGGGTACTACCCTATTGTTTAACATGGAGAACGTACCCTCATACATAGACTGTGTGTGTGCAAACCAGAAGTGGTATTTGAACAAGGGAAAACATGGGACCTATGTTTCTTTGGGGCTGGATTACTTCACTTAATATAATTTTTTCTAAGTCTTTCCATTTCCTAACAAATGGAGCATTGTTATTCTTTCTGATGGAGGCAAAGAATTCCTTTGTGTATATATACCACATTTTCTTGACCCATTCATCTACTCAATGGCATCTGGATTGGTTCTATATCTTAGCTCTGGTAAATAATGCTGTAATAAACATAGTTGTGCTGGAAGATTTAGTATGGTCTTGTTTGTGATCATTTGGGTAAATGCCCCAAAGTGGGATTGCTGGGTCATAGGAGAGCTCTAGGAGTTTTTTGAGGAACCTCCATACAACTTTCCGAAGTGGTTGAACAAGTTTACACTCCCAATAACAATGAAGTAAGGTTCCCTTCTGGCCACATCCACTCTTGCATCTGTTATTATTGTTCTTGCCTATGGCCATTCTAACTGGGGTGAGGTGGTATCTCCATGTCGTTTTGATTTGCATTTCTCTTATGGCTGGTGAGGTCGGGCATTTCTTCATGTGTCTATTGGCAATTCCTCTTCACAGAATTTTCTCCGTAAGTCTTTAGCCCTCTTATTTTTATTTATTTATTTATTTTTATTTTGAAAATACTGTACAGAGGAGTTAAAATTACATGGTAAGATAATGAGTACATTTCTTATCAAGCATTTTAGCCTCCTCCTTTGTTTCCCCTTCCCATCCCTTCCCATCCTCCCCCCACTCCCCAATCCTCCTCGCCCCCCCCCCATGAAAGTTGTAAAGTTCATTTTCGACATAACGACTTGTACATCTCATTGTTGCAATGTAGCCCACTTATTTATTGGGCAGTTGTTTCTTTGAGGATTTGTTGTTGGTGGATTTAATGTTTTGAGTTCCAGGTATAGTTTACATATGATAACCTTGTCCATTGTATGGCTAGTGAATATCTTCTCCCAATAAGTAGGCTTTCTATTGATCTTGATAGCTATATCCTTTGCCATGCAAAAGCTCTGCAACTTAATGCAATCCCATTTTTCCAAATTTTCTTTGTTGTGTTTCTGTGTCTCTTTTAAGAAACTTTAGGCTTATGCCAAGGAGACCTAGTAATGATTTCAGACCTGTAATGTTTTCAGAGTGTCTGCTTTGACTCCGAGGTCCTTGATCCATTTGGATTTGATTCTGGTGCAGGATGACATTATGGATCTATTTTTGATTTTCTACAAGTGATTAACCAATTTTGCCAGCACCATTTACTGAAGAGGCTGTCTTTCTTCCATTCTGTTTTTTTAGTTCCCTTATCAAATATTAGATGACTATAGGTCTGTGGGTTTATTTCTGGGTTTTCAATTCTATTCCATTGGTCCTGAGGTCTGTTCTTGTGCCAGTGCCAAGCTGTTTTGATTACAATGGTTTTGTAGTAGTGTTGAAATTTGGTATTGATATTCCTCCAGCACTGTTCTTTCTGTTAAGGATCGTTTTTGCTATTTGGGGTCTTTTATTGTTCCATATGAATTTTTGGATTGCCTTTTCTATTTCCTTGAAGAATGATGTTGGAATATTGATAGGTATCACATTGAATTTTAGATAGCCTTGGGAAGTTTTGCCATTTTCACGATGTTGATCCTTCCAATACAGGAGCATGGGAGTTTTTTTTTGCCACTTTCTAAGTTCTGTTTTGATTTCCTTTTTCAAGTTTGTAAAGTTTTCATCATAGAGATCCTCCACTTCTTTGGGTATGTTAATTTCTAGGTATTTCATTTTTTCTGGGGCTATGACAAATAGAGTTGTTTTCTGGTTTTCAGCATGCTTTTCTCATTGTTGGCATACAGAAAAGCCATTAGTTTTTCACCATTAAGTATAATGCTGGCTGTAAGTTTGTCATATAGAGCCTTTGTTGTACTGAGGAATGTTCCCTGGATTCCTAATCTTTGCAGAATCTGCAATATAAAGGGGTGTTGGATCTTGTCAAATCCTTTTTCTGAATCTATTGAGATAACCATGTGGTTCTTGTCCTTGCTCTTGTTGATGTGATGAATTATATTAATTGATTTGTGTATATTGAACCAACTTTGCATGAAATGAATCCTGAAATGAATCCTGTTTGATCGAGGTGTATGATTTTTTGGATGAATTGTTGAAGTCGATTGGCCAAAAATCTGTTGAGAATTCCTGCATTAATGATCATCCAAGAAATGGGTCTATAGTTCTCTTTCTTTGAAGACTGCCTGCCTGGTTTTGGGATGAGGGTTATGATGGCTTCATATAATGAGTTCGGTAGTGAACTTTCTCTTTCAATTTCATTGAAGATTTGGAGGAGTGTTGGTGTGAGCTCTTCTTTGAAGGCCTTGTAGAATTCCACTGTAAATCCATCGGGATCTGGGCTTTTGTTAGATGAGAAGACTCTTACTGCTGTTTCTATTTCAATGTTGGATATGTGCCTGTTAAGATGGTTTAACTCATCTTGGTTTAGTTTCTGCATGTCAATATTTGCTAGGAAAAGGTGCATTTCTGCCAAGTTCTCAAACTTATTAGCATAAAGTTTTGAGACGTATTCCCTTATAATGTTCTGAATCTTGGTTGTTTCTGTGGTGATGTGTCCATTCTCATCTCTGAGTTTATTTATTTGGGTGTGTTCTCTTCTTTTTCTGGTAAGATTTGCTAAAGTTCTGTCAATTTTGTTAATTTTATCGATGAATCAACTCTTTCTTTTGTTGATTCTTTCTGTGGTATTTTTGGATTCTAATTCTTTAATTCTGATTTAATATAAATCATTTCTTTCCATCTACTGGATTAGGGATTATCTTCCTGCTCTTATTCAAGGAGGCTCTCAGATGTCCCATTAAATTGTTGGTTTCAGATATCTACAAGTTGTTTCTGTTGGAACTCAGGGCTATAAACTTGTCTCTAAGTACTGCCTTTGCTGTGTCCCAGAGTAGGTGGTAATTTGTTTGTTCATTTTGATGAATATCATGAATATTTGAATTTCCTTTGTAATGTCTTTCATGACCCACTGGTCATTCCACAGTGTGTTTATCAGCCTCCATGTGTTACAGGACTTTCTTCGGTGGCTTTTGGTGGTCAGTTCTAATTTTATTCCCTTGTTGTGTGAGAGAATGCAAGGTATAACTTCTATGTTTCTGAATTTGGAAAAGTTTGTTTTGTGACCTAAAGTGTGGTCTATTGTGGGAAATGTGCCATGAGCTGCTGAGAAAAACGTGTATTCTGATGCTGCTGGGTGAAATATACGGTAGATGTCTGTTAAATATAGTTGATCTATGCAGGTGTTTAGATATGCAGTTTCTGTGTTGAGTTTTTCCCGAGTTGATCTATCTAGTGGGGAAAGTGGTGTGTTAAAGTCCCAACAATTAATGTCTTTGGATCAATGTCAGATTTGAAGGAAAGTAGTGTTTCTTGAAGAAATTTGGGTTCTTGGTTGTTTGGTGAATAGATATTTCAAATTGTAATATTCTACTGAAGGAGAGATCCCTTAATTAGTATCTAGCAACCTTCCTTATCTCTTCTCACTAATTTTAATTAGAAGTCTATTTTATCTGTTATTAGGATTGCAACTTCCGCCTGTTTATGTGGGCCGTTTGCTTGGTAGATTTTGTCCCAGCCTTTCACATTGAAAATGTGTTTGTTTTTATGGGCAATATGAGACTCCTGAAGGCAGCAGATAGAAGGATCTTGCTTCTTAATCCAAATTGACAGTCTATGTCGCTTAATTGGAGAGTCAATCAGTTAATGTTGAGAGTTAGAATTGAGAGCTGTTTGGGAGTTCCTGCCATTTTATGCCCCTTCTTGGGGGCTGCAGCAACTGGGTTCTTCCTATGGTTCTTGGATTCTCAGTTTGAGTGCGATTTCTTTGCCTTTATTGTGGTCTTGTTGATTTTCTATGTGTAATACATCGTTAAGTGTCATTTATAGGGCTGGTTTGGTGTATATATATTGTTTCAGTTGTTCTTTGGTATGGAAGGTTTTAATTTGGCCTTCGGTTATGAAGAAGAGTATAGCTGGGTACAGTATAATTGGATGATAATTGTTTGTCTTTAGGGCATGGCAGCTCTTCTTGCTGTAATTTTCTCCACTGAGATATCTGAGGTTATTCTAATTGGCTTCCTTTTGTAAGTGGTTGATCTTTTCTCCTTGACTGCTTTAAGGATTTTTTCCTTGGAATTGATGCTGTGGGGATTATAATGTCACGGTGTGATATCCTGTCATGGTCTGTTCTATTTGGGGTTCTAAAAGCTTCTTGAATCTGAATAGGTCTATCTTTTTGCATGTTTGAGAAGTTCTCTGCGTGGAAAATGTTAACCAAACTTCCTAGACCATTAACTTCTGATTCTAGGTGCTCCTCTACACCCATTATCCTCAGATTAGACCTTCTGAGGGTGTCTTCCAAATGTTGAATAGATCTAGCATATTTCTTGGATTTGTCATGGATAGTTGTATGTTCTTTCTGTATAATAACCTCTCTGTCTTCAATCCCTCATATTCGATCTTCTACATGGTCTTCCATACTCTCAAGACTTTCCACTTTGTTTTTAATTTCTTTTCCTTCTATTTGGTCAGCTTTGATGACTTCAAATTCTTTGTTGGAGCTTTGTTTTAGATCTTATATGAACTTCATTCCTTCCTTAATTTGGTATTGTGTTTATTCTCAAATCACTTAGTTGATCGGTTATGGTTTCCTTGGACTCCCATTCCTTCTGTTGGGCTCCATTCAACATTCCCTTTCCGGTCTTCCTGACTTCTTTCAGCTGTCTTTTATTGGATTCCATGAATCCATTTTTGTGCTTGAACACTATTTTAAGGCAAGCATCAACCAAAGTCCTGTAGTTGCACAGTCAAAAGTCTGGGCATTTTGTCAGTATCAATTTCTGGGCCTTTGTCAGTATCAAAGATGGAGCTCTCTGGTGGTGGGAGAGGGGCCACCTTCCTTCCTCTGCTTTCTGAGAAGGAATGAGGATGTCAAGGTTCTATTCGTGCCAGAATCTTGGTGACTGGGCCCTCTATGGTCTGTGATATGCAGCATGAATATATCTGTTCCTTGTGAGTTCTTCCTGGTGTTGAGTAGAATATGCACACTGTGTCTGGCATCTTTTTGACTGGACTCTCTCTGTAGGCATGTTGCTCAGGCCGCTGATTCTCAGATCTGTTTCCTTGCCTGGATATTCCATCTCTGGCCAAACTCTCTGTACTGTGATGGCACACTGGGTGTGATTCTCTAGCCTAGGACTGTTGACTGGAACACTAAAACTGCTGTCTACATGATAGCTCGTTTAGCCTAGACCTTCTGCCATCTTCATCCGAACTCTAGATTATGACTTTTTATACTCTAACTTGGGACAATGATCTGCTGTCAGTTACTTTCCTCTCTTCTCCTTCTTTTGCCCTTCCACTTACATAATTTTTATTTAAAGAAACATATTTGAGCTTGTATTTTTAAATTCTTTAAAATTATCTGAATTTCTTCATACTTCTGGCAGACTCCTATATCTTTCTCAAGGGAATATTTTGTCACTACCATTTTTATCCTATATAATATTAGATATCTTCCTGCCTAATTCAGTGCAAGATATAAATTACATTCATCCAGATATTTCAACACTTGTACCTCCATAAAATCCTTTCTTACGAAGAAATCATGATTTTAGTATTTCTGGGGAGGTGTCATCTGTCATTTTTGAATGACCCTAAGTAATACTTACATGCAAACATTTTCAAACCAATATGCCATTCAGTAGATGAATGAATCAGCAAAATGTGATATATATATGTATATATATATCACATTTTGTTGATATATATATATATATATATATATATATATATATATATATATATATGGTTGAATTCTATGCTTCCAATTCAAAAGGAAATGGAAAGATTTTTAAAAATCCTGCTAAATAAAATAAGCCAGACCCAAAGAAACAGATTCCATAGTTTCCCTCATTTGTAATAATAGGATATGTATAGAATAACACTAACAGATGAGCAGAATGGCTCAAAAGCTTTTCATATAGGACTATACAAGATCATGTTGAGCAAAATAAACACCTAGATATGGAAATAGAGGATTTTCTTTGTGGTTGTTTTTTTTAAAATGTACTATGTGATTTCTTTTTTCTTTTGTGTTTTCCCCTATAGTTTATCCCCTGCTGTATTTGATTTCAGTACTGTGTGTATTGCACATGCATTTATCTTAATTTGAGAAGGCAAGATGAACAGCAAATTGGGGAGACAAAGGACAAAGGGCAAACCAGTGCAATAGCAGTACTCACAAGACAACATGTTGGAAATTTACATTACAACTTGTGAGGGGTTTGGGGGGAAAGGAAAAGTGTGAGAAAAATGAGGTAGTGGGTAAAATTTCGACATATTATGTATTCACTACCTTACAATTAATGCAACCCCTTTATATATCACCTTAAAAATAAAATTAAACAAAAATAAGTTACATAAAGTATAATTTCACTGTATTGCTATAGTAAATATTATCCTATGTGCATTACCTTTTAAAAAATGAACACTATTTGGCCTCTAATTTGAATTAATTACACCTTTCTTTATCAGAGGTTCATCAACTTGAATGTTATCCAAATATACAATATTTTCACAATATATCTGTCATAATTTTCAAAAAAATTATAAGTTAATATTGTCCCATAGTAAAACAGAAAACAGTTTAATTCTATGGAAACTCCTAACTTTTAAAACTGAATAATTGTTAAAAGGACAGAATATATGTGTTCTTCAAAGTTCTTACAAATACTAACTACTCATTTTCAAATTCTGAACATTCCATATCAGAGATATTCAAAACAGTACCTGTTTGTATGCTATTTAATTCTGCAATAACTGCAGTTTCTAATGGGGTGCTACATATTGAGAAATCAACAAAAAATAGCCACATTATGGTGGAGGATATAACTACGAAGTATGTGTAATAATTAATTCCTCAAGAGTAAACATTTGTTCATCAGAGTAAGCTATTATTTCTGTGATCATCAATCCCAAGCTTTTATGCCATAAAGTCTTCCTAGCCCAACAGTTTCCAATTTGTATGATGCACCTTAAAATTCCCTTAATTCACATCATGAATAGCTTATCACTATTGTGAAAAAATACTACACTTGTGCTAATATGATGCCTTTCCTATTGTGGAAAGTACACTACACTAAACTTTGCTGCAACATTTTTCTGATTTCTAGAAATCAGAGCACTTGCAAATATTATTTATATTTTTATCTATCATAGATATTCAGGAGGCTAAGATCAGAAGATTATGGTTCAAAGCCCACCCAGTCAGGAAGATTCCTTCGATTCTTATCTCCAATAAACTTCTCAGGAAAAGCCGGACTTAAGTGGCACTGAGGCTGAAGTTGTAGGGCATGAGCCTTGAGCAAAAACCGGCTCAAAGAGAGTGGCCAGGCCCAGAGTTCAAACTTGAGGACAAACCAAAAAATAAAACCAACTCCAACCTCGCATTTTTCTCATTGTATATAGAGGCATGTAATTAAGGAAATTTCTTCCTGTATTACAAATAGATAGAAGAACCAAGACCTCACACAATTACTGTCTTCATACCATGTTACACCAAAGCCTCAAAAAATTGCTTGTTCTAAATTAATAAATTAATATCATCCATTTGTTGGCAACTCTGTGCAGATTATTCACACTATCTCATTTTATACATGAACTGTTGGAATTATCAATTAACTAAGTTCTAATTATACCTCGCTTGAAAGAATATTTTAAGTAAATAAAATGCCTGATTCATGTGTGAATTTGTGAATTAAAACCTCTACTTAAAAAGAATTTTGTAGTATCCTATAGAATATGAAATTAGAAACAAAACCAAAATATTTATTTTAAATATAAATTCTAATTTAGCAAGATCTACAAAGTCCTACATTAGATGAACTTTGTATTTTTCCAGGCTTAAAATTTTGTAATCCTTCATTATTTCTTTGAAATCCAACAGAATGATGCTTATTTTTTCAAATTTTTGATTGGGAATCATGAGCCATTTTGCATCTAGGAATGTTGTGTAATGCAGAGAGCATTTAAAACACAACTGAGGATTATATATGAGTTGCATTTCAATAGGAAACTTGCCTTCTCAAAACATAATGACAAAATTAGCCCAAACTTCCAACTCTGTATTCCTTTCTTGTTGTTTGGTTTGTTTCATTGAGACAAAATTATACTACCTGGTCCAGGGAAGGTATCACTATGTAATCCCACTCTCTAATCTCCTGTCTTAGCTTGAGTGCTAGAATTCCAGGTTTGTATCAAATTGCCCTTCCATAGTTTGGTGGTTTATTTAATCTAGATACAGACTAGCAATTCTGAACTTCTCCTATGATCTTATTCATTAGACTGACTGCTCAAGTTGTTTATGTACTATTTTCAAAGGTGTTCTATCATTTCACACAGGATATGAACATTTTCAGATGCACCTGAAGGGGTCTCTGATTCATTCTTCCATGGATCCAATCCCTCTAATAATGATTACTTGACTTTCTTTTTATCTCTGGTCCCTAGGTATGTAATATTATCAAACTTTGAATAAATTTCACTTGAGGACTTTCTAATATTAAAAATTATCACTTGATCTAGTCTTACTCAGGATATATTTTCTATTGTTTTCTAACATTTCTCCATATTCTGAGAGTTGTTTTATTTGTGCAGGTGTGTTTGCACATATATGTGCCTCTGTGTGTATGTGTATGTTTGTATATGTGTATGCAAAAGCCTCAGCAACCTCATTCAGCAATCTTGTTCATCACTAGTATTCCATCACTTGAGTTCACGCTTATAATTCTAGATACTCAGGAGGCTGAGATCTGAGGATTGCAGTTCAAATCCTGTATGAGTAGGAAAGAAATGTTCTGAGGCACTTATCTCCAATTAACCACCAGCAAACTGGAAGTGGCGCTGTGGCTCAACAGGTAGAGCACTAGTCTTGAGCTGAAGAGTGGAGAGATATTTCCCAGGCTGAGTTCAAACCCTGCCTCAACCATCAAAAAAAAAAAAGAAAGAAAGAAAGAAAAAAGATGAAAGAAAGAAAATGAAATGAGATCTTGGCCACCAGTTCATTGCTAGTATAATTCCTGCTTTCTCACCATGGACTTTTTTTCCAGTTAAGTCCATGCTCTTATATCTAACTTGCTTTGGAACCAGAATTATTCTTCAATTGTACATTTTACAAATTTGCGTGATTAGCAACCATGATTTAGAGATAGAAGTTGAAAGAGAGTGGCCTCATCGTTCATATTCCTCTTAGTATTAATTATTTCTCTATGTCACTCCCATAGATCTACATAATGGCCTTGGCTTTATTGGTTTAATGTTGTCTTATTTGCAGAGTGTTCTATAGTATATTGAACCATTAGACTTAAACACAGAACTTTTCTTTCTCTTATTATTCCTATTGTTTCTTCTACTGTTAACTTGTGTACACTTGGGAAATAATTCACAACACACACACAAATAAACTTTTCTGAGAATCTTCTCCAAGTTAAATTTAATTTAAGAGCACTTATGGAATTTGAAGTTAATGTACTCATGGATAATGGTTTCTTTTATGTTTTTATAGTAAAAAATAATGTACAGAGGGCTTAGAGTTACATAAGTAAGGTAATGAGTACATTTCTTATTGTTACATCCTCTTTTGTTTTTTCTGTGTTATTCATTCCCTCCCCATCTGCCCAATTCCCCCTCCCCTCCACAAGTTGTAAAATTCGTTTTCTACATAGTGTCTTGTTCATATCATTGTTACAATAGGTCATCCTGAATCTTTGTTTCAGCATTTTGTTGTTTCCCTTCTCCTCCTCACACTAGAAAAATGTATATGCAAGATGCAGGGCACCAACATCATATCCAGTGAAAACAGGAGTTATATCATGCGGGAAGAACATGGAGGAGAAACGAAAAAAATCACATAGTACATTTTAGATACATTAAAAACAATTTCAATAAAGAATAAACAAGTTGTGTCCCTATCTTGGGTTTCATTTTTCTTAACATTATCTTATATGTCCATATGTACATGAATAATGTTTTTATAAGTCATTTAAATTTTATAGTTTGTATTTACTAAGTTGTCTCTGAAAGGCGTGTTACCTCATGTCCAAAGATGTCTTTGTGCTAGTTCTATGAAGCCTGAAAACATTCATTTTACCTGAAGAGGGTGTCTTTCTTCAATTTTTTTAGCTCCCTTATCGAAGATTAGATGGCTATAGATTTGTAGGTTCATTTCTGGGTTTTCAATTCTATTCCAGTGGTCCTGAGGTCGGTTCTTGGAGATTCCTCAAAAGACTCCACACAGAGCTCCCCTAAGACCCAGCAATCCCACTTTTGGGCATTTACCCAAATGTTCACAAACAAGGCCACATTAGAGGTACAAGCACGACTATGTTTATTGCAGCCTTATTTACCATAGCTAAGGTATGGAACCAACCCAGATGCCCCTCAGTAGATGAATGGATCAAGAAAATGTGGTATATATACACAATGGAATCCTATGCCTCCATCCGAAAGAATGACTTTGTCCCATTTGTTAGGAACTGGAAAGACTTGGAAAAATTACATTAATTGAAGTAAGCCACGCCCAAAGAAACATAGGTCCCATGGTTTTCCTTATTTACAATAACTAGTATATGTCTGAGTCAAACAGAAAAGATCAGATAAGTTGATGTTAGGGAAATGAACCCTAAGGTATGTATTCGAATGTTTTTTGTTCTTTCATGTGACTTTTTCTAACACATTTATAAGATGATTTCCTTGTTGCTTTTTATGTCCCTTCCCCACGGGATAACAATAACCCCTGATTTCACTGTATTTGATGTCGGTATAATTTCTGGAGGGGAATGGAAAAAAAACAAATCATTTAAATAGGGATACAGGTGGACCCATTGCAACAATGAGATGTACAAGTCGTTATTTCAAAAACGAACTTTACAACTTTGTTGCTGGGGGGAGGAGGATTGGATGGAGGGGAGAGGGGAGGATGGGAAGGGGAAACCAAGGAGTAGGCTACATTGCTTGATAAAAAATGTACTCATTCCAAATCTTAGCTGTAAATAATGCTGCAATAAACTTAGTTGTGCTCGTAGCTTTACTGTGGTCTTGTTTGTAAACATTTGGGTAAATGCGCAAAAGTGGGACTGCACATCCCCTCCAGCATCTGTTGTTATTAGAGTTCTTGATTATACCCATTCTAACTGGGGTGAGGTGATATCTCAATGTTGTTTTGATTTGCATTTCTTTTATGTCTAGGGATGGGAAGGGGAAACCAAGGAGTAGGCTACAATGCTTGATAAAAACTGTACTCATTATCTTGCACATGTAATTGTAACCACTCTGTTCAGTATTTTCACTCTAAAAAATATTAGAAAAAAAAGAATCCACGCTTGAAGAAACTGTCCCTGACTTTTTTAGAGTGTGTTCTTTATTCATACAAAAATTGTCTGAAAACTTCTTCTTGAAAGTATTTCAAAAGGAAACAATGTGCCAATTGAAGGCCAGCATAGAACAAAAGGAAATAAACATTGTTTTAAAAGTTTTCTTTTGCAAGGAAACAAAGACTTGGAGGTTTTAATTTGTCTTATGCATGGATATTTCACATTGAGATGATTCTGTTGTTGCAGGAGTCACTTATTAATTCATTTAGTCTTGTCCTGAATTCTCCAGTGCAATTAGTATTCCAAAAAAGCAGGATTCAGTGAGTATGATCAGCAAAAGGAGTCTGTTCTCAAACCAGTGCTTTATGGATGGTCCCAAAGAAATATGTGCGTTTTTTTCGTTTGTTTGTTTAGTTTGTCCTGGTTCTGGAGCTTGAACTCAGAGGCTGGACCATGTCCCTGAAGAAATGTCTTCCCTGGCCAACTTCCCCCAAAGCTAGGACTCTACTACTTGAGCCAAACTCCACTTCTGGCGTTTTTGGTGTTTGGTTACAGATAAGAATGTGACAGACTTTCCTGCCTAGGTTGGCTTTGAACTGAGATAGTAAGAAAGCCAAGTGACATCAACTGTATCAAGATTTCTGTTTTGACCCAAGAAATACTAGACAAAGTTTATTATAAACTAATATTTGACAATTTTTAAAAGAAAAGAATATGTCTAACAAAGAATCCATAACTTAAATAACTCCACAAATGTAGGGGCACTGAATCATTTTGGACGCATTTTTTCATCTGCTTGGGAAGATAACTATTGACTTCATAGATTCCTTTTGGGGAAACTTAGTCATATTTGTCTGTTGTCACTGGCTTTGTACACATGCATGCTGTACATACTTCTAAGGGCCCTACATAAAGGAAGTCTTGAAATTCTCAACAATATTTAAATAAGATGCTCCAGCCTAGGGTTAAGATTTTAGGTGTGGACATTTATCAACACTCCTTATTCAGATTCTACTTGATATAATTTTTAATCAATATTTTGTTTTTAGTTTTGCTCTTTGTAAATTCACATGCACCTATGAAAAATTGTGTGGCCATCCCAATAATATTCTCAAAGTACCTCTTAATCATGATTCACAAAAAGTTGTATTATATTACAACAAGGAAAAATGCTATAAATAAAGAAAACAATAATTAAATATTAATGATTACTAAAATAAAAAACAAAACAATTACCAGGGTTTTCAGTGTTTGAAGTGTACATAGTAGAGTTTACTATTTTCTCATATTCCTGTACATTTAAAACTGGATAAAGCTATAAGTAGCCTTTAAATTTACTCACTAAGATTACTATTTATAGTTCATCTCATCATTTGTATGTGGATTATATCATTATTTGTTCATCACTAACATATAACATAAAGGAGCCCTAAAGATTTAACAGAAACTGTGTACTTAAAATCTTAACTCTTCACTCTGCTTCTTTACACAGTCTTTGCAACTTCTCATTAGTAAAGTTTCTATAAAATCTGAAATGTACATACATACTAGTACATGCTACCAGAAATATTATATACTTTATCAAAAATTTTTATTACTTAATTTTGCCATATATAAGCAAATCCCAAAATTAAACATATTTAAAACATTAAAACTTTTAACAAACCTTAACATTTGCTGCAATGATCATTATGACAAGTGCCTTTTGTAGAATAATTGAATTCCTCCTCCTACCAATCTCATGAACAACAAATATCTGGAATTATTTTGTTTTTGATATGTCAATCTGGACTTTATTCTTAAATGTGTGCTTATGTAAGAAACACATGGTTCTAAAATTTCACAACTCTTTTGAACTTATTTTTGTTGAATTGTCTAGTTTAAGAAAATCAATTACTCTTTATATATAAAAAATGTTTTGTGCTCAATTTGGCTGCACATACACTAAAATTGGAACATACAGAGAAGATTAGCATGGTCCCTGCACAAGGATGATACACAAATTAGTGAATCGTTCCATATTTTTACAACAACAGATGCTGGAAGGGATATGGCCAGAAGGGAAGCCTACTGCATTCTTGGTGGGAGTGTAAACTTGTTCATCCACTTTGGAAAGCAGTTTGGAGGTTCCTCAAAAACCTCCACATAGAGCTCCCTATTATACAGCAATCTCAATTTTGCCCATTCTCCCAAATGATCACAAACCAGTCCATACTAAAACTACCACCACAACAATGTTTATTGTAGCATTATTTTCCATAGCTAAGATATGGAACCAACCCTGATGCTGCTCAGTAGAAGAATGGATCAAGAAAATGTTCTCTCTCTCTCTCTCTCTCTCTCTCTCTCTCACTGTGTGTGTGTGTGTGTGTGTGTGTGTGTGTGAATGTACACTTACACAACCACTTTGGAAAGCAGTCTGGTGAGTCCTCAGAAAGATAAATATTGACCTTCCTTATGGCCCACTCATACCACTTCTAGGCATCTATCCTGAACAACAGGTACCAATATTCAAGGACAAATGCACTTCCATGTTTATTGCAGCACTGTTCACAATAGCCAGGATATGAAAACAACCCATATGTCCCACCAGAGATGAATGGATCAAAAAACTGTGGTAAATATCACAACGGAATATTCTCCAGCCATTAGAAAGGACAAAATAATGGCCTTAGTAGGGAAATCAATCAAGCTACAGGAAATCATGTTGAGCGAGTTAAGCCAAAAGCAAAGAGACAAATGGCACATGGTCTCCGTGATAAGTGGATGTTAAATCCAAAATGTAAGGTGATATGACAAAATTAATAACACTTAAGAAACCAAGAACTTCCACTCATCTGGTCGAATCACTACTAAATAACCCCATTCTGCCCGTCATATGTGCACACTGAAGGGAAAACAGGAGGACGACACAGAACTAGAGGGAATCAGGGAAAAACATACAACAGTGGGATCCATCAGCTGCACTGGACATTGACCAAAATGAACTAAGCAACTCAATGTCACTGGAGGGAGGGAGGGAACAAGTGGGAAAGAGGGAACAGCTGATGCTATGCAATACAAAAGAAATATACATATTTCAAAACAAAAAAGTTTACATATGGAAGAAATAACTCTATTGCAAAGCTCATAGAATTCATAAATGTTGTAGACCATAATAGACAATTTGCTCCATCGAAGTTAGAATGTGTTTGTGACTTAAACTAAGCATCACTATCCCACAATATTGTGAAATTTGGGAAATTTGTAACCACTTAATCACAATAAAAACATTTGAAAAAATGATGAAGATGGAAAACTAAGTTGCTCTAAAAAACAAAAAAGGAAAATGTTCTGTGTGTATTTGTGTGTACACACACACGCACCCAAATATATTATATATATATATATATATATATATATATAATATATGTGTGTGTGTATATTAATTCTATGCCTCCATCAGAAAGAATGACATCGCTCAATTTGTTAGGAAATGGAAAGACTTGGAAAAAAATTATATTAACTGATGTAAGCCAAGTCCAAAGAAACATAGGTCCCATGGTATCCCTTATTTGCAAAAACTAGTATATGTCTGGGATAAGCAGAAAAGTTGAAAGCCTTTGTGTATATGACTAGATAAGTTGATGTTAAGCTAAATAACCTCCAAGATATAGACACAAGTGTTTTTTTTTTCTTTCTTGCTGTTGTTTCTCACATATTTATAATGTACGAAGTGATTGTTTTTCTTTTTTTATACGCTCCTCCCCAACAGTATAACCCTGTTTTCACTTTATTTGATGTTGGTGCACCTGCATCTTGAATGTACACTTCTCTAATTTGGGGAGGGAAAGGAAGAAAACAACATGCTTAAATAGGAATACAGTTTGACCCATTGTATAACAATAGATGCACAAGACATTATTTTGAAAAACGATCTTTACAATTTAGGCTAGGGACATTTGGTGGGGCTTTGGGGTATGAGGAGTGTACTTGTGGAGGTGTAAGGGAAGGAATGGTGGGGGAAAAACAAAGGAGGAGGTAACAATGCTTGATAGGAAATGTACTTATTACTTTGCTCATATAACTATAGCCCCTCTGTACAGTATTTTTACAACAAAAATGTATAAAAATGTTTTGAGATGGAAGAGTTTATGAAGCCCATTTTACCCATATAATATCGTTAACAAAGAAATTAATGCAAAACACTGATATGAAGATATTTTGAAAAAGTGAGTGTGTGTGCATTCCTGCGTGTTGGCATGCTCAGAGTTTGAAGTCAGGGCTTCAACATCTCGCTACGTCTTTCTCTCTAGATTGGTGAGTTATTATATGAGCTACATCTCCATTCCTGGCCCTTTGCTATTTCGTTAAAATTTTGAAAAATAATCTCATGAATTTATTTTGTCCTCTTGGCTTCCCAATATTATCCACAGATCTCAGGCTCCTTAGTAGGTATCCCGAGTAGTTAGGATTACAGGTGTGACAAACCAGTACCAGGCTTTCAGAATAATTTTAAAAGTAGAAGAAAATTTACTTCACAGAGGCCTGTTTTATCATCTCCTAGTCTTAAAGCATTTTGGAGTGATTATATGTGAAATTTTTCATTCTTGAATTATTAAAATACAGTAAGTGATGATATTTAAAAGATTTAGTACTTTTTAAAAATGACACTGGAACTATGGGACAGAAGAAATTTGTCTCTATTTGGACCATAATTTATAAGCTCAGCTCTGTGAATGATAACCCAATGTCACCAACACAGTCTGTGTTGAAGACAAAATGTAACAGAAAACAATTACCATGGGCAATAATTGCTATGCTATTATTTCTTGGACAGTATGAATATTGAATTGAGAGTATCAGTGAATGGAGAGAATTTATCTACCTTTTGTGTATTGCTGGAAGACTTTTGGAAAATTTGACTCATTTCCTTCCTCACTTTGTGTCTTGGGCCATGCACTTCCTGCCTTTAATTACAATTTTTCCCAACACTAAAATGGTAATAACATTAGCATTATACCAAATGTTATCTTAAGAATTAAGGGTCCTTAGAATGATGAAATCTTTTCTCATTCTTGTAGAGGCATTATCAGATGAGAGGAACTGTATTTTTTTGTTTGCTTACATCCATTTATTCTTGAGTTTGAAATCTGAACTTCTTAAGACTGAAAGAAACCAAAATTAGACACGCAGGCTTTGGAAAGAGCAATCAATGTAAAATAAATAAAATATATATAGATATGTAAAAGGTCTAAATAAATTGTTATATAGTCTCAAGCATAAACAGAAAATGATTTAAGCAATATCATGTTATTGAAAATTGAAAAATGTTAGGAGTTGCTTAATTTTTTCCTTTTTACTACCTTGAATTAATTATTTTTGTATAGAGAGATTAAAGATGAGATTAACAAGAGACTTGATTAAAAATGGACAAAAGTTCGAATAGACATGTTTTCCATAAACCCCTCTATATCACCAGTGGGTTTACACAGTTGTGTTTAATACAACTTCTGTGCTGGCTTAATGCTGTGAGAAGAAGTCATTAGAGAAATGTAATTCAAAATTACTATGATACTACTTTATAACTATTATAACTCTTATAAAAAAAAATCAAAGGAACCAGGTGTGGTGGTAAAAGTTTGTAATGCTAAGCATTTAGGAGGTTGGATTTCGGTCTTAAGCCAGTCTAGGGTACTGAAGATAGTAAAAATTTGCCCTTTATTCCCTTTTGAATAAAAGGTAATTATGTTGGTGAGAGTGTGAAGAAAAGGAAATTTTCTACTCTAGGACAAAATCCTGGTTAATATTCTCCTTGTAGAAAGTAGTATGCAGTTTTCTAAAGAAATCATACTTGAAATATCATCTGACCCACCAATCATGTGACTATTTCTCTCTGGGTAACTCGTAAATATATCTGTAGTTCATTGTTATTCACATTATTCACAACAACAGCCAAGGTGTAAATCGAATTTCAGTGTTCAACGACACTAATAAAGCAACTGTGTTACATGCACAAATATATTTTTCTGTTTCATCCTTAAAATAACAAAAGACTGCTCCCATTAGCCACAACTTACAATGACCTGTAAGATATATTCGAAATGAAGAAAAATGTTATGTTCTGATCTTTGTAAACATACACACACACACATACACACACACACACACACACACACACACACACACACACACACACACACACACACACAAACCATCCTCAAACATTGACAGAATTTTTTTTTTTAAGTAAAGCATTTAGTTCGGGCATTTAGTTCACAATGCATAAGATACTAGATATACATTATGACCAGGTATAGAGTTGTAATGTACAACATGAGGGTACAGGGGACAACATTGGCCTTACATAGGAATGAAGCTAAGTAAGTAGGAGTTGTTCTTCCTAGTAGTGGTTACTCTTTTAGTTGTTCTTCCTTCAATAATGGATAAGATGAATGTAATTCTTTAAGTATACCTGCCTATTTGCAGAAATAATAACAAAAAATATAGCAATAATGTTGTGCGCTCAACATAGAACAAAATGTCAAATTAAAATACATGAGATTATCATTCATGTAAACTAATTATTACAAATAAAGGAAACCGTGGGACCTATGTGTCTTTAAGTCTGGCTTACTTCACTAATATGATTTTTTCCAAGATCTTCCATTTCCTTACAAATGAGGTGGTCACATTCTTTGTGATTGAAGCATAATTTTCCATGTGTGTTTATCTGTGCGTGTGTGTGTGTGTGTGTGTGTGAGAGAGAGTGTGTGTGTCATTTTTGGTAAATATTACTGTGATACACAGTAGTAGCTTTACTGTGGCCTTGTTTGTGATCACCTGGTTATATGCCCAGAAGTGGGATTACTGGGTAATAGGGGAGCATTATTGGGTACATCAAGCATAATCTTAGTAGATGAGCAGAATAGTTCAATAGCTATGTACATATGATTGTATAAGGTGATTCTAAGTGAAATGAACTCCAAGACATGTTCTTTGTTGTTGTTGTTCTTAATGTACTGTGATTTCTTTTTATGCTTTTGTGTTTTCCCCAACTAAGGTTTATCCCCTGTAGTCACTGTATTTGATTTTGATACCCTGGGTATTTTAAATATGTTGATCTGAACTAGGGAAGGGAAAGAAAAAAAATGGTGAGACAAAGGACAAAGGGGGAACCTATGCAACAGTGGTAATCACAAGTCAATATGTTGTAAATAATCTTGGAGGGGGGCGTTGGGAGTGAAGAGAGGGAAAAATAGGGGAATGGTTAACAAGTTATAAAAGAAATAAATTAATTACCTTACTTATGTAACTATATCCCATCTGTACATTACCTTGACAATAAAATTTAAATAAAAAATAAAATAAAATATATGAGGGCAGCAATACAGGAGATGGGAGTGGGGGAAATACTGTAGTATCGTAGAGTAGAACAGCTGTGGAGAGCAGCAATTTGACTTTAATGTAGGAAGTAATAAACCAGCATACAGATTTTCAACCTCATGTCGGTCATTAAAAAGGGAAAACAAAACGCACAATCAGCAAACCAATTGAGATAAAATAGAAAACTAAACAATTATGATGAAGAGATGACTTGGACCAAGAATAACAAATGACACAATTAGGAAACAAATAACAAGCTGCTGGGCTGGGAAGGTGGCTCAGTGCTAGAATGCTTACCTTGTATGCCTGAGGCCCTGGGTTCGATTCCTCAGCACCACATAAGCAAAAAGAAAAAAGCTAGAAGTGGTGCTGGGTCTCAAGTTGTATAGCGCTAGCCTTGAGCTGAAATGCTGAGGTATAGCGCCCAGGCCCAGAGTTCAGGCCCCACGATTGGACCCAAAAAATAAAATAAAAAAAAAAAAACAAGCTGCTAAGTTTTAAAATGATCACCCTTAATTCTATTGACTTGTTTACATCACAATTTGTTAGAAGTATAATTCAAATCACAGTTTAATAGTATATCATTTTAATAATAGTTTACTTATTATTGATTTCTTAACATTGAATGTTTAATATATAATTTTAATTTCATCAGCTATAGAAAAGAAGAAAGTGAAAATAATTTTAATAATATATTTAATGAATTGTAAAATTGAGAAGCATTAGAATTTAAACAAATAACAAATCATTGCTTCATTTCTGTGAGTTAATGTAATAATTCAAAGCGTATTCTACACGTAGCAATTATCTTAACCTCAAATAATAAATTATTACACATGACCCTTGGTATTATTTAGAAGGGTTCAGCAGTGTGGCAAAATTCACACCACATAGTACACGAGGGTACGATCCCTCTCATATAGCTTAAATTGTGGAAATTTGATTTCTACATGCATGTTAAATTCTTGTCTCGGTGACATTTATAAAATTATTTACAATTATATACACGAGGACTATTTCAGATGATAATTAAAAGTGATATTCATTAATTAAATTTTTATTATTTCATACCAAATAAATATTTACAGAGAGACTGAAATTTTCTGTAGATGATGGTTTATGTGTGCCAGATTATACGTATTAAAGCTTATTTTATATTCCTGACATTGTTTCTAGAGTTGAATTTATTTGTCCATTACGGGTTAAGTGTATTATATTGGATATATGAAAGTAAACTGAATGTTTATTCCATTAATCCTTTGTCTAATCCCAATATAAATTATCCATGTGTTTGAAGTAATGAAAATAACAACAGATAAAAGCAAGATAAATCAGTCTGTAGTAGACAAGTATTTACCCCGTATTTACAGAATATTCTTGGGAATATGTGCTCCAGGTTGGCCACAACTGAAGAATATTATGGTTTGAACTATCATAAGAGACGGAAGGAAGGGGAAACTTCCTTCCAAAAGTCTGATCCCAGGAATGTGATCTGCTTTATGGTGCCTACTTAGAAATGAATATTTTTCACAGTCAACTTTGAAAAGCCATCTTGATAGACGACTTCTGTAAGTGGTTACAAAGCATTATTGATGGCTTTGCAAGGATGCCTGATTGCCTCATTTTGAGACAATTAACAGGAATTTAGTCAGTTGTTCTTTGTATCCTAAGGAGTATAACTCATTGACTCTAGGCTGAGGGATCACAGGGGCCCAGAGAAACTACTACCTTGAATAGTAATCCTAGATATCTAAAACAAAACACACACACACACACACACACACACACACACACACACACACACACACACACACACTCCAGTAAGCACAGCCAGGCAGGGTTGCTATCACAGCCTACAAGAAGTCAGGCAAAAAACAGAAGCTGAGAATCATTTAGCTGATAACTAATATCTTTTTTATGAGGCATACTCAAATGAGACTCCAGAGAGAGGATCAGAAAGACTGATCAGACTAAAATTGGTCACACAAAGATGGAAAGTAGAATTCCTTGTAGTACAAATAAATCATAGAAAGCTTGTGCATGTAAGAACATGACAGAAGACCAAATTCCAGAAATGCACATTTTCTTAGAAGTCAGCTTAATCAATTTTCAGTGCAAATCTTTGAATTCTTAAATATTTGACCACATGTGGGAGAAGGTTGAAAATAAAGAAAATTTCATCACTCTATTAGGAAGTCCCATATCACATTAGGGAATAATCAAGCACAGATTTGTAATAAAAAGAGAAAACAATTATTCCAAGTGAGGGTTTCATTTCTTCTGATGTAAAAGTTCTTAAATTAGGTGCTAACAATTACCATACAATTGATCCAGTCCCCCAGCTGAGTTGATATTGACTGCAGTATTCCCACATGAAGGAAAAGAGAAAATTTACAAATGTCTGATGAAATGAGGTGAAGGTGAAGTGTTCTAATAATAATATCTGAGGTTTAGACACAGGTGAAGAGGTGGATTTTCATTTCTAAAAATCTCCCATTTTTACCTGGTGCCAGTAGCTCACAGCTGTAATCCTAGCTACTCAGGAAGCTGAGATCTGAGAACTACAGTTCAAAATCAGCCTGGGCAGGATAGACCCTGAGACTCTTATTTCCATTTAACCATCAGAAAACCAGAAGTGGCACTGTCACTCAAGTGGTAGAACACTCACCTTGAGTTGAAGAGTTCAGGGACAGTGTCCAAGTCCAGACTTCAAGCCCCTCGAACAACAACAACAACAAAATCTCCCTTTCATGGACTACCTACATCTCTTCCTAACATTCAACAAAGGAGCCATTTTATCACCCACTAACATTTAAGTCCTAATCTAGCTACTGCAAATAGATTGATTTGGTATCTTTACGGAAACAAATACCAGCAGTGGTAACATTTTTCCAGTCCTTGAACTCTGGGCCTGAGCCCTGCATACGGTTATGCTGGTAGCTTTCATGTGAGCTTGTTTGTTATTTATTGGCTTACTGCCCATGAGGGGAATTACTGAGTCTTAAGGGAGATCTATATTTACTCTTTCAGGAAACTCCGTACTGCCTTCCACAGTGGTTGAACATGTTTAATTTCCCACCAACAGTGTAATAGAGTTCCCAATTGGCTACAACCATGCCAGAATTTGCTATAGTTAAATTTCTTAGTAATGGCCATTCTAATGGACGAGGTAGAATCTGTCTTGTTTACTTATAGATTTGTAAGCATCTTCTAGCTATCATAAATGAATGAATCCATGAAACCTATATTGCTCTGAGTCTGCATTCCTTTGTCTTTTCTCTTAATATAATTTTCCCAAACCTTTCATTTTCCTTACTACTGGTGAAAAGTCATCTTTCTGATGGGTGAATATAATTCCATTGTGTGTGTGTGTGTGTGTGTGTGTGTGTGTGTGTGTGTGTGTGTGTGTGTGTGTCTGTGTCTGTGTCTGTGTGTGTGTGTGTGTGTGTGAGCGTTTGTGTTGGTAAGATGACTATAGGCCCATGTATTCATTTCTAAGCATTCTGTTTCATCTGTAATTTTGTAATTCCATATTATAGTTGCATTGCTTCTCTTCTACTTTGAAGAATATTGTTGGGATTTTGATGAGTATTGCATTGCCAATTGTTTAGAGGAAGTATTGCAGTTTTCAAAATGTTAATTCTTCCAACCAGGAACATTGAAATACTTTCTATTTCTTTGAATCTCCTTCAATTTCCCTGTTTATAGTTTTAAAGTTTTCACATATAGGGCCTTCACAATTTTAGGTAAATTAATTAATTCCTAGTTTTGTTGTTGTTGTATTGTTTTGTTTAGATTTGATTTGATTTTGAGGCTAGTACATATGAGGTTGTTTTTTGGATTTCAGCGTGGATCTTCCCATCGTTGGTAACAGAAAAACTACTGATTCTTGTGGTTTTTATACCCTGCTACATTGCTGAAGGTTAGCATCACCTTTACTAACTAAAGGGAGGAATCCACAGGGTCCTTTAAATACAGGATCATTTCAATTGTAAAATGGGATAGTTTTACTCCTTCCCTATTTGGATCTGCTTTATGTTTTTCTCTTGTCTATTGCTCTTGCAAGAAAGTCCACTACCATATTGAAGAGTAGTAGAGAGTGGACATCCTTTTCTCATTCCTCATATTAATGTCTTCATGCTTCCACCCTTAGGTAAATGCTAATTATCTGTGTCATATACATACTCAGTTTAATACTGAGGAATGTTCCATGCATTCCTAGGTTCCCAGACCTTTTAATCATAAAGGGGTATTGGAGCTTGTTAAAAGCTATTTCTACATCCCTAATGACGATCATGTGTTTCTTGTCCCTGCTTTTGCAGATGGTTTGTATTATGTTTATTGACAAGAATATTGACTCAAATCGTATCCAAGATGATTCCTATTTGATCATAACATATGATTTTTTTGTTAGTTGCTGAAATTGGTTAGTGAGAATTTTATTAAGAAGTTCTGCATTAATGCTTATCAAAGAGTTTGGTTCATAGTTCTCTTTCTTTGGTAAGTCCCTATGTGATTTGGGGAGGAGTCTAATTCAATCTTCATAGAATGCGTTTGATAATGTGTCTCTCATAGATACTAAATGGATGCATCTTGGTTTTTGATACAACTATCTAATCTATGTCTTCTATTTGGAAATTTATGTTCATTGATATTGAGTTAAGATAGAAATATCTGATAAGTCCTGCTATGTTATACACCTGTTGTTAGGAGCTGTCCCTCATCTACTCTTAATATATTTACCTTATTCTCTGGTAGGGAACATTTTATATGACCAGTTCCTCTTCTTGATCTTCTCTATGTAGGATATATTTGATCATATTCTATTCTGATAATTTGGTGGACATATTTTGTTTCAAGTTTTCTTTGTCATGAAATATGTTTATATATCCTTTAAATGTAAAGGAGAGTTTGGCTTGGGAACGTATTCATGGTTGGTAGTTGTTTACCTTTAATGTTTATCATATATAATGCCAGGCTCTCCTTTTTACCATATCAGTTAAGAAATCTTTATTTATTCTGACTGTATATCCTCTATAAATAATCAATCTTTTCTCTATGGCATCTTTAAGAATCCTTTCCTTGATCTTTAATAATCCTCTAATGGATTATGATGTGGTGGTGGATTGTTCAGTTCTAGAATTCTGATTGGTTTCTAAAGGCTTCTCTTCTTTGAATGAGCCTATCTTGTTGGATTTTTGGCCTGTTCTCTGCTAGAATTCTGTAATATGCTTCCCATCCATTTAGTATCTTGCTCTTCTCCTTCTTGATACCTATTTCCCCGAAATTTGATCTTCTAACTGAGTCTTGAAGTTCTGGCAAGATCATTTCTTATTTCTTGGATTTGTTCTAAATGATTATTTCCTCTTTCCTATTAGATCTATTCTGTCTTTGACCCTGAGATTATCTTCAATATCATCTATTTGCTGTAGAGACTTCTACTTTGATTTTTTATTTCCCTGTCTTCTAATTGGTCATTTTTTAGGGGTTTTGTCTCTTTATTAAAGCTTTATTTTAGGTCTTGTATGGACTTTCTGGACATTTTTTTCTTTGGTTGGGGGAGATGTAAGGATTGTTTTCTTAACTGTGTCTTATGTCATATGTTTTAACTAGGCATCCATTTTTTCTTGGACTCTCTTGCCTTCTCAGAATTTATTTATGTTTCTGTTTGAAGTCTCCATGAATTATTTTGCTAATGACTGGTTGGTCTCATCTTGTTCTCAATTTTCCTTGTAGAAGTTTTCTATCTTTCCATTAATCACATTTTCCAGCAGTATCTGTAATACATTTTGATAACTATCTTCTACGTCCTTGATTGTCTATTCTAATGCCTGGTTATTTACTGTATGAATAATACTACTTTGACATTACTTTTTTTGTATTTTTCTGATTTTTTTCTGTCCATTTGGAGGTTTTCTTTTAGGGGATCTATGATATTAATAGGTGACTCTATGTTCTTAGTTGATTTGCAGGGTCTTGGTTTGGCTTCCAGTTGTAATGTGTTTTTCTGGAATTGCATTTTTGTCAAGTCCATTAAGTGTAGGAATAGAAATCAGTTGTGGTGAGATGTTGTGATGTTAATATTTGTGGTTCCAGTGACCATTTGGACTGTCCAGTGGTATGGCAAATTGTCTATGTATATGGATGTGGATTTCTCTGATGTACACTTCTGTTCCTGTTTTTTTTTTTTCCATGTTGCCTTTTATTTCCACACTGCACATGTGCTTTCGAATGTGTTGCCCAATGTGTTCCTGGGTGGCACCTTTTCATAGATTTCTCTTTTCTTGTGAAGACAGTATAAAACCTTCTTATGAATTGTATGTCTATAATTATATCTATATTTATAGCTGCATATCTATAATTATGGCTGATTTCATGTGACCCTCTAGCTGTGGAGTACCTGCTACGAATCTAAATCTCTGCTTTATTAGAGATAGCTAGGATAATTTTCTGTTGTTATTCTGTCATTGTTTTTCCTCTTCCTCAGATTTATTTTTTATATTGTGGATTTTTTCACATAATTTAGGATTTGTGATTGTTGTATCAGGTTATTTTGTTTTCCTGCTTATGCTACTTTGAAATAGTGATTTCAGGCTTTTAAGAAGAAATAGAAATGTATGTTATTAAATTGAGAGAAAGAGAAGACTTTTAAACCTATTTACTACAAGTAAATTAATATTAAGCAAAGCTAATGAAAATAATTACTTATTTACTCTTCAGAGGATGACTATAGTACTCTTGGATATCTTGGAGGAAAAGACTTTAGACTCATTACAATTGATGACTTACATTGAAATTACTGGCTAAACGTTCTTCAGAAAGGGAAAAGCTCCATTACTTCCATATTAGTATTATAAAATCATAATAGCTGCATGTTGAGTTGTTTTCCCTTTGCTATTTTCAATTCCATTATTCATCCATTATGTATCTAGGGCTTTGAATGACCACTTCCTTAAAATACCTATATTGCTTATATTGTGATGTAAATCTCAGTAATATAAATATGAATTTATATTCATCTCATCTTTAGTTACATTCATATGAAATTTATGCAGTCTAAAGCAAGAAACCTGACCTTTTTACTCTATTCTATGCTTTAATCAATAAATCCAGTCTCTTTAGAAATGCGTTCTCAGCTTTTAAATTGCTTCAGTAAACATCATGTGTTTCTACTATTTTTACTGAAGTAAATATAAAGTTTGGAACATGAGGACAACTCCCCTATTATCACTTTAAAGTAAACCCTTGGGAATTATTTTATATATAAAAATAAATAAGTGCAATGCAATGTTTATACATGAATAATATAATGGTTAAGTCAATTAGACACAAGAACTACCATGCAATTCTCAATTAACTTAAAAGCATCAAAATATTGTGTTCATGAATATCACTCATTTTTAAAAAATGACTAGTCAATACAAAGTTTACATTCTATTTGAAATTTACAAAATAAAAATTACACTCAGATTTGCTGTCAATATCCTGTTTCCAGGAATACATTTATTTAGCAAACAGGGAAACAAAAAATAAGGGTTTGTCACATAGAATGAAAAATGTAGAAGCAGACTGTCTTTCCTTAAGATGTTAAGTACCTGCAAATCGTGTAATTTATTCAAAGATACTATACACACTCATAAAAGAATTTGTGATCAGAAGTGATAGGTAAGCAAAGTAACTGGAAAACTGTATGCTTAAATTGAGCTTTCAATAGAGGATGACAAGTTTTCAATAAATGAGCCTATTATTCTGTATCTCTAACACACATACAGCATTCTACATTTTCCCACATACTCCCATTCTCTTAGCTCAGTTCCTGATCGGTATTCTTCTATTTCATGATCTCAATTCCTTCTAAAACAACAAAGTGGGCATTTTTTTGTCTCGAGATCCAATACATTCTAGTATCTTGAAACAGTAGTATGAATTCACGGAGTTTGACTTGAATGTCAAGTATGAAGATATTGTATTCAAGGTACTCTTAATTGGCCTGAAGCATACAAAGATACACAGTATACTTAGAACAAGGGACTTGATCTCAGGGAAACATACAAATCCAGGCAAGATCCTGAAGCAAAGAAAAGCAAGGGAGCACAAACATCAGTCAACTATAATTTCAAAGGAATGGAACTGATCTCTGATGTGTCTGGGTGGCAACTCTATGTGTTTGTGTGTGGGTGTTTGTGTGTGTGTGTGTGTGTGTGTGTGTGTGTGTGTGTGAGTAGAGAGAGAGAAAGAGAGACAGACAGAGAGAGAATTTAGTGTGGCTTCCATATTTACAGTCCATAGAGCATTACTTGTTAGGGAAGAGGTGCTCATATCAGAGCTGTGATACTACTGTCATCACTTTGCTGCAAAAAAACACTTGCTTAATCTCTAATTAAATAGGGAAAATAAACTAACATCTTACACGATTGTTTTGACAATTAATTAGTATATTAAAGGCCAAAGGGAGGAATTGGAGATCAATATAATCTTTTTTTCCTCTCTTCTAAATATTACACTGCAATAGATGTGATTTCAGGAGTCTCCTGCCATGTACTTCCAGTTGAATTACTAATATGCTTAATAATATGAAACATGTGATAGAGAAATAGATCAGCCAACAAGCACAAAGAATTTGTGATAAGATTGAGCTTCCAGCAGGGTTGCCACAACTTTTAGGAATGTAATTCCTTCATATGAACTTCAAATTTTGTGGCATTCCCTGTGTGATTAAATGGCAAGAAAGTACTGTAGAAACAAGAATTCTTGTTCAGCCAAGTAGAAAGTGCTCATGTTCCCATCCTCACGTTGCAAATTTCCGTTCCATATAGACTTTCTGTTAGAGTGCTTTCATTTAATATACTTCAGCAATTCATCCTTCCCTGTGGGAGACAAGAAAAAAGATAATTTTGTTTGTATATTAAATTATGTAAATTAGTATGTACAGGCATGATTTGTATAATTACAGAAGTTTGTAATAAATATAAGGAGGGATCATTTCACAATAAAAATATAATTAAAATCACATAATAAGACTAGAAGTCACAGAATTTTGTGCCTGAAAACATGCATTAGATTAGTTGCAGAATTTCTATTTTGAGATAAACTTTATATTGAAGTATAATGCACTTTACCTAAGGATTGAAACATTTTATTGAAAAATATATTTCCTGGAGATATTTTTGCTTCATAATTTTAGGAATACCGTTGGACCCATTGTATTAATGAGATGTACAAGACGTTATGTCGAAAGACGAACTTTACAACTTTGGCTGGTGAGGGTGTGGAGATGGGTAAGGATGGGAAGGAGAAACAAAGGAAGAGGAAACTGCTTGATAAGAAATGTACTCATTACTTTGCCCATATAATTGTAACCCCTCTGTACGATATTTTCACAATAAAAAAATTAAGAAGAAAATGATCCCAAAGTAATCATTTTTGTATTATTTTCTTATTTCCATGTTATTTACCTCCAATTTAGAAATTTAGATATATAATTTAATTGAATTTTACCAAAAATATTATTGAGTATAAGATTCTTATACTCTCTACATTCTTCACACTGAGATCATCAAATATGGTGAGTTTGAAATGATTAGTCTCTGTTTGACCCATGTGAATATTATTTACAATGTGAGTGAAATGTTTAAAAAGTAGTATTTATTTTAGTTGCTCTGAAGAGACAATAACTGATAAAATCAAAGGCTAAAAATGATTAGATTTAAAATTTAGAATTCAGGAAATATTTTTGACCACACTGGTTACTGGACCCTTCACAAAAACCTCATGAGATAATTTATATTGATGAAGCAAACATCCCACACTGGTTACTGGAGCTTTCACAAAAACCTCATGAGACAATTTATATTGATGAAGGAAAAATCCCAGAGTTTAGACATTTATGAATAGAAAAATCATGTTATTCTGAATATGTAGAGCTACATAACAAACATAGAAAATTTAGCTTTTAAATATCTGAATATACTAATACATTTAATTGCAGGGTAAGTACTTGTTCTGAAAGGAGTTAAAATTGCATTTATTTTGAAAAGTAAACCTAAGTATTCATTTGAATAAAAGGCAATGTTTAAAATATCACTCATCCAAGACACAAGATGTACAGTTCATTGTATTTTATGCCTATTATGTTCTCTAAACTTACTACAAATATTAGATTAGTACACCTAAATCATTGCTTTGTAGGGAAATAGAAAGATTCTTAAAACTCATGACTATAACTTTTTCTCAAACAATTACTAGGTAACTGTTTTATATTTTTTTGTCAGGGAATCTTATTTTTATTCATTAAGTTAAATAATTGGCCAATAACAATATAAATTATGCATGAACAAAGTTTAGAACAAGTATTTCTTTCACAAAACATATCATAGTTCTCTTCACGAACACTGGAAGGCAGTGTTTTATTTATTTATTTATTTATAGTTATTTTATTAATGGTTATTAATTTTCAGAAGTGGCAGTTTCGTTATTCTCTTTCCATAATATATTTAAAACATTTGATTATACTCACTCTATTTCCTTTTTGTTACTCCTTCCTCCAAAGATCTTGTTTTTTACATAAAATTATATCTTTATATATGCACATATAAACTCTTTTGGAAGATTTAAGCTAAACTGCAACTTAATTTTGAACTAGGCCCTGAGAGGAAACTCGAGCTAGTACAGCTTCTTTACAGACTTTGTTTTTGTTTTAGGGATTTTAGGAAAAAAACCAAAAACCTCTAAACAAGGTTAACTGGACCTTGGCTCCAACCAGCCCAGTTCTTAGAATGAGAAGAATGCCCCTAGGTTCCCCTCCCCTTAACAACTTAACCCACCTTCATTGTTCTGTTAAGGACTGACCTTTTAAACAGAGAGCCAGTAATCAGGCTCATGCTGGCAACATCCTGAGTTTACCATAAACTCCACCTTTTTCACATGCTTATGTTAAACTCCACTAAACTCCTTGTATATGCTTACCTTAAGCTCCACTTTACCATTGAATTCGTGAGTCATTTAAACCAAAAGTGATAGGCTGGTTTAAACAGCCATTATGTGACAAAGTGTAACCTCATTGGCCACCTGTGTGTGGTCTGGTATGACTGTGCAATCTTTTGGGTGTGTGACAATCTCATTGGTTGCCTACATGACCAGGCTGTGATTTTTGCCTTTAAAAACCTAAGTACGTGGGCCGCTGGGGGTCGCAGTATCAGCTCCTGAGCCTTTGCTGCAGCCCTGGCCGGTCAGTGTAGGAACCTTCTCAATAAAGTTGCTTCTTTAATAACAACTTTGTTGTGGTGGGCTCTGTCACTCCGGATGACTAGGTGGGCTTGCCTGCCTGATAAGGGGTCTTCCTACTACAAATTTAAGATGTACAGAGGATTAACAGGATGAACAAAAACGAGTATTTTTTGTTAACTTCTAATTGAACTATCATTATTATTATGGTTAGGGTTAGGATAACTGACAGAATTAGAATTAGGGTTAGAGAAATAGCCAATTTAGGTTCAACTCAGGATGACCTATTGCAACAATAATACTCACAGCACACTGTACTGAAAATGAACTTTACACCATGGAGAGAAAAGAGTGATGGAGATGGGAGAGGGAAGGGATAGTTGGACAACAAAAAAGAAGGGAGTAACAATGGTCAACAAGAAATGTACTCATTACCTTACGCATTTAACTGTAATCCCCCTGTCAGCCTCATTACCTACTCAGGAAGCTGATTTCTGAGGACCGCAGTTCAAAGCCAGCCCAGGCAGGAAAGTCTGTGAGAATTTTATCTCCAATTAACTACCAGTAAACCAGAAAGTGGTGCTGTGGCTCAAGTGGTACAAGCGCACACCTTGAGCTAAAGAACTCAGGGATTGTGCTCAGGCCCAGAGTTCAAGCCCCATGACCGACAAAAAGAAAAAAAAGAAAAAGAAATGTGTTAAATGTTAAGTAAAACTGAACTTTTTTAGATTTTAGGAATTCAGAAAAATCTGTGATAATGGAAGTACAATGTATTTCATAATATCAGGATTTGAGATCAATGGGTATAATGATTCCTCTTGTGGAAAAAGATAGGTTCAGAGATAAGAGTGAGAAAATCTGTAGGGCTTAGGAAAACCTGCAATTTATTTTGAGGATTACAGTGGAATTTCAGGATTGCAAAAAATGAGCATTTTTCATAAATTTTAGAATTGGGATACCTTTAGAGTTAAGGTTATGGTTAGGATTCCAGCCATGGTTAGGGTTAGGTTGAAAGAGAAAAATAATGAGGGTCAAATTGAAGGTAAATTTTAATATAAGCCTGGCAAGAATTAGAATGAATGTGAACTAGAGTATTGCTATTAATATTAGAATCAACTTGCAATTAGGCTTATATTTATTCTCAATATTCCAGTTAAGATTAAGTTTAGGGTTAGAAAATGACTAAGATATTGGAAAAAAATTGAAACTTATGTTTGGAAGGCTTATTTGAATCAAGTTAGGATGAATGAAAACTAGTGTAATACTAACTAATTAGTGTTAGTATTGATATATAATTTGGATTAAAATCAGGGTCAGTATTTTGTTCTGATTATGATTAGCGTTATGAATAGGAAGGTTTTACTATAAAATTGAGATTTCACTAACAAGTAGAAGCAAAAATGTGAGCCTTAATAGTAACTAGAGCATTATCATTATATTTATTTCTCAATGATCATTCTTGTAATGATTAATGAGAGTTTTACAGCCAGTTTTAGGTTGAGAGTTAGCGTTAAGTAAAGGACTAGGTGATATGTAAATCTGAAATTGTTTTAGGATACAGTGGTGCAGGAAAAGGTAGGATTAATGGAAACTACAGTATTTTTCCTGGTAAGAGAATTTGAGGACAAGTAATATAATGGTTCATGTTAGGAAACAAGATAACTTCACAGGTAGAGTCAGGAAATTTGTTGGAATTAGGGCAAATTGAAACTCATTTCCAGAGTGCAAACTGGAATATTCATTAAAATGAATAAATCTAGAGTATTTATTATTATTAATTTTGTCCTATTATTAGTTTGAAAATTAGGTTTCAGTTCCAGCTAGACAGTGTTAGCATTAGGGAAATGGAAAATTTAGGGTCAAACTGAAAATATATCTTTGAATAACAAGTCAAGATCAAATTAGGATGAATAGGAAATAGGAAACTGCTAATAATATTAGGATTAGGGTATGATTAGTGTGAGGGAGCCTGAATGTTGTGTTAGAAAAATGGCAAGATATTAAGTAGAAACTATTTTAAGAAAGATGAGATGAATCAAAGACTGGATGTATAAATTTAATGTACTTTTGTGGCTTTTAGAATCCAAAGGCAATTGGTTCTAGGGTTAGGGATACTTTTTCTAATTTATGAACTAATGAATTAAAGACACAATTCTTTCATTCTTACAAACCAAGACAGTCACGATTTGGGGAAAAAACAATTTCCTACATGAAAATGTGTCTTAAAATATTTTCCAACCAGAATTAAATAATAGTGAACAGGTTGTCATTTATTAAAATTGGGTAAGTTGATGATAAAACTTTCAAAAAATATCCAAACACATAAAATTGGAACTCAGATATGTTACTGGGAAAACAGATACTTGCTCTAGCTGGGAAATTGTGTGTGTGTGTGTATGTGTGTGTGTGTGTGTGTATGTGTGTGTGTGTGTTTGTGTGTGTATGCACCCACCACATGTCTTCAAATCAGGCCTGGGCCCTGTCGTCAGCTTCTTCTGTGGAAGTATGGTACTAAACCACGTAGCCACAGGCTTTCTTCTGGCTTTTTAGTAGTTATTTTGAGATAAATATCTCATGGATTTTCCTGTCTAGACTTAATCTTCTGATCCCCAGAAATCCTTAGGTTAGTGTTACTGTGGGTGCTACCACAAAATGACAGTTCATTAAACTGGGAGCAATATGGAAGTACTCTTGCAAGATATGAAGTAACCAGTTCATTAATGTGGGAGTAACAGGATCACATTAGATTGCCTTCAAACACATTATTTCTGATGAGTTTAACTGAAGCCCAAAGCATAATCCAAACCTATTTGCCACACTGTATGAAGTAGCACATATTCATGGTGTAGAATATGAACAATGAATTAAATCATAAAGACTTTATTGGGTTTGCAACAAAGAAATAGAGTGTCATTGAAATGAAGTCCAGACTGGAGGCCTGTAGCAAGCAGGAGAGCATCTGCTTAGTGTGTGTCCAACCTCCAGGACCATAAAGAATTAGAAGAGAAAGTGTAAGAGAAAGAGGAAAGGAAAGGAGGAAGAAGGGGTAAGAGAGGAGGAAGGGCATAGCAGGAGGGAGAAGAGGAGGGGACAGGGAGAAAGTAGAGGTAGGAGAGAAGGAAGAGGGAAACATGACTCTGGAGAAAAGGAGCAGGTGAGGAGGCAGGAAGAGGAAGATAAATGCAATATATCAACAAGAATTGTTGGGAAACATTTTGCATAAGCGATATGCACGTTCATGGCAGGATTATTTTCTAATCAGAGAGACAGCTAGCACAGTGACAATATGGGTGATGCCTGTTACTCAATCATTTTATTCTCTTTCTTCAGTGAGGAGTTCAGAAGAAATGCTTAGTTCGGTGTTTTACAGATATACTTCAGGATTTCTTTTTCATGAATCAAACAATGGAAAGAACTAAATGCAACTTCCCTTAATAAAAAAAGAATAGAAGCTATATTTATTTGTATTACTATGCATGAAGAGAACCTGGAGATTTCTGGTTAATTCAGAGGGCCCCATGCAAAAATACAGGACAGGAGGAAAGTAAAACTGTTTTAAAAGTATAATAGGTTATCATTGCTGAAAAGTTTTACTGGACGTCTTTCGTTTTTTTTTTTTTTTTTTTTGCCAGTTGTTCATTGCTTCAAAGCTGTGCCCTGGAGCCCTTTCCAAGTCACCACATGAAACTCCATTTCTGTAGTCCCTGTGGGTGTGGGTGCCTCCTCAGGTCACCCGTTGAGATGTGTGGCCAACTCCTTTATGGTGGATGTGCAGTGAGTGGATGTGTGTGCATGCTCCCCAGCATTTCCAGATGAGCCCAGCCCACTCTTCCCACCTAACTTCCCAGTCTCAGTTGCTCCATTTCACCCAGGAGCTGGCAGCTATGGGTATGGAGTTGAGGCCACTGTTGCCCTCTCCTCCTCCAGCTGTGTTGGTACTGGTCTTCTGTGCTCCTGAGTGCGTGGCCCATCCTAGGGAGACTCTGTTCTGGGGTCACTGCGTGCCCCCATGAGTGCGGGGTGGGGGACACCCTGTTTGTACACTGTACAGTCCATTGGTAAAGGAAGGCTGGGCATGCAGTCTGCCCCCTTGGGGCCAGGCAGCCCAGCCTTGGTTCACCTCATCTGTTTTTAAGGGGGTCTGGGTACTGGAGCCATGTGTTGGCCTTTCTGCCAGCTGGCTTGTGACAGATGCAGCAGCTCAGCAACCTGGAGCCTCTTCAGCAACTCTGTGGACCTCCATTTTCTGGTCCTTGTGGACTCGGGTACAGGGCCAACCCTACATATTCCAATCAGCACACCAGCTGAAGCACCGAGGGAATGAAGTTCCTCTTGCTTTGCTGTGTAGCCTCCTCCATCGCCTTTCTGGCCCACATGGGCCCAGCTCTGGGTGCCATTCCAGGGATACTCCATTTGGAGGCAATGGGCTCACGCCCTACCCTCGTTGATCTCCAAAGCAGGGGAAAGGGCCTGGCCTTGGCAATTTAGGCTGCGCAGATGGAAGGCAGGACTTGCCTTGCCTTCCCCCCGGCTTTGGCACCTGAGTCTGGGTTGCTTGGTTTGGTCACTAATGGAACCTTGTTGGCTACAGCCCACCGCAAAGGTCCTGCACCTGCTGCAGCAACAATGCAGTGTCTTGGACCCCCTTAGGGTCACCACATGGACCCCTGATGGGCCTACTTGGGCTGGGTGTGGGTTTCATCTCAGGACTCCCATTAGGAAGTGCCACTCTCCTTCGTGGTACTGCAAGCAAGAGGTGCCACATATAATATCTACTTTCTAACATTTTCCTTCACTGAGATAAACAGAACTTGGAGATATAAATAAGTTTTATAAAAACAAAATATATAAACTATATCACTTCAACCTTTTAAACCACTGTAATATTTTTATCCAGTAGGAATTCTGTCTGTAATTACCTATTTTACATTTGAATGTAACTAATGTAATGTATTTTGTGTGTATTTTACTATTCTAGTATAATTTCATTTGCACTACTTACAATTTTTTTTCAAATTCTGTGATTTAATCACGTGTTTATGGATAGGAGTTTTGTTGTACTTTTATTTCAGTTTTCCATTATGGCCTTATGAATACAAACAATAAAATCCATTCTTGTTTGTATAAAGTTCAATGGTTTTGGACTAGAGACTCAAGGATATAGCATAGCATTACATATCATACAGTAATGTGTATCACTTTGTTTAATACTGGTCCAAAAAATAATTGATAATTCAGGTGGCAGCCACTTCATCTGGCATGCTGGTCTGTCTGGTGAAGTAGGATCCTAGTGGCAGCTTGCCCATATCAGGCCATTGCAGGCACCTTGCCTGGGACTGTGGGAGAGGATCAGGGTGCACCTGCTGTTCAGCTAGGGCAGCAACCCGGCAGCTGCTGTGTGAATGACACAGTGTCACTGCCTCACATCTAACACATGCCTTCCCCAAGGGCTTGGGCCCTGAGGATCAGCCCCTGGGAGCACACACACACACACCGTGTGGCAGGGGGCGCCTACCTAGGAAGGTGTTTAGACCAAACAGAAGCCACTCTGCAGATTAGCTGTTACAGTATTTATTCTCGTTAGGGCAGGAGACAATTCTGCTCTGCTGTGGGGAGAAAACAAGAAGACAGACCCAGGCAGGTGAAGCCAACTTTTCGTACTCAGGCTGGCAAGGAAACTTTCCTCCATGCACTCTCCAGCAGGCTCAGGAAGCCCTTCCATGTTCCTTGTCCATGGAGTAGCAGCCAGGGACACTCATGTCTGGTACTCCTTGCTGGCCTTTAGGGTTTTTTTGTTAATTTATACAGACAGCCCCTCCCTCAGACAGCAGAGTTATTCTGGGTTTTGTAAAACGTTCTGCATCTGAGCATTCCCAAGTTTGGTTTTTGTATTGTTTCTTGTAAATGCTTTGTGAAATTTGTGTTTTAGGTGTTGAGGTGCGAGAGAAGGAGCCAGATTATGAACACAGTTTCCTACCAGTCTTTCATTTAAAAATGAAAACAGATTCTCTATAAAAACGCCTATCAGGAAATAAATTTGAGAGGGGAAAAAAAGGCTGTTTCTCATAAGATCAAAATGTGCTAGTTTTATATGCATGTTTTACACCCTCAAAATACAATTAAGTAACTCACTATCTAGGAACAATTGTCCAGAGCTAAGAGTTAAGTGTCTGGGACCTAGAGGCATAGTGTTTGTGAGGTTTATCCAAAGGGAGGGAAGAAAGTTAAAATTCATAAATGACTTTGTATAATCAAGGTGGCAATACAAAATGAGAATCACAATAAACTTCTTTGCTATTCGGGGTCTTTTATCATTCCATATGAATTTTTGGATTGCTTCTTCTATTTCATTGAAGAGTGACATTGGGATATTGGTAGGTATCGCATTGAATTTGGATATAGCCTTTGTCAGTATTGCCATTTTCATGATGTTAATCCTCCCAATCCAGGAGAATGGGAAGTTTCCCTCTTCCATAGCTCTGCTTTAATTTTCTTTTTCAGGTTTTTAAAGTTCCCATCATAGAGGTCCTTCACCTCTTAAATTAACTCCTAGGTATTTTATTTTTTGTGCGGCTAGTAAAAAGGGGTTGCTTTCCTAATTTCAGCTACACTCTTATCGTTATTGGAATACAGGAAAGCCTTTATTTTCTGAGAGTTAATTTTATAATCTGCTAGTTTACCAAAGTTTCTGATCAGCTCAAGTAACTTGGGAATGGAGTCCATGGGTTTCATTAAATACAAGACCATCTCATCTGCAAAGAGGGAGAGTTTTACTTCATCTTTTACTATTTGGATCCCTTTAAGATTGCATCTTATCTTATTGCCCAAGATAGCATTCTAATATTAAGTTGAAAAGGAATGGAAAGAGCAGACATCCTTATCTTATTCCTGAATTTATAAGTAATGTGTTTAACTTCTCACCATTAAGTATAACGCTGGCTGTAGGTTTGTCAGTTCTTAGCAGAAAGAACAGCACTAGAGCAATATCAGTTCCAAATTTCAAACGCTACTAAAAAGCCATAGTAATAAGAACAGCTTGTTTCTGGCACAAGAACAGACCTGAGGACCAATGTAGTAGGAACTGAAGACTCAGAAATGAACCCCCTGACCGATAGCCACCTAATCTTTGACAAGTGAGCTAAAAAAAGAGAATGGAAGAAAGACAGACTTTTGAGTAAATGGTGTGGGAAAAATTGGTTAAACACCTGTTAAACTAAAGCTGGATCGGTATATATAATCCTGCACAAGAATCAACTCCAAATGGATCAAAGACCTCAAAATAAAAGAGGACACCATGAAAACATTACATGAAGGAATAGGATAAACTCTAGGGCTTTTTAGCACATACCGAAATTTTCTTAATAGAGAGCCAGAAACAAAGAGTAAAGAAAAATAAGTTAAGAAATTCATTCCTTAATTCATCTCTTTATGAAACAAGTAATTTACTATTACAAGATGAGATGAAATTATAAATTCCAAACGCTGATGCAGTCTGTATGTAATAAACATATTACAATAGTCAGAAAAAGAAATCAAAGAAATGTTGGACAAATGGGATTGCATGAAACATGAGAGCTTCTGCAAGGCAAAGGTCATAGCTAGCAATATCAATAGAAAACACACGTTCTGGGAGAAGATCTTCATGAGGTATAAAACAGACAAGGTCTTATATCTAAAATGTACTTAGGACTCAAAAAATTAAATACCCCAACAGCAGATCCTCAAAGAAACAACTGCTCGATAATTAAGTGGGCTAAAACTTAAAGAGAGACTTCCCTGAAGAGGAAATAAAAATGGCCATTAGACATATGAAGAAATGTTCAATTATTCTAGCCACAAAAGAACTGAAAATCCAGACAACATTGCGATTGCACCTTACTCTAGTTAGAATGGCTATAATCAGGAAATTTAATAACAACATGTTGGAGGGGATGTGGCTAAAACGGAACCCTATTTCATTGATGGATGGGAGTGTAAACTTGTTTAACCACTTTGGAAAGCAGTATGGAAGTTCTTCAAAAGACTTCATGTAAAGTTCCCCTATGTCCCAGCAAGCCCACTTTTGGGCATTTAGGCATTTACCCAAAAGATCACAAACATGGTCATACGAAAGTTGCCTGTACAACCATATTTACTGCAGCATTATTCACCATAGCTAAGATATGGAACCAAACTCGATGCTCCTCAGTTCATGAATGGATCAAGAAAATGTGATACACACACACACACACACACACACACACACACACACACACACACACACACACATCACACACACACACACACATACACACACACACCATGGAATTCTATGCCTCCATTAGAAAGAATGAAATTGTCACATTTGTTAGGAAATGGATTTGGTACATATTATATTAAGTGAAGTAAGCTGGGCCCAAAGAAACATATTTCCCATGGTTTTCCTTGTTTGCAAGGACTAGTATATGTCTAGGACAAGCAGAGAAGATCAAAGGCTATGGACGTATAACCATATAAGATGACATTAAGTGAAAGGTACCCCAAGTCAGACACACAAGTGATTTTTTCTTTCTTGTTTTGTTTTTAATATACTTATAATGCACTATGTGATTCTTTTGTAGCTTCATCCCCCCATGGTATAATCCCTGTTTTCATTGTATTTGATTCCAGTGTTTTGCATTTTTGTATACATTTTTGTAATTTGGGGTGAGGAAAGGTTATAGCAGAATGCTGAAATGGGGATGTAGGTTGACCCATTGTGATGATGAGATGTACAGGACACTGTGTCAAAAATGAATTTACAATGTTGGGTAGGGGTCAAGGAGGGAGGAGTTGGAGAGTTGGGGAGGGAAAGGGTAGTAGGGGAAAAACAAAGTAGGTGGTAACAATGCTCAATAGGAAATGTACTCATTACCCTACTCATGTAACTGTAAACCCTCTGTATAGTATTTTTACAATAAAAAATATAAAACTCTCTTCCTGGTATAGATTTCCAGTGCTGCCCTCGGCATTGCATTTTTTGCCTTTTCTGGCTGTGGTTAGGTCCATCTGCCTAGTGGATCAGTAGTCTTCAAGGCTTCTTGGTCTTGAAGTGGGACTTGGATTATCCAGTGATGGTTGGAACTAGGCCAAGGACAAGACAAAACCACTTCCAGGGCATGGCTTCTGCATTCCCCCCTCCCCCATGCAACTAGGATTGCAAGCAGAATTTCTATGAATTTGACTCCAGAAAACAACCACTGAACCAAAAGGAAAGGTCACCAAACACCTCCCTTCCTCCCCCATTCCTTCCTTTCTTCCTCTTTGGGAAAGTACAAAATAATTTTGCAGGTTTAAGCAAACACACAAATTGCCCACCACCTCCCCTTTTAAACTAGGTTTAAAGTCACTAAGTCATGTAAATGGATAATGCCGCACTCATTATTCTGGACAACTTCAGGTTGTTTGATGCTTTAATTTGTTGTTGTTGTTGGTGGTGGTAGGAGGGCCTGAACTCTGGGTCTGGTTGCTGTACCTGATGAGCTTTACAGCTCAAGGCTAGTGTTCCTCCATTTGAGCCACAGAGCCATTCCCACATTTTTCTGCTTATGAGGTGCTGAGGAGTTGAACCCAGGACCTCATGCATTCAGGACAAGCACTCTACCACTGAGTCTCCTTCCCAGCCTTAATGCTTCAATTCTTTAAATTTTATTTTTGTCAGTCCTGGAGTTTAATCTCAGGGTGTAAACATATCCCTGAGATCTTCAGCTCAAGTGGAGCCCTCTACCACTTGAGCCACAGTGCCAATTCCTGTTTTCAGATAAGCATCTTTCAGACATTCCTGTCAGTGAATTTTTAATTATATTTCTTCTATGTATTTATTGGAATATTGCAGTTTATCTGAAATTTAAAGTTTTCTGTAAAACTTTGTCTTCAAGTATTAAATATTACATTTACAATCTATTCTGTAGCAATACATTTTGAAATTATTATGTTAAGATGAAAATCTTGTTGTTTGTAGAAAAGTCCCATTAAAGTCCAAATTGGAAATATGGTCATTTCAGCAGCCTTGAGTCTCCTTCATATTTATTTATTTATATTTGTGAAAATACCATACAGAGGGGTAACAATTACATGGGCAAGATAATGAGTACATTACTCATCAAGCATTGTTGCCTCCTCCTTTGTTTCCCCTTCCCATCTGTTCTCATCTGCCGCCCCCCGTGCTCTCCAGACACCCCTTTGCCCGCCCCCCACCCTCGCCGGCCAAGGTGTAAACATCGTTTTTCTTTCATTTTTTATTTATTTTTTTATAGTGAGAATACCAAACAGACGAGTTACAATTACATGGGCAAGATAATGAGTACATTTCTTATCAAGCATTGTTGCCACCTCTTTGCTTCCCCTTCCCATTCCTTTCCATACTACCCTCCTCTCCCAACCCGACCCTACCCCCACCCCCATCAAAGTTGTAAAGTTCGTTTTTTGACCTAAAGACTTGTATATCTCATTGTTGCAATGGGTCCACCTGTATCCCTAGCTAAAAGATTAGTTTTTTCCCTTCCCCTACACAAATTATAACAACATCAAATACAGTGAAAGCAGGGGCTATACTGTGGGTGATGGACATACAACACAATATAGAAATCATCTTATAAATATGTTAGAAAATATCTCAAGGAAAAATAAACATGGAATCTTTATCTTGTGGTTCATTTCACCTAACACCAAATTCTCTGACCTATTCTGCTCGTCTCAGACATATTCTGGCTATTGCAAATAAGGGAAACCAGGGGAACTATGTTTCTTTGGGACTGGTTTACTTCACTTAATATCAATTTTTCCAAGCCTTTCCATTTCCTAACAAATAGGGCAATGTTATTCTTTCTGATGGAGGCATAGAATTCTATTGTGTGTGTGTGTGTGTATATATATATATATATATCGAACATATATATACATCGTACATATATATATGATACATATATACATAAATATATGATATATATATGGTATATATATCATATATATGTATGTATATATACCTATACTTATATATAACATATATATACATATATATGTATATAGATATATATATCACATATATATGATATATATAGTAGATGCATGGATCAATAAAATGTGGTATATATATATATATATATAATGTGATATATATATATATAATATATATATATATATAGGATCAATAAAATGTGGTATATATATAAAATGTGATATATATATATATAATGTGATATATATATATATCTATCACATTTTATTGATGCATGCATCTACTTAGGGGCATCTGGGTGGGTTCAATATCTTAGCTATGTTAAATAATGGTTCAATAAACATAATTGTGCTGGTAGCTTTAATATGGTCTTGTTTTTGACCATTTGGGTAAATGCCCAAAAGTTGGATTGCTGGGTCATAGGGTAGCTCTATGTGGAGACATTTGAGCAGCCTCCTTACTACTTTCCAAAGTGGTTGAACAAGTTTACATGCCCACAAAAAATGCAATAAATTTCCCTTATGCCCACATCCCCTCTAGCATCTATTGTTATTAGAGTTCTTGATTATAGCCATTCTAACTGGGGTGAGGTGGTATCTCAATGTTGTTTTGATTTGCATTTCTGTTATGGCTAGAGAGGTTGAGCATTTCTTCATATGTCTATCGGCCATCCTTCTTTCAACTTCAGGGAAGTTTCTCTTTAAGTCTTTAGCCCTCTTATTTATTGGGCAGTTGTTTCTTTGAGGATTTGTTTTTGGGGGATTTAATATTTTTGAGTTCCAGGTATATTTTATATATGAGACCCTTGTCTGTTTATGGTAGTGAAGAGCTTCTCCCAATCAATGGGCTTTCAACTGATCTTGCTAGCTATGTCCTTTGCCATGCAGAAGCTCTGCAATTTCATGCAATCCCATTCGTCCAACATTTCTTTGATTTGTTGTAATCCTGTGTGTCTATTAAGAAAATTTTAGCCTGTGCAAAGGAGACCTACTGTTTCTCCTATTCCATTCTTTAATGTTTTCAGAGTACCTGTTTGATTCCGAGGTCTTTGATCCATTTGGAGTTCATTCTGGTTCAGAGATGATATATAAAGATCTAGCTTTAGTTTTCTACAAGTAGTTAACCAATTTTGCTTGCACCATTTACTGAAGAGGTTGTGTTTCTTCCATTCTAATTTTTTAGCTCCCTTATAGAAGATTAGTTGGCTATAGGTCTATAGGTTCATTTCTGGGTTTTAATTTCTAGTCCATTGGTCCTATGGTCTGTTCTTGTGAGAGTACCAAGCTATTTTAATTACTATAGCTTTGTAGAAGAGTTTGAAATTTGGTATTGATATTCCTCCAGCACTGTCATTTCCGTTAAATAATCGTTTTTGCTATTCATGGTCTTTTATTGTTCCATATGAATTTTTGGATTGCCTCTTCTTTTTACTAAAAGATTGAGGCTGGAATATTGATAGGTATCATATTGAATTTGTAGATAGCCTTGGGAAGTATTGCCATTTTCACTATGTTGATCTTTCCAGTCCAGGAGCATGGGAGTTTTTGCCACTTTGTAAGTTCGGTTTTGATTTCCTTTTTCAGGTTTTTAAATTTTTCATCATAGAGGTCCTTCTTTTCTTTGTTAAGTCCTAGGTATTTTATTTTTTGTGGGGCTATTACGAATGGAGTTGCTTTCCTGATTTCAGCCCTACTTTTCTCATTGTTGGCATACAGAAAAGCCATTGTTTTTTGAGGATTAATTTTATACCCTGCTACTTTGTCAAAGTTTGAATTAGCATGAATAATTTGGGAGTGGAGTCCGTGGGATTCTTTAAATCCAAGTTCATGTCATTTGCAAAGAGGGAGAGCTTCTTCTTTCCCTATTTGGATTCCATTTTATATTTGAATCTTATTGCTGTAGCTAGGCATTCTAATACTAGTTTGAAGAGAAGTGGAGTGAGTGGACATCCTTATCTCATTCATTAGTTAAGAGGAAATACCTTTACTTCTTCACCATTAAGTAAAATGCTGGATGTAGGTTTGTCATATACATCCTTTATTGTATTGAGGAATGTTCCCTGAATTCCTAATTTTTCCAGAACCTTCAGTATAAATGGGTGGTGGATCTTGTCAAATCCTTTTTTTGCATCTATTGAGGTATCCATGAGGTTCTTATCCTTGCTCTTGTTGATGTAAGTTATTGTATTAATTGATGTGCATATTTTGAAGCAGCTTTACATCCCTGAAATTAATCCTGTTTGATCATGATGTATGATTTTTTTGGATGAATTGTGAAAATCGATTGACCAAAATTTTGTTGAGAAGTTTTGCATCAATATTCATCAAAGAAATGGGTCTATAGTTCTCTTTCTTTGATGAGTCTGTGCCTGGTTTGGGGATGAGGTTTATGATGGCTTCATAGAATGAGTTCGGTAGTGAACTTTCTCTTTCAATTTCATTGAAGACTTGGAGGAGTATTGATGTGAGCTCTGCTTTGAAGGCCTTGTAGATTTCCGCTGTAAAACTGTCTGGTCCTGGGCTTTTCTTAGATGGGAGGTCTCTTATTGCTATTTCTATCTCATTGCTTAATATGGGCCAGTTAAGATGGTTTAACTCATCTTGGTTTAGTTTCGGCATGTCTATATTTACTAGGAAACAGTACATTTCTGACAGGGTCTCAAACTTATTAGCATAAAGGTTTGAGAAGTATTCCTTATAGTGTACTGAATCTTGGTTGTTTCTGTGGTGATGTTTCCATTCTCATCTCTGAGTTTATTTATTTGAGTGTGTTCTCTTGTTCTTCTAATAAGATTTGTTAAGGGTCTGTCAATTTGTTAATTTTTCAAAGAACCAACTCTGTTTTGTTGATTCTTTCTATGCTTTTTTGTATTCTAATTCATTTAATTTTTATTTAATTCTAATTATTTCTTTCCATCTAAATTAGTGGGGTTTATCCTGCTGCTCTTTTTCAAGGAGGCTCAGATGTGTCATTAAATTGTTGGTTTCAGATCACTTCAATTTGTTGATGTAGGAACTCAGAGCTATAAACTTGCCTCTGAGTACTGCATTTGCTGTGTCCCAGAGGAGCTGGTAATTTGTGTGTTCATTTTTGTTGAATATTATAAACATTTGAATTTCGTTTATGATCTCTTCCATGACCCACTGGTGATTCAACAGTGTCTTGTTCAACCTCCATGTGTTACATGACTTTCATTGGTGGCTTTTGGTGTTGAGTTCTAATTTTATTCCCTTGTGGTCTGAGAGAATGCAAGGTATAACTTCAATGATTTTGGATTTGGACAAGTTTGCTATGTGACGTAAATGTGGTCTATTTTGGAAAAAGTTACCTGGGCTGCTGAGAAAACGTGTATTCTGATGCTGCTGGGTGAAATATTCGGTTATTGTCTGTTAAATCTAGGTGATCTATGCAGTTTTTTTATATACATGGTTTCTCTGTTAATTTTTTGCCAAGTTGATATATCTAGTGGGGAGAATGTGTTTTAAAGTCCCCAACAATTAATATCTTTGGATCTATGGGAGATGTGAGAAAAAGTCAAGTTTCTTGGATAAATTTGGGTGCTCTTATGGGAAATAAATATTTAGAATTGTAATATCCTCCTGAAGGAGAGATCCCTTAATTAGTATATAGCAACCTTCTTTATCTCTTCTCACTAATTTTAATATGAAATGTATTTTATCTAATATTAGGATTGCAACTCCTTCCTCTTTATGAGGCCGTTTGCTTGTTAGATTTTGTCCAGCCTTTCACTTTGAACATGTGTTCCTTTTTATGAGCAAGTTGTGACTCCTGAATGCAGCAGACAGAAGGATCTTTTTTTTAAAAATCCAACTAGACAGTTTATGTTGCTTAAGTGTATTGTTAAGTTTGTTAATGTTGGGAGATAGTACTGAGAGATATTTGGGAGTTCCTGCCATTTTATGCACCTTCTTGGGGGCTGCTCCAACTGGGTTCTTCCTACGGTTCTTGGAATCTCAATTTGGGTGCAGTTTCTTAGCCTTTATTATGTTCCTGTTGGTTTTCTCTGTGTAGGACATCTTTAAGTAACTTTTGTAGGGCTGGTTTGGTAGAGATATATTGTTTCACTTTTTCTTTGGTATGGAAAATTTTTATTTGTCCTTCATTATGAAGGAGAGTATAGCTGGGTACAGTATTCTTGGTTGATAGTTGTTTGTCTTTAGGGCATGGCCTACATCATTCCAGGCTCTTCTTGCTTTAATTGTCTCTGCTGAGAAATCTGAGGTGATTCTAATTGGTTTCCCTTATAGGTGATTGATCTTTTCTCCTTGACAACTTTAAGGATCTTTTCCTTGGTCTGAATTGATCCTGTGGATATTATAATGTGTAGTTGATGTCTTGTTATGGTTTGGTCTATTTGGGGTTCTAAAAGCTTCTTGTATCTGAATAGGCCTATCTTTTTGCATGTTTGTGAAGCTTTCTGCTAGGGTCCTGTGAAACAAATTTCCTAGACCTTCTGTTTCCATGAGCTCCTCTACACCTATTATCCTCAGATTAGGCTTTCTGTTTGTGTCTTCCAAATGTTGAATAGATCTATCATATTTCTTGGATTTGTCTTAGTTAGTTGTATGTTCTTCCTCTATAATATATAGGCTGTCTTCAATCCCTGAGTTTCAGACTTGTGCATGGTCTAACCTACTGTCAAGAATTTCTACTTTTTTTATTTCTTTTCCTTCTAATTGGTCAGCTTTGATGGCTTCAAATTCTTTGTTGGAGCTTTGTTTTAGATCTTGTATGAATTTGTTTACTTCCTTAATTTCGTATTCAATGTTTATTCTCACAGGACTTAGTTGATTGGTTATGATTTCCTTGGACTCTAATTCCTTCTGTTGGACTCCATTCAACATTCCCTTTCGGGTCTCCCTGACCTTTTTCAGCTGTCTTTTAATAGATTCCATGAATGCCTCTATTTGGAATGAAAGTAACACCAGTTTTTTGCTAGTATTTTAAGGCAAGCATCAACCAAAGTCCTGTAGTTGCACAGTCAAAAGTCGAAAGATACAATCTATTTCAACAGATACAATCTATTCAACATAAAACAACAATTTATTAATGGGCTAAGAACAGCAAAGTAGAATTTGACAAACCAGAAATGATTAGTTTTAGGGAGAAAAGGGGAAAAATAGGATTAGAGAGATGTGGATAGGTAAACGGAGAGTGAAATTAACCAAGTCTTAATCTCAAAGGGGAAAATGGATTGAACAGAATGATAGGAGAAAGAGAAGAGAAAATAAAAGAAGCAGGAAAAAATGGAAAAACCAAAATTTAAATTTAAAAAGTGAAACACAAAAATTATTCAAGTTTAAAGAAGTAATATTGAGTGAAGAATGGGAAAAGGATGAGAGGAGAGGAGGAGTAGAAAGGAGATATGAAGAACTAAAAATACTTATAATAAAAATAAAAATAATTATGATATTATAGAGGTATTATGAGATAATATGGTTATTAAGGAATTTAAGCCTAAGAGTTTTTGAAATAAGTAATAAATTTCTGGATTAAGTGTGTAAACAATGTGGAATAAGGTCTAATAATCAATGAAGGGTATATCTGAGGATGAGCAGAACAGCAATTAAGTCACCCAAAAGAGAATGAAGAGAAGAAAAAGTGAAAAGAATGAGAAAGAAAGAAAGAAAAGAAAAGGATCAAAAAGTTCAGTAGAGATAAAATAAAAATACAAAAGTGCACATACATATACACCTAAAATAAAAATTATAAGAGAAAAAAAGATTAATAGAAAACAACTTTTTAAAAAAATTACAAGTTAATAAAAAGGTACAAAGAAAGGGTTCTTTTGCGGGGGGGGGGGGGGTGTTGAATAGGAAGATCCTGTATCTCCCTTGTGTCTATAACTAGTGTCTTGGTGGAGTCTCTGGTCTACTTGTGGTATTTGGTTTTCCTGTGGCTTGATTGGTTTCTTAAGTTAGTTTGTTTGGGCAGGCAGAAAAATGGTCGGCTTTACCCAGAATTTTGTGACCCTCCTCCAAGGCTAGTTCAGTGGGAGGGAGATCTTCTTTGTTTCTTACAAAAGAGGGAGTTGGCTGTTTCCTCTTGTTTGGAGATGCTGTGATGAGCCTAGGTTCTGGGTAGAGTTGAGGGCTTTCAGCAAACAATAGCTTTTCCCTGAGGGGCTACCTTCTGAGACACTCACAGAGCCCAGAATGGAGTAATTCTCAGGGTTTATGTTTACTGAATTTCAATTGATTATCTAGGCTGCTATAGGGAGGAGAACCCTCTGGCTCTGTTTACCCAGTGAAGAAAGACATTCCTCTGGGGGCAGAGTTTTCACTGCCTGGGCTGGGTGACTTTCTCCTGGGTGGAGCTGAGCCTGGCAGGTCAGGTCAGGTTCCTGTGACCTGCGAAATGACTCTTGTTTTCCTCCAAGGCCAGGGTTGGAGCTATATTCTGAGCCTTTGCCAGTATCAAAGATGGAGATCTCAGATAGTGGCACAGTGGGGAGAAGGAGGGAGAGGGGTGACCTTGCCTCCTCTGCTCCCTGAGAAGGTGTTATTATGTCAGGGTTCTACTCATGCCAGTGTATTGGTTCTTGAGTCGTCTCTGGTCTGTCATCTGCAGGATAAAGATACCTGCTCCTTGTCAATTCTTGCTGGTTTTGGGTAGAATCCGATCACTTGCTGTGTCTGGCACATTTGTCCAGGACTCTCTGTGTTGTAGGTATGGCAACAACGGCCACTGCTACCGCTGCTGTCACCACAGCCACAGCTACCGACAATTGCTCAGATCTGTTTCCTTTCCTGGATTTTCCCTTTCTGGCAAAACTTTCTGTACTGGGATGGCACACTTGGTGTAATTCTCCCACCTGGGATTGTTCACTGGAACACTAAAACTGCTTTCTATGTGAGAGCTTGTTTAGCCTCCAGGTTCTCCTCTGCCATCTTCCCGGAACTACCCTTTTTTTTCTCTACAGTATATTTTTTGTTTTGGAACAAGTGTCATGGATTGTCCAACCATTCAAAAGGAAGCTTATTCCATTAATTTTATAGAAAAGGAATGCAGCCTGCCTGCCTCTCAAGGCAATTTTGAGTATAATGTTAATCTGATAATTCACATCATTGAATTTTCAAAGTCGTTTGATAATTTTTTATTAAACTATTCATTAAAGAGGTTCCAAATATCAAGAATAAAAACAATGTTTTGCTTTCTAAGAATGTTTTAAAAGCTAGTAATTCAATAAAACACATTCTATCCTTCCAAGATTCCATGGTGAAGAATTTCTCTTTTATCGTAGCCCTTACCAGTGACCCCCTCCCTTCAAACTTGTAGCTTTATTCAGTTTTCTTGTTCCCACTTTCATTTTGGTACTAGCAAGAATAATCTCCGTGTAGTATTTGACAATGAAATTCCATTTGTTGTTAGATAGCTCAATACATATTGCCAAAGGCAGACCCATGGGCATATCATAGAGCATAAACTATTGAATATCATTAACGTGATCCTATTCAACTAGTCCATCAATTAATATAAATACCACATAAATGTGCATCTTCATATAATTTTTAAAATGCAATGTAGTTACATATCATATGTCATAAAATAATTCAGACCACTAGTAGAAGAGAGTAAGCTCAACCTTTTGCATTGTTCCCAATGCTATTTGTAAAATTTTCTTTCTCATTAACTTTCACTGCAGGGCCTTCTTTTCCTAGCAATAAGTTATGTCATGTCCTTGGATTTTTGTCAACTTTGAGTAAGCTGTTTTCTTTCCACCACCAGTTAGTCCCTCGCGTTAAAAACCTGAGGAATAACTTGTCCCAATATGCCTGCAAGAGGAGTATCCAAGTCAACTCTCTGTGCCCACTATTCCCTTACTTTGGGAATGGGGTATCAGAGACCGGTGAGACAGGGGTGTCAGGGTTCAGGTGGCTGGAACCATGGTGTTATGAATTATGGGTAGCAGAAAAGAGTAGTAGAGACTAGGATACCAGGTAAAGGTTAATTGTGACTGTAATTGCTGAGTTCCAGTGTTAGGAAATTGGTTAGCAGCAACAGCTTTGCAGGGGTTGGGGTAGCTAACACAGGTATCCAGAACTGTTTATCAGGGACAAGTAAGCATAGACAAAGTGAAAGAGTAAAAGTTGTGAAGGATTGTGGGGGACAATCAGGGTAACAAGGTCATGGGTTTGTAAACTGGATAGCCAGTACTATGGTAGAAGCAATTGGCATGGTGGCCTGATGTGGTGTAGAGCTCTGGGTTTTCCTGTCCAGTTTTGGCTGTTAGATCTTTAGGGAAACTACCTCTAGCAGCTCATTATCAGCTTGTGTTCAGGCACGTGCCATATATAAATGTCTACTCCAAGTAGATTGCATTCTTTGACATCAGCTATAGGATCTTTGCTCTAAGCATCCTGAGAGACCACACTCCACAATGCTACAGAACAGGCTCCACATAGTGAGCTGCAATCACCGCATACAACTCTTGCTGCTCCTCTCAAGTGTCAAGTATAATGGTAGCAAGGGATCTGAGATGTGCTCAGCAGCAGTGCTCTGAAAAGCTACCAATTCTTACCATGGCAATTTGGGAGCTCCCTAGAAATGGGCAAGAGCACTTGCTGATGTTCTTCCAACTTCTCTCTGTGGCTCTGCACAACCAGTTTGTTGTACCTCAGATGGAATACTTTGATGTCTAGGTGGCATCAAACTTGCTCTATCTTCTCTCTCTAGGTGCTCTTCTGTTTCAGCTGCCTCTCCATTTCCCTCCAGTTAGCTCACTTCATCTCCACATCTTTTGAATTGTGCTTCATATCAACCTGTGGCTTTTACACCAAACCCTTCCACTTTCTCATTTACCTCTCTAGCTGTCAATATGGTACAACAAGCTAACTTTTGTATCTGTTTATCAAGATTTGAGCTGGAATCCAAGATGGTACTAGCTAACTGATAACATGGGGAACTTCTTAAATACTCCGCTGCCATTCACTGCTCATTGAGAAAGATGCAAATGTGTTCTGGTCAGTCTCTCCTCCATTTCTGGTTCACAGCATAAAGTGAATTTACAATGGAGCTACCAGACAGCTGCTATGTCAGCAAGTGACAAAACCAAAGATAATTTATTGAGGGGATACTTACCAAGTGTAGTAGGATAAATGCATATATTTGTAGGATATTACTAAGAGCTTTCATCAAACTGGTTATTTTATGCTCAAAATGGCAGACCAGTGTTAATCTCTCCCCGAGATCTTCCTGTTGTGAAGGCCCTGAGGACTCCTACATACAACTCAGACCTAATGACATGGGTGAATAAAAAAGCAGGTGAGTATTGATTAGTATTTTGAAGGTGTGGTAAGATGTTGTCTTGTCATGACCAAGATGAAATAAATGTCTTTATGTCCTTTCTCTGACCTTCATCATATCTCTTTATTTGGCATAATTGGCAGATTTCTTAGTGTGTCATCTTCTCCTGTTAGTTCAGTGCACAAGTTAAAACATTAAGCATGCCAAACCATGGGTTTCCATTGTCCTAGTAGATGTTTTGCCTTCTAGGACCTTCCTTCCAGGTAACTCTCTGTTTAGCATATTGCACAATGTCCCAATCAATGAAATCATTTTGAGCCTATGAGAAAATCTCAATTTGTAAAGCAGTACACATAAGAAGGAGATGATGCCCCACACTCAAATGCTCCAGGAGAACAGAGTGTAAGGGTGTCTACACAGTTGGGAAATAGGATTCTGAGGGGTGGGAATGGATGATTTTAGATAGCAAACTTAGAAGTAATTATAAGTTTCTGAATTTCTAACCTTATTTCCTTCTGCCCCTCAGATCCAATTCAGGAGGTGGTGGAATGTTTATGATCACAAAAAGGAGTTTTTAATCCCAGACCCAAACTCTAAGTGTTCTTGTTACATCTTCCCACCTGCCCCTGATGTAAATTGTCAGAAGGGCAAAGGGGAAGGGAGCCCCCTGCTCAGGAATAGAAATGGAGCTTACAAGTAACTGCAGTCTCTGACTTTCTATTTTGAAGGTAAGATAAAAGGCAGTTTGAGTTTCTACAAAATCAGTTTCTAGGCTCTATGCTTCCTTCAGAACTTCTTTCTCTCCTTCTATGTTTTGACAGCAACAGTTAATAAAGTGCTTATGTCTCTTAGGGGCAATCCTTCTCTTCACACAATGCTTATAGTAGACAATAGGTGGAAGCTGCCATTAAATTAAAAAAAAACATGAAATAGCACACAGTGAGTGCTTTCCCTGAATACCTTGACCTAACAAGTTACCAATTCTGAAGAGAACGTTATTATTGGTGCGTACTAACAACCTCCACTGAATGGTGAGCTTAGAACACTTTTCCCATGACAGGTTCTGTCCAGGTTATTAGGATGGCTGAGTTCTACTGCATCAATGAACTTACAGACCATGCAAGACAGAAAAGTCTAAGAGATTGAGATCCCAAAAAGAAACTGGACCAACAAGAGAAAACTTATTGCTGAAAAAGTGGGAAGACTTAACTAGGAGAATGTTCCTCTGAATACAGATATGGATATAATTATAACAAAGTTCTAAGTTGTGGCTCATCAGTAGAAACTATCAAGTCAAACCTCACTAAAGCAAAAAATAAAACTTATAAAATTAAAAAAATCTATTTGGATTTCAGTACTAACATCTGTTTTAAGGAGTGTGATTGTGGTGTGTGTGTGTGTGTGTGGTGTCTGAGATTATGTATGGGACAGCATTAGTTCTTAAAACCCATCATTTTGTCAATATTCTTTAGGTTTCCCATTCAAGTCTGGTGGCATTCTAGCTCTACAATGTGAAACACACAATTTTCGCTTTCTTCTTGTTAAATGGAGATAAACATGTAATGGATATGTCAACCTGGGTTGGTTTCAAACTGTGATCTTCAGATCTTACTCTCTGGAGTAGGTAGTGTATAAGAGTGAGCCACTATGTTCAGCCCAGTATTTCCAGTGACATACATAATCTTTCTGAATCTCAGTTCTTCCTGTGTGGAAAGTGAAAAGAATTACTGTGTGGACCTTAGAATCAGGTGGGAGTTATGACTGGGTGTAGAAAGTATACGTGTTTGGGATGTGTGTACAAAGCCTGACACGCTCATAAAACTACCGATGTTTATATTGAAATGTATTCCAGGAATTGGAAACAAGAGGGATTTTTCTGTTCTAGTTTATCCATTTATGGCATTGAAGGAGCCAAAGATATTCAAGGAGAACAGGCAAACAAATGCAGTACTTGTACACTGTAGATATTGTGTTCACAACGAGCTATACCACTGTGGACAGGGACAGGAGGGATGGGATTGTCAACAAGAAATGAACTCATTACCTGACTTACAAAATTGTTATCTTTTTATTTTATTTTATTTTATTCTATTTGTGAACATACTGTACAGAGGGGTTACAATTACATGGGCAGGATAATGCATACATTTCTTACCAAGCATTGCAGCCTCCTCCTTTGTTTACCCTTCACCTCCCTTCCCAGCCTCCCCCCTCCCCCCCACCCAATCCTTCCCCCCTCCCCCCCAACGACATTGTAAAGCTCGTTTTTGACATGGCAATTTGTACTTCTCATTGTTGCAACAGGTCCACCTGAATCCTTAAACGACTTGTTTTTCCCCATCTCCTCCACAAGTTATACTGACATCAAATATACTGAAATTAATGTACTTGAGTATGAGTTTTATTTATTTAATTTGCTGATGATGGTGAAATGTCGTTGTCCTTTAGCTCTTCAGCTCAAAACTAGTACTCTACCACTTGAGCCAAAGTACCTCTTCTAGCTGTTTCTGCTTAGGTGGTGCTGTGGAATCAAACCTAGGGTCTCGTGCATTCAAGATAATCTGTCTACCACTGATCCACCTTCTCAGCCCCCATAAGTGGTATTATTGTACAAGGGATTATCAAACAAATCTATTGAGCAAATGTATTCATTTGCCACTAGACATAATCAAAATTTATGAATTATCTGATATTTTAATGAATAAAACTGTTATCATTGTTACTAGGAATTGTTTGTCTCCCCATGCTGTAAACATGGAGGAGGTATTTTAAACTAAAACTACAAAAGTAATTTTAAGGTCTTGGTGCTAACAAAACTGTCCAGGTGTTATTACACTAAACAGAGAATTCAAAATGAGTTTTCTTCATAAATACAGAGATTAAAGGACATATAATCCTTATTTCAAAATGCAAATTAAAGGGAAAATCAGTCAGGAGGTAAAATTTATATTGAATGTTAATTTTTGAAGAGGAAAAGAAGATCTTAGATGGCAGACTAAAAACACTATCAGAGCCCTTTATGCTGAATTATAAAAAAAAGAAGCTTTAATTGAAAAATTGAGCTGGAATGTGCACATCATGCAAAGGCAAGCAATCAGAGCATAGCACCAACAAAGAAACGCCATAATGTATATCTCAGAAAAAGGAAACAAGTACAGACCAGGGCTCAACATCCTTATCCATGATTTCAATGATACACATATACCCCCCTACACACAGATGTACACTCACACACACACACACACACACAAACACAAACGAACACACAAGAATGTATGCAACAGCTCAACCTAATCACTTCCATTCAACATGAATCAAAGATCTTCCTGTAATATTTGAAACTTTAAAAGTTTCAAGTCTTGTAAGTAATTGATAACAGATGCATAAGCAAGTATTTTCTGAATAGACTCTGCTATAGAAATGAGAGTTCATGACGGTTATAACTACTTAAACATCTTTGAATCTCAAAAGAATTAAACAAGAGGCAATCTGAATTTTGGAACTATATTTCTACCAGCTATTCTTCAAAGGCTTAATACAAGGTTACAAAATCCAAAATTGAATACCAAATTAACAAAACTAATACTTGTGTAAGTGAAGTGAAAGACACTTCTCAGTGACCTATGCTGCCTCAATTTGTAAGCCTGCTGCACATTGTGGAACCTTTGATTCTGCTGGGCCAGGCCCACAGTTGTCTTCCCCAGAGCAGTAGCCCTGCTGGGGCTGGCAATGGGAGCTGTGTGGAGAGGAGGGAAGGCCTCAGGGGAGGCCGAGCTGGGGTTGGGGATGGGGGTAGTAGGGAGAGTACGGGAGGCCCTGGCAGAGGCTGGTGAAGGGAGAAAGGAGGCAGTAGGCCAATGGCTCAGGAAGTAGCAGCCCCAAATGCAGCTGGGTTCTGGGGAGTGTCTGTGAGGTGCAGAGTTTGGCCTCTGGGGCCTCGTGGCTGGGTGAGGAGAGGAAGGAGTCTCAAATCCCACCCAAACAGACAATGAGAAATGAGACAACCAGTGGTTGAAGAATTTCAAGAAAAAAGGCAGGGACTTGTAGGTAAACTCTGGGAGTGAGGAGGGCAGTAGTGCTGAGCCAGTGGTGGTCATGCCTCTCTGGAGGCCCTTGATGTGAGTGAAGGCCTGCTCTGCTGTGCACTAGGCCTCACTCTTGCCTTGAAGCAGGTACTAGGAATTGCAGGCACAGCCTGCAATGAGTGCTGGGGACCGGGCAGCTGCTGGGAGGTTATGTGGAGCAGGGCAGAGGAAGAAAGGCTGGTGGGTACTGCTCCACCCTAGCCAGGCACAGGGCCACTGGGGAAGTTCTGGGGACTGCCTCCCAGACAAGTGGCCTCTGGGGACTTGCATGGTGGCTGTTATGTGTGGGCTGGGAAATTCCTTAGCATGGTCAAGGTGTCTCCACGGATAGGCACATTTACTCCTGTGCCCCTCCTATCTTCTGGATTCCCACTTTCCTCCTGCCTGGTGCCATTTCCAACTATAGGAGTAAAGTTCTCCAGCCTCTAAGAGGCCATCCCGGAGATGCTTACAGGGCTTCCCACGTCTGGTTCACCATGCATGCAGGGCTCATAGGGTGTCATCCTCCAGGCAAAGGGTACCACAATTTCACTTTGGAAGAGGGAAAAACTTCATTGCCCCAGATACAGCTGCCCTTGGGGTTCTCTGTGTACACTAGTCTTGTGCTGAGATAATGATCCCCAAAGACCACCAAGGAGCCATTTCTGATGTGAGCACACGAGAGTCATTTATTGCAAGCTCGAGCCTGGACTCACAACTGTCAGCATCGCAGTGAGTCAGAGTTGCGACCTCCAAACCTTCAGTTAACAGGGTTTTTATAGGGCATAGGGCTGAGGTAAGTTGGTTCATAGCTTGTCAGTTACATGATTGGTTGACATTTAATGAGATAATATTGTAAAAAATCTTATTGGCTAACATGTGCAGGCTTAGCAGTAAGAAGCAAATTATGTTAACTATGGAATCTTAAGAAAGATCTGTAGCTTTCTGAAGGTTTTGGAAAAATTAGGAATCCATGGAACATTCCTCAATACAATAAAGGCTGTATATGACAAACCTACAGCCAGCATTATACTCAATGGTGAAAAACTAAAGCCATTTCCCCTTAACTCAGGAACAAGACAAGGATGCCCACTCTCTCCACTTCTCTTCAATCTAGTATTAGAATGCCTAGCTACAGCAATAAGACAAGATGCAGACATAAAGGGGATCCAAATAGGGAAAGAAGAAATAAAACTCTCCCTCTTTGCAGATGACATGATCTTGTATTTAACGAATCCCATAGACTCCATTCCCAAATTACTCAAGCTGATTCAAAACTTTGGCAAAGTAGCAGGTTATAAAATTAACCCCCCAAAATCAATGGCTTTTCTGTATGCCAACAATGAGAAAAGTGTGGCTGAAATTAGGAAAGCAACTCCATTTGTAATAGCCCCACAAAAAATAAAATACCTAGGAATTAACTTAACTAAAGAAGTGAAGGACCTCTATGATGAAAACTTTAAAATCTTGAAAAAGGAAATCAACACAGAACTTAAAAAATGGCAAAACCTCCCATGCTCCTGGATTGGAAAGATTAACATCGTGAAAATGGCAATACTTCCCAAGGCTATCTACAAATTCAACGCAATACCTATCCAAATTCCACCCTCATTCTTCAAGGAAATAGAAGAGGCAATCCAAAAATTCATATGGAACAATAAAAGACCCCGAATAGCAAAAACGCTCCTCAACGGAAAGAACACTGCTGGAGGAATATCAATACCAAATTTCAAACTCTACTATAAAGCCATAGTAATCAAAACAGCTTGGTATTGGCATAAGAACAGACCTCAGGACCAATGGAATAGAATTGAAAACCCAGAAATGAACCTACAGACCTACAGCCATCTAATCTTCGATAAGGGAGCTAAAACAATAGAATGGAAGACAGACAGCCTCTTCAGTAAATGGTGCTGGCAAAACTGGTTAACTACATGTAGAAAACTAAAGCTAGATCCTTATATATCACCCTGCACCAGAATCAACTCCAAATGGATCAAAGACCTTGAACTCAAAGCAGACACTCTGAAAACATTACAGGATGGAATAGGAGAAACCCTGGGTCTCCTTGGCTCAGGCCGAAATTTTCTGAATAGAGACCCGGAAACACAACAAATCAAAGAAAGGCTGGACAAATGGGATTGTATAAGGTTGCAGAGCTTCTGCAGGGCAAATGACATAGCTAGCAAGATCAATAGAAAGCCCACGGACTGGGAGAAGATCTTTACTAGCCATACAACAGACAAGGGTCTCATATCTAAAATATACTTGGAACTCAAAAAATTAAACCACCCAACAACAAATCCTCAAAGAAACAACTGCCCAATAAGTAAGTGGGCGAAAGACTTAAAGAGAAGCTTCTCTGAAGAAGAAAGAAGGATGGCCAATAGACACATGAAGAAATGTTCAACATCCCTAGCCATAAAAGAAATGCAAATCAAAACAACATTGAGATATCACCTCACTCCAGTTAGAACAGCAAAAATCAAGAACTCTAACAACAACAGATGCTGGAGGGGATGTGGACAGAAAGGAACCTTACTTCATTGTTGGTGGGAATGTAAACTTGTTCAACCACTTTGGAAAGCAGTATGGAGGTTCCTCAAAAGACTCCACATAGAGCTCCCCAATGACCCAGCAATCCTACTTTTGGGCATTTACCCAAATGATCACAAACAAGGCCACACTAAAGCTACCAGCACAACTATGTTTATTGCAGCATTATTTACCATAGCTAAGACATGGAACCAACCCAGATGCCCCTCAGTAGATGAATGGATCAAGAAGATGTGGTATATATACAGAATGGAATTCTATGCCTCCATCAGAAAGAATGACATTTCCCCATTTGTTAGGAATTGGAAAGGCTTGGAAAAAATTATATTAAGTGAAGTAAGCCAGGCCCAAAGAAACATAGGTCCCATGGTTTCCCTTATTTGCAATATCTAGTATAGGTATGAGTCAAGCGGAAAAAGTCAGATAATGTGATGTTAGGAAAACGAAACCTCAAATATGTATTTTAATGTTTTTGTTTCTTTCATGCATGTGTTTCTAACGCATTTATAAGATTATTTCTTTGTTGCTTTGTATGTCCCTCCCCCACAGTGTAACCCCCGCTTTCACTATATTTGATGTCAGTATAACATGTGGAGGAGATGGGGACAAACAAGTCATTTAAGGATTCAGGTGGACCTGTTGCAACAATGAGAAGTACAAAATGTCATGTCAAAACCAGCTTTACAATGTCGGTGTGGGGGGGGAGGGGGGGTATGATTGGGTGGGAGGGAGGGGGGAGGCTGGGAAGGGAGGTGAAGGGTAAACAAAGGAGGAGGCTGCAATGTTTGGTAAGAAATGTATGCATTATCCTGCCCATGTAATTGTAACCCCTCTGTACAGTATGTTCTCAAATAAAATAAAATAAAATTAAAAAAAAAAAAAAAAAAAAAAGAAAGATCTGTAGCTTTAGGTACCTTCCTGTCATCCTCTGATGGCTATTGCTATAGAGGAGTTACGGGAAGAAGGTTATTGGGACATTTCATGGTTTTTCCAGGAACCTGAGTACTAACATTCGGTAAAAGTTTTTGCAATAGGTACTTTCAGTAAATGCCTTCACAATGGATACTTTCAGTATAGACCTTCAAAATGGACAAAGTCCAGAATGGCTATACTTTGGCTAAGGTCTCTCACTAGGGGTGTGTGAGTGTGTGTGTATGTGTGTGTGTGTGTGTGTGTGTGTGTGTGTGTGTGTGTTTGGTGTGAGAGAGTCAGACACAGCTGAGGTTTGGTGTAAAACACTTCTTCCCTTCAGCCTTGAGTTTTGGTATCTAGTGGTTGTTCCCCCTCCCGAATTCTGAACTCTAAATTTGTTCTTCTATATACTTTTATCCTTAGATCTTCTTAATATTCAGATTCCTAATATCTGCTGTGACCTTCAGAATTTGCTTCATAAAGGGGGTGCCTTTCTTCTAACTTTTATGAAGCCCTTTGCTCTATTTAAATGCAGGATGTGCTGTGTTAGTGGTTTTACTTAGCCCAGACTATGTGGCCCAGGCTGTGACTGTTAGTTCTGAGATTAGTTTAGGCTAATATGAAATACTATCATTTCAATCTATCTAGTGAAAAAAGTTCAGCATCTTTATTGAAACAATTTCCTGGATGTAAAACCAACAAAAAAAAATTCCAGTGGTATAAATGTACAATCTGTTGATTTTAGTTAATTGTGCACCACAGCAATGAAGAAATTCTTCTTACTAAAGTGAGTATTTAGAACGTGAAAAAACCAAATATTATAGAACTTAAAAACTGATAAAATACCAAAAGTAAAAGAAAGACACTGATCAGGAATGCAGTACAAATGTAAGTGTTTAATAAATAAATGAAATATTTGAGATTCTTATCCACATAGGAAATACAAAGGAAAATAAATAGGAAAGTCACTGAAATCCCATCCTACACACCAGAATAACTATCACCATTCGAATAAATAAACATCTGGAGAGGTTGAAATAAATCAGGAACTGTATTTGGTTTTGTGGTATTGTAAACTAGTGCAACCCATATGGAGATCATAATGGAAGTTTAGACAATACCAAAAAGACACATGTGTTGATGACTTTTACTGAAACCTTGATACATAAAGAAGGAATATAAATCAACATCAACATCCATGTGCATGGCAGCAAGAAAGAAAGCTGTGCAATCAACTTAGATGCACAAAAAAGAGGGAATAAAGAAATGTGCTATTCATAACTATAAACATGTTCTGGTATATAAGAGAAGTGAATTTCTCCAATATCACTGCTAAATATTTTTGGATATACACCTAATCCTAAATTCACAGGTTTTGGGGCTTCGTGTTTTTCTTTAAAAGGGACCTCCATATTGATTTTTAGAGGAGTTACAATAGGTTGAAGATATCCTATAATATGTGGATATTAGAAGAAATTTAAATATATCAATGAACACAATAAGGACCATCATATACAGTTTGTAATTTGATCCAATTTTAAGAAGGCAACAGTTGGGGGACAAGACAATGTTAGAAGCTTAATAACAAAAACACAGACATGGAAAAATTTTAAAAAAATGTGCAACTGATTAGTGCTTATACTAACAAAATATTTTCCTCAAGTTTTAAAAATGAAACAATTAAAATAATACTTAATAATATCAAATAAGTATGCCATGGAAGAAAATGTACCATAGACATATGTTCCCCATAATTTGTTTTAATTTATAACAAATTGACACAGGTCTCATGGTTTCCCTTATTTGCAATATCTAGTATATGTATGAGTCAAGCGGAAATGGTCAGATAATGTGATATTAGGAAAATGAACCCTTAAATATGTATTTTAATGTTTTTTTTCTTTCATGCATGTGTTTCTAATGCATTTATAAGATTATTTCTTTGTTGCTTTGTATGTCCCTCCCCCACAGTATAACCCCTGCTTTCACTCTATTTGATGTCAGTATTACTTGTGGAGGAGATGGGGAAAAACAAGTCGTTTAAGGATTCAGGTGGACCTGTTGCAACAATGAGAAGTACAAGTTGTCAGGTCAAAAACGAGCTTTACAATGTAGGTGCGGGGGAGGGTGTGTTTGGGGGGAGGGGAAGGATTGGGTGGGGGGAGGGGGGAGGCTGGGAAGGGAGGTGAAGGGTAAACAAAGGAGGAGGCTGCAATGCTTGGTAAGAAATGTATGCATTATCCTGACCATATAATTGTAACCCCTCTGTACAGTATGTTGACAAATAAAATTAAAAAAAAAGAAAAAAGAAAAAAAAAAGAAAATGTGATTACATGTCTGAAGATGATAACACATTCAAGCATCATTTATTGAATCCAGCAAAGAAAAGTAACAGAGAAGTAGAAAGTAAGAACAACCTGGGGCATGGATGAAGATACTCAGTAGAACTTTGTGAGGAAAAATGTGCTCCATTTTGCTCATCAACCTTGAGCTAGGACAGCTACCTTTTGACAGAGCACTTGTAATGTAGTCAGAGCAGTGGAGTTACGAATTTAGGCAGTAATTTATTACTTTTAATCCCTAATCTTATGATGTGATTCCCAAATGATATGAGTGATCGTAGATTTTCTGAGCCCTTTTTCACCCAAATTTTCTAATTCCTTCCCCTGCCAGTAATTCTTCTGCTATTCTCATTTCTCCTTGTTTCTGAACTCAACTCCTGTGACCTTTTGGTTCATGAGAAAGAGCTAAAGAAATATGAGGATGGTCTGGAATCTGAGGAACATCCAGTCCAGCTTGGAGGATCTGGTAAAAGACCTCCACCTGGGACTCAGAATCAGATATTAATTGACCTCTTTGGAAATAGAGAAACTCAATCCCTCAGGCAGGATTCATCATTCCTTGACTTTCTTTGAAGAGATTTGGTACTATGACACAATTCAGAGAATGAGCTTTCCCACCACTCACCACAGCTTTGTCAGGAGGAATAGGTTCAAAACTTAAAGTGACCTCAGTTCTCACAGGCCAGTCAGAAACCAAGAGATCACATTTTCCTCCTCATCAGGCACCTTCTGGTAGGAACAGAGTCTGGGCAAAGTCTAAGATGGAGATAAAGTGAGACTGGGCCTAAGGAGTACACAAAAGAATGACCCTCTCTGACTAAAAGTGAGTTGTGCAGTGAGACATGACAACTTCCTTTATATATGAAAATTCACTAGGTGTGTTATCTCACTGCCATTGTGAGGGAGGTCAGTTTCCCCAAAGAAGTTGTTAAATGTTGTGTCTACCAGTTTGCTCTCTAGGCTATTGTCTCTCCCACCCATTCCCATGCCAAGAATGCATTACTTCTTTCAGGCACTCAACTACTTGTCCTGAATCCTAAGCAGGAATATTGTAGGCTATACTTTGGCTAACCTCTTGCATTGGAGGTAGAAAAGGCTCAGGCTCTGCACATGCCAAGAGGTAGAAAAGGTGAGTATAAGCTCAGATTGGAACTGAACAACAATCACATTGAAAAAAAAAATAAATGAAATTAATGGTTGAGTAATTTAGGGTGGATAGCCACTAAATTTAGGTAATTATTAGTAACACATATACAATCATGGATTAGGAAGAAAACAGTGAAGTAGGTTCAAGATAACATGGAAAAGACACATAATAGCCATAACAGGAGATGAGAGTGTGAAGGAACTGTTGGCCTAGGTCCATTTACTATCTGAGGAGTGACCTTGGTTAGGAGGCTTTTAGAATAATATCTAAAAGAGGCAGACTTGCTGGGCACTAGTGGCTCACACCTGTAATCCTAGGTACCCAGGAGAGTGAGATCTGAGTATTACGATTCAAACCAAGCCCAGGCAGAAAAAGCCAGAAGCATTCCTGTGGCTCAAGTGGTAGAGCACTAGCCTGGGGCTCAGGGACACTATCTAGGCCCTGAGTTCAAGCTTCATGATCATCAAAACAACAACAACAACACAATAATGACAAAAAGAAATAAAAGAAGGACTTAAAGATATGCGATGGAATGATGATCCTGTGTAACTGTCTAGGGAACATAAAAGGAGACAAAATTTGGAGCAAAATGATACCTATTCTTACTAATCAAGGATGTATTGCAAATGCCAAATTCCTCTTCTGAGAAACTTCCAAACCTGGGCTAGGAACATGGCTCATTGGTTGAGTGCTTGCTTTGCAGGCTTGACTCCCTGGGTTCAATTCCTCAGCCAGAAGTGGTGCTATGGCTAGAGTGGTAGAGCATTAGCCTTGAGGTGAAGAGGAGAGGGACAGGACCCAGGCCCAGAGTTCAGGCCCCATGACCTGCCAAAAAAAAAAAAAAAACCCCAAAACAAAGAAAAGCTTCCAAACTTATTTTTTCTCATAAAGGGGGGGGCTTTTTTTTTTTTAACAGGAATTCTTATCTAGTTCAAGGTCATCAGAACTTCAGTAGAGTTTTCCTGTTGAGATATAATGCACCAACTCTGCCGAACTTAATCATGACTAGGAAAGTATGGACACTAATGTGTTTATTATAATTTTCCTTATAAATATATAATTCTGTCAGATATTATATATAATATATAGTGTAAAATATATTATACATTATATAGTATAATAAACATATTCTAATATAACATATATTATATATTAACAAACTTCCTAATTTTAGAGTTAGGAACAAGCAACATATTGAAAGACAAATTCTTGAATCTCTGAGTAATTTCTCTACCACTGGACAATTCCAGGTTTCATTCTTATTACCCAAAGAGCAACATAAGCAAGCAGTGCCCATGGAGTTGGTTCTCTGGATTCTGGAAACTGTGATCTGCATATATATATATATATATATATATATATATATATATATACACACACATTATACATATACATGTATATATGAAATATTGTTTTATACTAGTGAATGTGTAAAACTATAGCAACAGATAATTAATTCAACATCTATGTGCACACACACTCAATCACTTTCAAGTATAAGAATTTCCTTTCGGGCTGGGAAGATGGCTCAGTGGTAAAGCGCTTGCCTTGCATGCATGAGGCCCTGGGTTCAATTCCTCAGCACCACATAAGCAAAAAGAAAAAAGCCAGAAGTGGTGCAGTGGCTCAATTGGTAGAGCGCTAGCCTTGAGCAGAAAAGTCGAGGGACAGCACCCATGCCCAGAGTTCAGGCCCCATGACCGGACCCCCCCCCACAAAAAAATAATGTCTTTTCTATGTTCCGTATGCACCTACACAGAGAGTAGATGAGTTGCCCTTGAATTGTCCTGGTAGTTATTTATCTGGCTACTGCAGCTTCACATCCTTTGTTCTCTTAGTAGCCAGATGTCATGTGTTCAACAACAATACTTGTTACAGGCAAAAGTATCTACCCTGACACACATAGGAACTTGGATTTCAGAAATGCCACAAATAATTGGGAGGTACAGCAGTACTTATCAAAATTAAATAGATTACATATTTATTAAAAAGTTTGTCAGAAAAATAAACTTCAGTGCAGGATGAAACACTTGAAGAAAATTACAGTTGAAATTACATATAGCTAGGTGCTGGTAGCTCATGCCTGTAATCTTGGCTAATCTGGAGGCTGATATCTGAGAATCAGTTCAAAGCCATCTTGGGCAGAAAAGTTGCCATGAGACACTTATCTCCAGTTACTCAATCAAGACTAAAATTGATACTGTGGCTCAATGTTGTAGAGATAACCTTGAGCCAAAGACCTCAGGAACAGTGCCCAGGACCCAAGTTCAAACTCTGCAATAGACAATAAATAAAAATAAAAATAAATTACACATAATTTATTATCAACTCTGTACAAGGAAAATAGGATATGATACATGGCAACATATGACTTCAAGTTACAAAGTTCCAAAGCATTTCCCCACTCTTGAGAACTAGGAGTAATCCACATTGAAAAAAATAAAAACATGAATGATTTATACCAAATTTCAAAACATACTATATGTTATACAAAGGAAATGCAATAAACATGCATTTCACAATTTAGTAACATCATATAGTATAAAGAATCTGATTAACTGATTCATAAAAATCAATACAATGGAGATAAAACATCCAATATATCAGGGGTCAAATTAGCAGAATACTTTCCATCTATGATGGCTGTTCTGTAAATTATCCAGCCCTATCCATCCCACAATTGCAGAAGGCTCCTCCTGAGAATGGCCAGAAACCTGTCTACTATGAGTGCTCAATGTAGACCTGGTCCCATTCTCTATTATTTGGGCAAGTGATTGAATATCTGAAAACTTGCCAAAGGCGCAATTTGGGAATGGCTTCCAGTAACGACATTTTAGTTCTCAGAAAAAAAGGGAAATTGAAGACAGTGGGAAAATGTACCAGATCCTGGAAAGATTTCTATCATTGTGCTAAAACTGTACCCTTCTACTGACACTTGAACAAACTGCAGCAATTGTCACTCCAATCACATGTCCAAAAGATAGCTTTCCAAATATTGACCTGTTTTTACGTTGGCAAGTCAAGACACTCTATTGTGGTCCTGTTTTACTTAACCTATCTGCTATAGTTTGCCCAAGAGATAGTTGACCTTACCAATTTCTTAAATTTTAGGTCATCACATAAACACTTCATAGCCCTTAAACATTAAAAATACCTATCCATAGAAGTCTGCATTACATACTTATTACTGTTTTTCTTCATTTGCCATGTTATACATATTTGTGTATCCCATGGCTTAGTTCTGTAATCTTCCTTCTCATGAGTGTTACTACTGAGTACATGTAATTATTTCGTTTTTTTTTTCTCCAGCTCTGTTCTTTCTTTAATTCAATTCCTTAATAGCATCATGTCTACTGACAACTCCTAGCTATTGATTTTAACAAATTCAAAAGAGTCCAAAGTGAGCTTTGATTGTATCCCTCATTACTATTTGATTAATTGATAACTCTTCCAGTTGCCTTGTCAAAATATCTTGTAGTCATTTCAGACTTACCTACTATTTCACACCTCATATGTAATGTATGAGCAGGTTTTGACAAATTAACTCACATAATATTTTAGGAACCATAAATATATAGTATATGAATATTAATACTATGACTTAAATTCGTGGCCTTGGTTGTTTTTTTTTTTTTACTTTTCTTTTGTGCTCAGGTTGTCAGTCTCCCATTTGAGCCACAGCTCCACTTTTAGCTTTTTGGTTCTTAGTTGAAGATAAATGTCTCATGGTCCATTTACCTGGTCTAGCTTGAAACTACGATCTTCTGTTTTCAGCCTTATAACTAGCTAGATTTAAAGGTGTACACCAATAAAACCACCCCTATTATATTTGAATTAAAAATAAGTTCAAAGAACGAATATTTGTAGTATTTTCAAATCAATATGTTTTCATTTACACACTGTCTTAAGAGGTTTTTGTTATTACAGCTCACTTATCAAGAAATGAAAGGAAAAATTCATAACCAAAGAACCTTTGTATGTACCAATGCTCAAGCCTGCTAGCCACAATTTCTTTGCTGGGAAATAACAAAGGATAATATTGTCTATAGGCAAAGCAAGAGAAAAAGTTCTTCACTGAAGTTGCTGAAAGACTGATAAGGATGAGGACAAGCAACTTTATCCAGAAAGTATCACAAAGTGTTTGCTGTGGATAAGTGTAGCCAATCTTAGAGGATGTTCATAATGATGAGGAGAATATTTGATTACAGAGGTGTGCTTTCTTGAAGATATCTATTTATAACATAGTTTGTGTACTGTTAAAAATGAGACAGTTATGATAGGGATATTGTCATTCCTTATATCCTTCAAAGTATAATATTAAAACCAGTTTTATACATATAGTATTTATAGTAATTATAGACTATCACTAATTATGCATATATTATAAATATATCATTTATATGTTATGTAATATAGTATATTACATATATTATGCACACATAATTTAATTTTTCTACTTGTCTGTCCAGCAATTAAACTAGCAATATCTTTGAAAATGGATAATAAAGTAGGGTCCTTCCAATTTCGATTGTAACATAGAGTTTTACTCAATTAGTAGTTATTTATTCTGAATTGGTTTAGAAATGGAATATCAGAATATAATTAAGCATTCAAAAATAATTATGTAAGAATATGCCAAGGATGGGGTTAAAAATCTATAACCTGACTCATGTATGTAATTACTGCTACTTAGGGGCTGAGATCTGAAGATAGCTATATGAAGCCAGTCTGAGTGAAATGGCTCAGGGACAAAACCCAGTCTCAGTAATGGCACAAAAATAAATTATGTGACAAAAACATACATATATGTTTATTTACATAAAGTTGTCATTCCTTGTATCCTTCACAGTATAATACTAAAATGTTTTATACATATATTATTTATAGTAGTCGTAGAATATTAGTAATGATACATATATATGTATATATATATGATATATAAATATATAATTTCTATGTTATGTAATAAGATACATTACATATATTATGCACACCTAATTTATACTGATAACACTAATATCCATTAAATTGATATATGTTTTAGAATAGGGAATGGATTTTTTTTGGTACAACAAGGAAGTAAGTAGTCACAAAAATTATTCCTTTTGGATTGCATATCCATAACAATCTATTCCCTGTGTATTGAGGGTACTGATTGATAAAAGCCTGTGTTCGTCAGCACAGGTGCTTTGATACCAGGAATAATAAACAGTGGAAGCTGAATGATGTTCATTCAGGTATTTCTTTAGAAATTAAACTGATCTTCCTTTGATATAAAGATCACTTGTGCTGTCATTATCCACACCCTTTTCATTTAAAAATATTTATATTCTGTATCAATGTTATTTATCTCATAACCATAATTAGGAAGATAATGTGGATTCATCTGCTCCATAGCTCTTGAAAAGTAATGAATGTGACACAGAATATCCTCAGATGTGGATGGTAGAATTCTGGATTTGAATTATGGGTCTCAACTGATCAGTCTTAGCAACTTGGGAAATTTGTTTGGGCTTCTTTCCTACTTTTGTTTTTAATAAAAAACTTAATTCATTTCCTAACTTGAAGAACACTCATGAGCACTTAAATTACCCTAATGCAGGTTCAGTGCTTGGAATGGTGTCTGCACATTGTGTAGTAGGTCCCCAAGAAGTCAGCTTCCATCAACATGGTCACAGCATCCTTGCTGAAAGACTTAAGAAATATATACCCAATTGATGTTAATATCTTTGAAAATTTGTCTTTACTAAAAAAAGTCTTGTCCTCATATGAAACAATGAAAGCAATGTTAGGGTTGTCCTGTGGCTTTTATTATGAAGGAGTTTTGCCTAAATTCATTCTTACTCTATTAGTAGTAGCAGTGGCATTCTTTAGTGCTACCCTTCATATTTCTAGTTCTGTGTTCCAGTTGGAATACCACTGTAACTTCGTTTATAATCTTTGTTATAAGAATAAATAAACTACAACTATTGAAGTTTTCAATAGTCCATGCATTACATTTTATGTGCTTAATATTTTCCTGAAATTATTACCTTTGGATTATATATCCCTAACAAACTATTTTTTATGATTTCTTATATGACTTATATAGATTTCTTATGTAACATCTTAGAGATCCATAAATAAAACATCTCAAAACAGGAAAAGAGTAGGTAAGAAGTCATAAACAATACTATTATGGTGCTCTTAATGACTAAGTGTAAAGAATATGTGACAAAACTGTTGGAAGATTCATTTGTTGTTTTTTTGTTTGTTTTTTTTTTTTGTTTGCTATTCTCTCCCCTTTCTTTGTAGAAAAGGTTCTCACTATAAAGTGCCAACTGATCTGGACCTTTCAAGGCTTGTCTCAGTGACATAAGTGATGGGATTAGGGACATGTGCTCCCATGGCTGGCTTTTAGGAAGTTCACAATATCGCAATACCTATACACATAAAGAAACTTTTGTGAGTAATGTGTATTCACTTCCTCAATAGCCACAATGTCAAAACATCAAATTACTAACAACTGGCATCACTAACACCTCCATAAATCAAATGCAAACTAAAAGCTCTACTTCAAAAACCAACATCTATGGCAGTGTTGGAAATACAAGAAGATACATAACACATCTAAAGGAGTGAGTTCTTTAACACTGGCAATGAGCAGTGATAGCTGAATTTTTAACCAGGCTTGAAAAGTTCGGGTGTCCACTAACTATGTGATTAGAGTTGCAGAGTTGACCTTGGTATCAAGATTGGAGGTAACATTCTAAGGCAGCTAAGTTGCTGCAATATTGTAGCTCGATACAGTGTGACCCTTCCTGATAATGGTAAACAGAGAGTAGAAGCTAAGTCAGTAAAATGTATAGGAAGGATTCTCCACTGAGAATAATTTCAGGGGGTGATCATTACTCTTGCGTTGAAAATGAATAGCCCATCATTCTGCTTTAAGCTCTAGCATATTTATGATTTGAGGACAATTATAACAAACCACTGTGCCATGAGTGCTGAGCAGTGTAGGTGTATATTACTATAATATATGTAAAAATCCTTACAGGTATGGAATGGCCTGACCCTGACAATTCATTCTGTGTTGTTGAGTTTCATGGAGAAATGTTCATAATTAGGCAATTCACACTCATCTAAGTCTTAATCAGGCAACTGAAATAAGACATTAGGGTCATCACTCCAGTGACATGGTCTGTGACCTGTGAAATAAATAACATTATTTAACAATGCATATGTGTTTCTGAAAATGCATGCAATACCAAATACCAAATATACAAAAGGGACAATTATCCATCTCATATTATCAAAAGTAAAGATATTCCTGAATTGTACTTACTTGCTAGAGGATCACAGGGTCACTGCTAACGTTTGGTATCTTTGCTCAATCTTCCTCAATCTTTTTTGAGGAAGTGTTTTTCCATAGTTTGTTTTGAGGTGTTCAGAAAATCAGTACTGTCACTAACCGCAACCATGGGACAGGAAAGATGATGGGATACCTGGCCAAAAAACTGAGAAATCACTGGAAATGATAGGAAAGAAGACACCAGAGGACCCAAAGCCTCATTGCCAGCTTCTGGATCACCAAATCCTGCTTAACATGTTTATATTCCTTCTACTACAAGGCGGGTGGTGGTCAGTGGCTATAGGTATGTCCACAAACTAAGGCATTAACCTAGCTTTGGTTACAACTATTAACGTGAGGTATTGTTTGTATACATAGTGATAATTGAATCCCTTATTGTTAGGGAGCAGAAGGGAGTAATAGTCATTACATTCATAACACAGACATCAATCTTGTCTCCAAAGTCTTAATCTTTTAGTGTCCAACAGCTCCAATTTATATACTTTTGAGGTAATAACTCATACCCCTGTCTTCCCTTGACTGACCTTTCCAGAGCAGAGCTCTCAGTCTTTTGATTGCTGTTTGAGATGGCTTCGCAATCTATCCCTTTCCAGGTTTAACAGTTTGACCCTAGAATCCCTCACAAGTACTGTGACAGATGTCTTATTTTGAAAACTATATTTTTTCTAGGATAGGTTCAATTTTTAAATTTTATTTTATTTCAAAAATACTGTACAGAGTGTTTACAGTTACATGAATAGGATACATTCCTAGTTGAATATTTTTATCCACTCCATTGTTGTTCTCATTTCCCTTCCCACTCTCCACACATCCTCCCCACCCCATAGTTGTGAAGTTCATTTCTGAAAGTGTCTTGTGAATATCATTGTTGCAATGGGTCACTCTTTGCATTTCTTTCATCACTATAATTTTTCCCTTTCCATCTCCAAATCAGATAAATGTATATATACAAGATGGAAGGTACCAAAATCAAGACAGATTTTGCTAGGGATAAACCAATAGAAAAGAAAAATGAAATAAAATAATATCTAGATACTCTACCGACATCAAGGTTGATATCTGAAAAAAAAAAAAATGCTGTTTCCATGTCATGGAGTTCATTTCAATTAGCATCATTTTGTAAGGTCAAATGTATATAACTCTGGAGCCAGCAATCCCACTCTTGGGCTTGTAGAAATGATCTCAAGCTAAAACACACTAAATCTACAACTATATTTTTTGCAGCATTATTACTATAACTAAGATATGGAACCAATCAAGATGCCCCTCAATGGATGAATGTATCAAGAAAATGTTGTAATTTTATGCTTCTATCAGAAAGAATGATAGAATGATAGCCCCTTTCTTAAGAAAAGGGAAAGACTTGGAAAACAATCATATTATGTGAAGGAAGCCTTACTCAAAGAAAAATAGGTTCCAAGGTTTGCCTCGTTTTTATTAATTAATATATGCTTAGGATAGTCCTGACAGACAGGTTTACTTTTTAAACTCTTAATATTCCCTTTTTTTCTCTTGCTCTTCCTATTTCATGCCAATTGTGTGTGTGTGTGTGTGTGTGTGTGTGTGTGTGTACGCGCACAGTAATGAAACTTGATTCGGAGCCTCAAATTCTTGCTTGGTTTCTTCATTCATGACTGACTGAGTCTGTACTATTTCAACCAAGGTTTCACTCTGTCTTTGATTTAACAATTGAACATAAATATCTCATGGATTGCTACCCCAGCCATCTGTGAACCATGATCTTCCAATCTCAGCCTCGTGACTATATAATTGAACATAAATATCTCATGGATTGCTACCCCAGCCATCTGTGAACCATGATCTTCCAATCTCAGCCTCGTGACTATATAAGAATAGGGATGAGGCACTGGCATCCAGCTTTATTGCCAAGTGTTTTTTTTGCTTTGATTTGTTTTTTTTTTTTTGTTGTTTTGTGCATTCAAAACCTGTAAGGAAAACAAATCACTTATAACCAAGAATATTCACATAAAATTTGTGTTGTTTAAATATTACTTTATTAATGTTATCCTTTTACATCCACATTATGTGATTTGATCTTTTTGAACTCTATTGTTGCAAATGGTCAAATCACATATATAATTTGAATCTTCTTTTCTTGGTTTTAGAGTGTGTTTCAAAACAGAATTTACCAACGTTTAACTCTGCACTACAGAAGTAGCACCTTTATGATTATTCAATGCCCTGTAAATCATAAGTTCATCACTTCTTGTGGCACCATATGAGCCTATAATACCTCCACATAGTTTAGACCTCAATGCCGTGCACTCTTATGCCAAATATGCAAGGACATCCTTTGTAATTCTCCTTGGATTTTCACTGTTCTTCTCTCTACTCTCCCATGCTAAGTCCTGTGATGATCATGTTGATTTTCTCCCCTGTTACATTCATCATTGCATCTTGGGAACTACTGTTATGCACTACTGTACTTCTATCCATTCTCCTTGTGCTTCATCTTGTACCCCTCTCACCGCAGAGAGTCAGAGATTGAGGATATTTTCTTCACTCTTTAGCTCAGACATCCATCTTTACTTTCTAGCAATACATTCATTGAATTCTTTCTGTAAAGTCTAATGCCTTGAAAATGATTACTGCATTTTCGTGGCTTTGTTATTTGGCATTGGGGAAGTACATAGATAAGTAACTGTAACTTAGGTAAAAGAAGACTGCAATCATGCCTCTGTAGATGATTGAAAAGAAACCATGCTGCAATCTCACTGTATCGCAATTTTCTGGTTTTAAATTCTTTTAGATTAGAATTGATGCTGGAGAACGAACATTCTGTGTACAATTTTATATTTTCCTAATTATTTTTAGTATACTTTCCAGTATTGTATAAAGTTAAAACATTACTACTTACTTAGTTTTAGGATTTCTAAAATGGTTAAAATAAAAGTTCTATTCATTCACAATTTTAAGACAACATTGTCCATTATGACCAAGTGAGATATTTTAAACTTTTTATTTGTGGTCCTTATTGGAGGTGCTGGGGAATCAAGTTCTTAGCTTCATGTGTCTTAGTCTACTGTGTGCCTCTGAGCCTGATGTGACCTATGGTTTTATTTTCAATCAACTGGGATAAAGAAAAATTTCCCTAGGAAGGATTTAATACTTGGTTACTTTCTCCAGTATCTCTCACACACATAAAAGTAATATAATTCTACACTGACAGAAAATGGTGTTCTTATATTTTATTTATTAGTAGTAACTTTTTGTTTTTTGTAGCCCCACTCTTCACTATGTCTTCCCCATTTGCTATCCCTCCTTCCCATAAAACTTGACTAGATCAACTGGAAACCCACTTCTAGTCACCATCCTCCTTAAAAAGCTCAACCTTAAATAACCTATCCCCTGGTAGCAATGCTAAAAACTTTCAAAGGCCTGACTGCAACCAGAGTCCTTCCTGAAAGCCCTCCTCTGCTTTAGGGAAATCCCTCTTCCACTCCACCCCTTCCTGGAATCCCTGCTCTGCACCACCAGAAACCAGGCCACATCCATATCTCCTTCTATGTCCCAACTTGCTGCAATAGAACCCCGCCTACACCAGGCTCCTCTCTCAAATCCCCACCTCCTCCACCAGATGAGATCCGCCCCTAACTACTCTAGTCCCTCATAGTCGCATTGCTCCCATATCCTAGTACCTCCAAACTCCTCCCTTCCCTTTCATACCCCATCCCCAACCAGCCTTTTCACTCCAGCCCCCCTGGTTTCATCAGAATCTCTGCCCATAACTAGCCTACTTGTAAGAGGCCTAATCTCCCAGACACAGCCCTGAAACTACCTCTTCCCACAAAGCCCATCATGCTATACCAAAAACCCTTCATCTCCCTATAACTGCCCTTGAAGCCCTGCTTTGCTTGGCCAGAAGCTTCTCACACAGCCCATTTCCTGCCTGGAAAGGCAGCACTGCTCCACCACAACCCTCTCTACCTCCCAGATCTACTCTCTCAATGCCCTGACTTGCTCTCCAGATAACGCCCCCCTTGGCTCCTCCCTCAGTTCCACATCCTACTCCACCAGATACCCTGCCCACAATTATCCTACACCATTGTAATTCTTACATTCCTTCTCAAAGCCCCTCCTCCAACTAGCCCCATGGCTCCAAACCCTGCCCTGCACCTGAAAAACTCCACTAGAAAACCCCCACCACACTATGCCATTTCTGGACACCCACATTGCTCCACTGAAAACCACTGTTCCAGTTGACCTCCTTCTGGAAGCCTAGAAAACCTCCCCCACACTCTCCCATCTCTCGACACCATCATTGCTTCACTGGAAACCACTGCACCAGTTGGCCTCCCTCTGGAAGCCTCACTAGACTCAACTTTAAATCCCAGTCCCTTCATAGTCCCTTTTGGAAGGTTGTTTTGCCCTGCTGGAAATCCTGTCCATAGTCCATGTCCTGCCTTACAACACTGAAATACCCATCCAACCTCACTCCTCTTTTCGAAGTGGTAACTGGCAACACCAGAAACCCCATCCTAACTAGTCTAGTGCACTGGATCTTATCACTGCTCTCACAAAGCCCTGGTCCTGAAAAATGCCTCCATACATTGTGACTACATCCTGCTCTGCTGGAAACCCCACCTCCACCCTAACACACTTCCCAAAGGCCTGCCATTCTCCATGAGAAACCCTGCCCCTTACTAGCCTATGTCTTCCTAGTACCACCCTGCCCTCTCAAAGCCACACCCTGAAAAGCCACTCCCTCCATAGCTCTGTATTCCTACTCCAGAATCCCCACCTTCTGTCAACCTCTTCCCTCCATTCCCTGCCCTGCCTTATGGAAAACCTCACCCTACATGTCCCACAAGGGCTCACAGTGTTCCACCAGATCCCCTCCTCTAAGTAACCTCCTCCTTTGTAGCCTTGTTCTTCCTTCTCAAAGCCCTGTCCCAAACATCCTCCTCCCCAGTGACCCTACCTTCTTCCAATGAAAACCTGTCCACCTGCCAGCCTCCATCCTAAATCCCACCTACTGCACAAGAGACCCCTCCTCTATCAAGTCTAGTCCTTGCTGTTCCCTCCCTGATGTCTCAAAGCCCTACACAGACTGGCCTTTGCCCTCAAATCCCTGTCCTGTTCCACCATACAGGCTGTGCCAATACGAACTTCTCCCTTAAACCAGACAGAGCTCCACCAGAAACCCCATACCACCTCATCTATGAAGGTCTCATCTAGTAACTTTTATTACAAATGTGATTTTGAACATATCTGGGGAAATAGAAGTTCCAGCCTCCAGCTGGGCTCAGTCATAGAGAAGGATTTGTGCCTTTTTTTGACTTTTCAGCTAGTCCTGACAATGTAAAGTGCTCTTGTCTAAAACTGGATAAAAATCAGGCCAGTTTAATTTCAGGTGACTTCCCCCCACCCCCAACCTTCCTCCAACAGAAGGGATGCAAAAGACCAATTTTTGAAATGCCTTGCTAAATAAGCAAGCCCTGGGAAAATGAAGCTCAACAAAGTTACTTAGATTAAAATAAATACTGTCTCAAAATTTTCTTTCAAAACTTTAAAATGTACATATAACTGATTTTGATTTTTGCGTGCTTAAAAATCTGAGTATGTTTTGTATGTGCTTGTGAACATGTTCATGATAGAAATTGTCAGCATGCTGTAACAATTGGCTGAGTTTAAGTTTAAAGTTCCAAAGGTTATGAGATTTGATCATTACTAAAAAAATTTTAAAGCATTTTCACATTGTTTGAAATAGCATTTTAAGGATTCTTTAACTTAAAAATTAGAAAATCTGGTATTTTAGAATGCATAAAGCTGTTTACACTGTAATCAAGATATCTGGCTTAACAAAAAGGAGAAATTTAGAAGCCAACAGAAGACCTATCGTTAGGAGTGAAGGATGAACAGGCAGAAGTGCAGTTCAGCTGGTCATGCATGGTGGAACAGGCCCTGGGAAGAGTCCACGCATCGTGAGTTAGGGCAAGCTGGCACAAACGCAGTTCAACTAAATCTAAAGAGTCAGATTGGGTGTGTGCCCATTCCACAGGAAGGGCCAAGTGGCCCATATTTATTCTGCCCCTTTTCCCTACAGATAGACACTAGAAACATGATGGTATAAATGAGTGATGTGAAGATGTGATTAACATTGCTAAAACTGCTCCTTGGATGTGTTAAAATTAAAATTAAGAAGGCCTTAAAAAGAGGATCAAAAAGTTTATTTGTATAATGTGGTTTGCTCTCTGATATTCTGCCATTGGATATGTTATTTTTAAGGCATAAAGGTGTTAAGTCTAGCTTCTTGGTACAGTAATGGTGATTCTAATTTTTGCATTGAGAAAAAAATGTTATTTCAGCTTAAAAGTTTTCATGTGTATCTGTTTAAAAACAAGCAGCCAAAAGGAAATGAGTGACACCTAGCCTCGAGAGTTTAAGGGGTTTTTCAAAATGCAACTAAAAACTAAAGTATAGAATATTAAAACAGAGATGAATAGGAGGCTTACAAATTAGGAATGGATTTCTGTATATAAAGTTTAAAAGTAAAATTGTTCTAAACATTTGCCTCAAAGTACAAAAAGGAAAAATTAGAATTACCAAAGTTATTGCTTAATTCCTATTTCAGTTTGGTCTCATAGGTTGTTTTTTTTTGTTTTTTTTTTTTTCCATAACAGTTCCCAGCAGATCCACAAAAAGGAGTGAGGATTCTTGTAAGTTAGTCAGATGTAACTTTGGCTCTTAATAAGTTTCAGGTGAGAATATGCTTTAAAGCTACTACTATGTTGACTGTCTTTTTGCTTTTAATTGGAGTAAAATGGCCTTTTATGAGACTCATTGATCTGAAAACTGCTTCGAATCCAGCCTGGGCAGATGAAGGTCTCTGTGAGAATATCACCTCTACTCAGCCAGCAGAAGGCAGAAAGAGCAAGCAGACCTACTTTAGGATTCAATGTGGCAGAGTGCTAACCTTGAGCTGTAGAGCTGAGGGACAGCACTCAGGCCCCAATTTCAAGTCCAGCAACCAACTAAGGAAATTGCCAATGAGGCATTGTTTCCAGTGTGGAGAAGACACTCCTTGGACGAAAGTAATAGAGGAGCAGCATCCAGAGACCGTAAGCCACTGCTTAGAAGGCAGAAATAATGTCAGATCCTTGAGTCATTTGTGCATGGCCCTTCAAAAATTGGTCAGAGCCAGAAGGTCATGGGAAGATAGTTTGTAAGCATGTCTATGACTGAAAGGGACAGGAACTTGTCAGTCATCTGTGATATTAGTAAAAAGCTAAGGTTGCAAAATGTGGAGGATAGTTTAAATCCCAACCCCTGTATGTGCCAAAAGCTCTAATTGGCAGTAACTTTTGAGCTGACACCACCTACATGAAATTTATCTTCTCAGGAAAAGTTTGTATACCTGAGAGTGTGTTTCTATTGATATCTGTCTGAAGGCCTGCATAGGTATCTCAGACATTGTTAGGATTACTAGAGATCACGTTCCAAAGCCATTCATAAAGATCCTTTTGCAAACCAGAAGACTAAAGAAGCTCCACTGCTGTAGCCAGAAAAATGGTCTGTGCATTTGTCAAAAGTTAACCTCTTAACCTCTTTGTAAAATGGGCTAAGTTTATAGGTAAAATAGGCTAAGTTTATAGGTTCCTGGCTAGGTAGGATCAACACTCCTGAGTCAGCTTCAAGAAGTGACAGAAGATGAATCTTTGCCCATCATCCCTTATTATGAACAAGGGAAAATATTCACTTTTTAAAAAATGTGGCAAAGTAGACAGAAGGAAAAGGCATGGGAAATAATAGTACAGGCCTGAGTCCTCTATATCTGCTTAGAAAATCCTAGCTTTATTAAAAGATCTATTTGTTTAAAAAGTTGTCATCTTGGTAAATTGTCCTGGGCTATTGTGTAAATTGTCTTAAAAACTAGTGGAGTCACAGCCTGCCAAATGTATGCAATGTATCCTTACCAGTCTATGTAGGAATTTACAGTCCAGCACGAGATGTGACAGCCCCTTGGAGCCACTGAGAGACCCTGCTGCTGCTGCTGCACATCCTAATGGGTAAAGTTCAACAACAGCCTGACAGTTACCTGGAGGAAATCTACATCATCACTCAGATCACCTCCACAGTGGTAAAGGTAGACTGCACTCCTGACTGATTCCATCACCTGAAAATGCTTCCCGGTTGAAAGCTGCTACAACTAAGATCGTGTGGGACATTCTCTTGGTAATATGCAGTAATTCTCTATACTCCCACAGTAGATATTGGGAACAAGGATATCACTGGCTTGCCTTAGCCTTTGGAGTCTAAAAGCCACACAAATACAATAGTTTTTATTCATCCTAACTTCAATTCAACTCATCTTTCTAAAAATAGTTTTTAGTTTCACTCATTATCTTGTCTTTATTGTAAACCTAACCTTAACCCTCACCGTAATCATACTCTAATCTTAATATTATTAGCAGTTTTCTATTTCTCATTCATCCTAATTCTAACTCTACTTGTTATTCGAAGATTTACTTTGTTTGACCCTAAATTTTCCGTTTCCCTAATGCTTACACTAAGCCTAGCTGGAACTAAAACCTAACTTTCACCCTAATGATAATCCAATTCTAGTGTTTAAGAAAAATACTCTAGCTTTTAATCATTCTAATGAATACTCCAGTTTTCACTCTGGAAATGAGTTTCAGTTTGCCCTAATTCTCACAAATTTTCTGACTCTACCTCGAAAGTTATCTTGTTCCCTAACAGGAGCCATTATATTACTTGTCCTCACATTCTCTTACCAGGAAAAATACCGTAGTTTCCATTGATTCTGCCTTTTTCTGAACCACTGTATCTGAAAAGTTTCAGATTTACTTACCATCTAGTCCATTACTTAACGCTAACTCTCAACCTAAACCTGTCTGGAAAACTCTCATTAATCACTACAAGAATGATCACCGAGAAATAAATATAATGATAATGTTCTAGTTACTATTCAGCCTCATATATTTGCTTCTACTTGTTAGTGAACACAATTTTATACTAAAAGCTTTATTATTCGTAACAGTAAATATAATCAGAAGAAAATACTGACCCTAATCTTAATCCAAATTATATGACAATACTAACACTAACACAAGTACACTAGTTTTCACTCATCCTTCCAAACATAGATTTCAATTTTTCCAATATCTTAGTCATTTTCTAACCCTAAACATAATCTTTCTTAACTGGAACATTGAGAATAACCATCAGCCTAATTGTGAGTAGATTCTAATATTAATAGCAATACTCTAGTTTACATTCATTCTAATTCTTACCAGGCTTATATTAAAATTTACCCTCAATTAGACCCTCATTTTTTTTCTCCTTCACACTAAGCCTAACCATGGCTGGAATCCTAACTAACCATTACCTTGACACTAATCCTATCCCAATTCTAAAATTTACGAAAAATGCACATTTTGTGCAATCCTAACTGAAATTCCATTGGTAATTCTTGAAATAAATTGTAGGTTTTCTGTAAACCCTACAGATTTTTCACTCTTAACTCTGAATGTATTTTGTTCCATAACAGGCATCAATAGACCCATTGATCTCAAATCTTGATTTTATGAAATACATTGTACTTCCATTATCCCAGCTTTTCCTGAATTCCTAGAACCTAAAAAAAGGTTCAGCTTTACTTAATATTTAACATTTCTTTTTTTTTTCCTTTTTGTCGGTCGTGGGGCTTGCACTCTGGGCCAGGGCATCATCCCTGAGTTCTTTAGCCCAAGGTGTGCATTTAAGCAATTGAGCCACAGCACCGCTTTTATGTTTTATAGTGGTTAATTTGAGATAAAAGTCTCATGGACTTTCCTGCCTGGGCTACCTTTGTACTGCCATCCTCAGAAAATAGCTTCCTGAGTAGCTAGGATAATAGGCCTGAGCCACTAGTTTAACCCATTTCTTTACTCTATCCTCAACTCCAGTTAACCAGAAACCTAATCAAAATCACATTCTGATTTAAAACCAAATGGTTAATGTAAGGAAAGTTGTCTAGATTCTATTCAATCACACATTTTTTTGGCTTCTAATTCTAATTGGAAAACTAAAATTCACCTTAAAGCTTATCCTTCCCTAACCCTAACTGGAACAAAAATGTATCTCACACTTTAAACCAAAGTATATCTGAATGTTTAAAGTAACACAGACTGGTTTTCATTCATTCTTCCTAAAATATGTGGCAGTTTTACACAATGTCTTACATGTTTTTCTCATCTTAACCCCATTCTAACTGGCACACCTTTCCTAATCCTAAACCTACGTATAACCGAATCATCATGTTAGTAGCAAGCCACTTTTTTCATATTTATCCTAAATCTTGCTCAGCGTGTAGGTCTAACTTTTACTTGCATTTTGAACATAAATTTTTAACTGTTTTTCTATGTCCTGTCAGGTTTTATTTTTCATTATTTTTAAAAATTTTATTTTGTTGAAAAGATGCTTTAAAGAGGGATTAGTTACATATATAAGGTAAGGAATACGTTTCTGGTTGAGCATTGTTACCCCTTTCTTTCTTGTTCTCTCACTATCCCATCCCTCCCCACTTCTCATACCTTTCGCTTCCCATAGTATAAACTTCATTTTCAACATTGTGTCTTGTGAGTATCATTGTTGCAATGGGTCATCCTGTGATGAACCTAAATTTTCTATTTCTCTAATCCTAATTCTAATTCTGTCAGAGATCCTAACCCTAATAATAATAATAATGATAGCTCAATTCAAAAGTTAACAAAAGATATTCAGGTTTTTATTTATTCTATTAATTCACTGTACATCTTGAATTAACTTGCAGTTTAGCTTAAATCTTCCAAATTAGTTTATATGTGCATATATAAAGATGTAATTTTATGTGAAAAACAGAAGATCTTTGGAGGAAGGAGTAATGAGAAAGAAATAGAGGGAGTATAATCAAATACCGTTAAAGATTTTATGGAATTGTCACTTCTGACAATTAATATCTATTAACAAAATAACTAAAAATTAATAAAGAACACACTGCCTTCTAATGTTCTTTAAGAGAGCCATGATCTATCTTCTGAAAAAAAAAACTCGTGTTAGATAAACTTTGTCCATGCATAATTTATAATGTTTGCCAATTATTTAACTTAATGAATAAAAATTTATCAAATAAGATTCCATGACAAAAATATAAAACAGTTACTTAGCAATTGTTTGAGAAAAAGTTACTGTCATGAGTTTTAAGAAACAGAATTGCTATTTCCCTACAAAGCAATGACTTAGGTTTACTAATCTAGTATTTGTTGTAAGTTTAGAGAACATAATTAGCATGAAAAACAACTAACTGTACATCTTGTTTCTTGAATGAGTAATATTTTAAACATTGTCTTTTATTCAAATAAATACTTAGGTTTACATTTCAAAATAAGTTCAATTTTATCTCCTTTCAGAACAAGTACTTACCCTGCAATTAAATGTACTAACATATTCAGGTATTTAGAAGCTAAATTTTCTATGTTTTATATGTAGCTCTACATATTCAGAATGACATGATTTTTTTATTCATAAATGTCTAACGTCAGATTTTTGCTTCATCAATATAAATTGGCTCATGAGGTTGTAGTGAAGGCTCCAGTAACCAGGGTGGTCAACACCATTTCCTGAATTCTAAACTTTAAATCAAATCATATTTAAGCTTTGATAATATCATTTATTGTCTCTTCAGAGCAATTAATCTAAAACAAATACTACTTTTAAACATTTCACTCACATTGTAAAGAATATTAACATAGGTCAAAAAAAGACTAATTATTCCAGACTCATCATATTTGGTGATCTTAGTGTGAAGAATGCAGAGAGTAGAAGGTCCTTATACTCAATAAATAGTTTTGGTTAAATTAAGTCATATATCTGGATTTCTAATTTGGAGGTTAATCACATGGAAACAGGAAAACAATAAAAAAAGTACTTTGGAATCAACAGAAAAGGATATTTGTGCATGTACCAGAGTTGCTTTATTTGTTTGTAGGTGAACACTGGACTTCGATTTCTATCTTAGCTGTTGCTGTGAATAATGTGAATAACAATGAATTACAGATATATTTGTGAGTTACCCAGAGAGAAATAATCACACGATTGGTGGGACAGATGATATTTCAACTTTGGATTTCTTTAGAAAACTGCATACTACTTTCTACAAGGAGAACACTAACCTGTATTTTGACCAAGAGTGTCGAAAATTTCCTTTTCTCCACACTGTCGCCAGCCAACATTATTACATTTTGAGTTTTTTTAAAGGCCAGGTTTTTACTGTGTGCAGTACCCAAGACTGTCCTTAAACTCAAATCCTTTTACTTCAACCTCCAATCACTTGGAATTACCGGCCTTTACCTGCACACCTGGTTCCTGGGATATTTTTTATAAGAGTTATAATAGTTAAGAAGTAGTATCAAAGTAATTTTGAATTGCATTTCTCTAATGACTTCTGCTCACAAAGCATTAAGCTAGCACAGAAGTTGTATTAAATACAAATTTGTAAATCCGCAGGCAATTTTCAGGGCTTTTTGGAAAACATGTCTATTCAGAACTTTTGTCCATTTTTAATCAAGTTTCTTGTTAATCTCATCTTTAATCTCTCTATAGAAAATCAATAATTAATTCAAGGTAGTAGAAAGGAAAAAAATTAAGCAGCTCCTAAAATTTTTAAATTTTTAATTACATGATACTGCTTAAATCATTTTATGTTAATGCTTGAGACTATGTAACTCAATTTAGTTAGACCTTTTACAAGGCTATATATATTTTATTTATTTTACTTTGATTGTTCTTTCCAAAGCCTGTACGGCTAATTTCACTTGCTTTCTTTCAGTCTCATGTAGTTCAGATTTCAAACTGAAGAATAAATGGAAGGAAGCAAACAAAAAATACAGTTCCCCTCATCTGATGATGCCTCTACAAAAATGAGGAAAGTGTTCATCCTTCTAAGGACCTATGATAAAATATCAAAAAGACATTTTATTCTTCTAAGTCTTCCTTATCTTTGCTATGTAACTTAATTGATGGAAAACACAATATACTGCTCAGATACTTTTATGTTTTATCAAGTTTGCACATTTTTATATGGATTTCACCTCAGTCTACAACATTCCTTCATTGTTCTGTCTCTGATATTTTTACACTATCACGACATAAGGTAACCAGTTTGATTTACAGCATGAGAAGTTATCCACCTGGCTTCCTTGGAAGCTGAGCATGGTCAATAGATATTACTTCTGGTTGCTAACACTACATGTAATGGTTTCTGTACTAATCATATTCTATTTAGTATTTAAAAAAGAATGCTGGCTAAACTCAAAGGTCATTCATAGGTTTATGTTAAGTGTTTCACAACTTTTATTCTCTTACTTCTTAAGATAACATTTGGTATAATGCTAATGTTATTACCATTGTAGTGTTGGGAAAAATTGTAGTAAAAAACTGTAAGTGCATGGCCCAAAGATACACACAGTGTGGAAGGAAATGAGTCAAAGTTTCCAAAAGTCTTTCAGCAATACCAAAAAGGTGGGTAAAATCTCTCCATTCTCTTATACTCTCAATTCAATATTCATATTGTCCAAGAAATAATAGCATAGCAAATATTTCCCATGGTGATTGTTTTCTGTCACATTTTGTCTTCAACACAGAGTGTGTTGGTGACCTTATGTTATCATGCACAGAGCTGAGCTTACAAATTGAGGTCCGAAGACAGCCAAATTTCTTCTGTCAAACAGTTCCAGTTTCTTTTTTAAAAAGTACTAAAACTTTTAAATATCATCACTTACTATCTTTTAACAATCCCCAAACTAATTAAATTGACATATAATCACTCAAAAGGCTTTCAAATTCGGTGATGATAAAACAGGCCCCCATGAAATAAATTTTCTTTTACTTTTAAAATTGTTCTAAAAGCCTTGTGCTGGCTCGTCACACCTATAATCCTATCTACTCTGAATATTTGCTCAGGAGACTGAGATCTGTGGATAACACTTGGGAGCCAATCAGGGCCAAAAAAAAAAACTTCATGAAATTATTTTTCAAAATGTTTAATGAACTAGCAAAGAGCCAAGAATTGAGATGTAGCTTATATCGTAGCTCACCAATCTAGATAAGAAAGGCCTAGCAAGACCTTGAAGCCCTGATTTAAATTCTGAGCATTCCAATATACATGCGTGGTGTTTGTTCTCATGCACTTGCGTGTATGGCGCTGCCGCACTCACACACACACACATTTATTCAAATTACCTTCATATCAGTGTTCTGAATTAATTTCTTTGTTAACAATATTATATCGGTAAAATAGAGGAAATAAACTCTTCCATCTAAGAACATTTTTATATGTTTTTTTATGGTAATAATACTGTGCAGAGGGGTCACATTTACATGAACAAGGAAACTAGTAAGTTTCCTAACAAGCATTGTTACCTCCTCCTTTATATTTCCCCTACCATCCCTTCCCTCCCACCTCCACAAGTACACTCCCCTCCCCCTTCCTTCCTCCGCCTAAATTGTAAAGTTCATTTTTCAACATAGTGTCTTGTGCATCTCATTGTTACAATGGGTCAACCTGTATCGCTATTTGAGCATTTTTTCCCTTCCCCTCCCCAAATTAGAGAAGCATACATACAAGATGTAAGTGTACCAACTTCAAATACAGAGAAAACAGGGGTTATAGTGTGGGAAGAAACATACAAAAAACAAGAAAAATGACATCACACATTATAAGTACGTTAGAAACAATAGCAAGAAACAAAAAACCACTTGTGTCCCTATCTTGGGGTTCAATTTCTTTAACATCATCTTATCTGGTTATATGCACATATCTTTTGAACTTTTCTGCTTATCCCAGACATACATTCGTTATTGAAAATAAGGGAAATCATGGGACCTATATTTCTTTGGACTTGGCTTACTTCACTCAATAATTTTTTTTCCAAGTCTTTCCATTTCCTAACAAATTGGGCGATGTCATTCTTTCTGATGGAGGCAAAGAATTCCATTGTGTATATATACCACATTTTCTTGATCCATTCATCTAATGGGGGCATAAGTGTTGGTTCCATATCTTAGCTATCGTAAATAATGTTGCAATAACCATAGTTGTGCTGGTAGTTTTAGTATGGTCTTTTTTATGATCATTTGGATAAATCCCCAATAGTGGGATTACTGTGTTATAGGGGATTTTTATGTGGAGTCTTCTGAGGCACCTCCATACTGCTTTCCAAAGTAGTTGAACAAGTTTACACGCCCACCAAGAATGCAGTACTGTTCCCTTGTGGCCACATACGTTTCAGCATCTGTTGCTGTAAAAATATGGAACGCTCCAAGACTTTGCATGTCATCCTTACGCAGGGTGCATGCTAATCTTCTCTGTATCGTTCCAATGTTAGGGTATGTGATGCTAAATTGAGCACAGAACAGTTTTTATATATAAAGTATAATTTTTAATTGATTTTATTAAGCTAGGCAATTCAACAAAAAGTAAGTTCAAAAGAATTGTTGTGAAATTATAGAATCATGTATTTCTTACATAAGCACACATTTACGAATAAAATCAAGATAGACATGCCAAAAACAAAATAATTCCAGATATTTGTAGTTCAAGAGATGTGTAGGAGGAGAAATTCAATTATTCTATACAAGGCACCTGTCAAAATGAACATTGCAGCAAGTGTTAAGGTTTGTTAAAAGTTTTAATGTTTTAAATATGCTTAATTTTGGGATTTTGCTTATATATGCCCAAAATAAGACTGTTTGGCAGGTATAAAACTTTTCTGTAAAGTATTTAAGATTTATGATAGCAGACATTAAGTACTAAGTATGTACATTTCAGAGTTTATGGAAACTTTATTAATGAGAAGTTGCAAAGTCTTTGTGTAAAGGAGCAGAGTGAAGAGTTACGACTTTACACAGTTTCTGTTAAAACTTTAGTGATTCCTTATTTTATTTGTTAGCAAGGAATAAATGATGATATAAGCCATAATGTACACATGTATGTTACTATTCACACACATACATATTCTCATGTATACATGCACACATGGAGAAAGACACATAATTACAGCCAACACAAGTTTCACCAGTTGTTGAATATGCCTTAAAAGGAATAATTGGAACAATATATGTTGAAGATGTATTTGTCCCTAAGAGTTCATTTTCCACTCTTCTTATCTCTTAAAACTGGTAGTTTTAGAGAGATTTGACTTTCAAAATGCAGTACAAGTGATAGCAAGTCACTTGGAAACCTCAGTAAGTATAAGTCATATGGTGTCTCCCTGCTCCTCACGGAATGCTTACTCTTGTAGACATTCTCAACATCCAAAGTAGCAGGAGAATAACCTGGTAAAGAGTAAAGTTATAAGGCTTTAAATGGCATCCTTACTTGAGCTCTTTTTCCAACAACCAGCATGAATTCCTAGGCAGATGAGTGAGTCCTCAGAAAACTGGACTCTACATATACATTTAACTAACCCATGTGAAAATTCCTAGGTGAGAAATGCTGACTGAGGTCTTGCTGATTTCCTGGCGAAGAAAATAAGAAAAAAAGAAAGTATTTTTAATGTTTTAAAGTTCGAGAATAATTTGTAACCTGTCAATAAATGTGTAGAACACAAATACCAACTGACAAAAAAATGATGGCATTTCATTTATGTGCTCTTGGACTTGGGCAGTGATTTTAGATGTGTCTACACAAGTAGAATCAGCATAAATCAAGCCAGCATTTCTTCATTTAAGATATAAGGAAAGGATACTGGTCGACCCATTGTAACAATGAAATATACAAGACATTCTAACAGAGGATGGGTGAAGGGGGGAGGTGGAGAGGTGTGAAGGGAAGGGATGGTAGGGGAAAAACAAAGGAGGGGGTAACAATGCTCAATAAGAAATGTACTCATTACCTTACTTATGTAAATGTAACCCCTCTGTACAGTATTTATAATAAAAATATATGTTAAAAAGATACAAGGAAAACTTCTGTACTTATATGAAGTTGTATTTGTCACTCAATATAAGTAAGGTATTGGTTTTAGGACCACAGGCTTATTACTTTGGATACTCAAAATCTCTACATGAACACAGTATATTATTTACATCAGAATCTGCCCACAATCTAGCGCAGTATAATTGTTATGAGAATTTTTACTACATTCCATATTTGTAATGAAAACTAAAAGTATATGCAATATAAACAGATACAAATTTTTTCAGATAAATTTTGTATGCAGTTTGTGGATGGAATTTGGAGAGCAATTTTGAAAAGCACAAATTTCATCAAAAAGACCAGTCTGAAAATTGTAACAAGGAACTAATACAGCATCATTGAATAGTATGGAACTCCAAGGCGAAGTATTTGAATTGAGACAATATCAGAAAGTGTAACAACCCAAGGTCTTTTTAGAAATGCAGCTGCTAGATTTCTCATGGAGAGCTTTCATAACAGTTTGTGAAGCACAAATTAGAACCTCACTGAAGTGTAGATGGTTTTCTCTCAAATTTCTGTCATGATCAGTCATTATTAATCAACATATAGCTAATCTTGAATAATCCTCTAATAAAATGTTGATGGAGTGTTTATATGCAAAAACCTCAGAAGGCTGACTTTTTCAATTAGGACAGTCTGTATTCTATGATTCAGCCGAGAGAAAACTAGGTAAGCATCCATTTACAACCTTCTGAATAATTCTGATTCTGCCCACATCACTTATCTATCCATACCTGTGCAGGAGTGAAACAATTTTAAAAGAATTTATCATTTAAAATTTAAATTTATGGTTCCGGGAAGATAGCAAAGGAGAAGCTGGAAGCTTAACTAAGCCAAAGAATCACACCAAATGTGCCATCACAGTACAGAGAGTTAGGCCAGGCAAGTAGACAAATCTGAGCACTTGCCAGCAGCCATGGTTGCAGCTATGGCGGGAGCGGTGGCGGCCGTAACCACCATACCTGCAACACAGACAGTCTAGGACAAAGGCGCAGGACAAAGGCGCCAGATGCAGCAGGTCAGAGGATTCTACTCAACACCAGCAAGAACTGACAAGGAGCAGACATCTTCATCCTTCATATCGCAGATCAGAGATCACCCAGGAACCAGACTCCTGTGTGAGTAGAAGCCTGATTTCCTCACTCCTTCTCAGGGAGCAGAGAAGGGAAGGCCACCCCTCCCTTCCCACTACCGGAGATCTTCATCTTTGATACTGGCAAAGGCCTGGCTGAGCAGCTAGCTCCAACTCAGACCTTGGATGAAAACAAACAGTCATTTAACAGGTCACAGGAACCTAACCTGACCTGTCAGGCTCAGCTCCACTCAGGGAAAATTCACCCATCCCGGGCCTGCACCAGCCCCAGGAGTGGCTTTCTTCACTGGGTAAACAGAGGCAGAGGCTGATCCTCCCTAGACAATCAATTGAAATTCAGTAACAATAAACCCTGAGAATGGCTGCTGGCTAGGCCCTGTGACTGCCTCAGAAGCTAGGCCTCAGGGAAAAGCTACTGTTTGCTGAAAGGCCTCAACTCTACCCAGAACCTAGCCCCATCACAGCATCTCCAAACTAGAAGAAACAGCCATCTTTTGTGATACTCAAAGCAGATCTCCCTCCCATTGAACTAGCCTGGGAAGAGGATGACACAATCCTGGGTAAATCAAAGCATTTTTCTGCCTTCTCAAACAAACTGACTTAAGAAAACATCCAAGCTACAGGAAAATCAAATACCACAAGCAGACCAGAAACTCCAACAAGAGACTGGTTATGAACACAAGGGAGATACAGGATCTTCCCTTCTCATCCCCCAAAAGCAAAGAACTCTTTTTTGTCACCTTTTATTAAAATTGTTTTAACATTTTTAATTTTTAACTTTAAAAAGTTGTTTTCTATTAACTTTTTTCTTCCTCTTATAATTTTTATTTTACAGGTATACGTGTGTGTGTGTGTGTGTGTGTGTGTGCTTTTTTTCCATTTTTGTTTAGCACTACTGACCTTTTGATCCTTTTTTCCTTTCTTTCTCATTCTTTTCACATTTTTTTCTCTTTCGTTCTTCTTTGTGTGATTTAGTCGCATTTCTGCTCATTCTCAGATATACCCGTAGTCGATTATTAGACCTTATCCCCGATTGTATACACACTTAATCCAGAAATTTATTAATGAATTCAAAACCTCTTAGACTTAACTTCTTTAATAGTTGTACTACCTCTATATACCTATATAAAATTTTAAGCATTTTTATTTTTTATTTTTTGATGTCTCCTTTCTATCCCTTCCCTTCTCTTATCATGTTCCCATCCTTCTCTGAATATTAAGTTCTTAATCTGCATAATTTTAAGTGTTTCACTTTTTAATTTTTATTTTACAATTTTTCCTTGTCTTTTTTTTTCTCTTTCTTTTTTCCCCCGTTGTCTACTATCATTCTATCGAACCTATTTCCTGCTTTGAGATTAGGACTAAGTTAGCTCTCCCTCTATCTTTCCACATCCCTCTATTCCTATTTATACCCACATCTCTCACTAAACCTAATGATTTCTTGTTTGCCAAATTCTTCTTTGCAGTTCATAGCCTATTAATACATAGTTGGTTGATGTTGAAAATGTATCTGTTGAACTAGATTATATCTGCAGGCTTTTGTAATATTTATTTATTTATTTTTATTGTGAAAATACTGTACAGAGCGGTTACAATTACATGGGCAAAATATTTGCTGCCTTCAGGAGTCACACCTTGCCCGTAAAAACAAACACATTTTCAATGTTAAAGGCTGGAACAAAATCTACCAAGCAAACGGCTCCCATAAACAGGCACGAGTTGCAATCCTAATATCAGATAAAATAGACTTCAAATTAAAATTTGTGAGAAGAGATAAAGAAAGTCACTACATACTAATCAAGGGACCTCTCCTTCAGGAGGATCTGCAGGCTTTTGACTGTGCAACTACAGACTTCGTTGATGCTTCCCTTAAGATAGTTTTCTAGCACAAAATTGGTGTTACTCTCATGCCAAATGGGCAGAATAAGCCGGAAAAACACAAGAAAAATGGCAAGTCCGGTTATCTCAACTCCCACTCATGATAATCAGTGGACAGAACAGATAATGAATAATCCAGAGGAGAGCTTCCAAAAAGCTCTAAAAACACTAATATTAAACATGGTAAATAAAAAGATTGAAAACCTTCAAAGGACTCTGTGTGAGCATGATATATTGAGAGAGGAGGCAAACAAATGTCAAAACAGGAAGCTCATAGGTGTGAGGAAGCTACTTAAAGATAGATAAAAGAATTGCATGAGCAGCTTGTAAACACTCAAAGAGAAATAAAGGAATTGTGTGAGTAGGCTGAGATTAGTCAAAGAGAACTACAGGAATTGCATGAACGTGAGGAAGCTGATCAAAGAGAAATACAGGAATTTCAAGAGCGGGATCAGCATAGACAAAGATCACTAGAGGCATTCATGGAATCCATAAACAGAGAGCTGAAAGAAGTCAGGGAGTCCACAAAGGGAATGCTGAATGGATCCCAACAGAAGTAATGGGAGTCCAAGGAAACCATAACTAATCAACCAAGTGATTTGAGAATAAACACTTGACACTAAATTAAGGAAATAAAGAATTTCATACAAGATCTAAAACAAAGATCCAACAAAGAATTAAAAGCCATAAAAGCCGACCAACTAGAAGGAAAAGAAAAAAAAAAGTAGAAAGTCTCGATAGTAGGATAGGCCATGCAGAAGATTGAAGCCTGAGGATTGAAGACAGCCTAGATATTATAGAGAAAGAATATACAACCATCAAAGACAAATCCAAGAAATATGATAGATCTATTCAACATTCAAGCCTTGGAAGACCCCACTAGAAGGCCTAATCTGAGGATAATGGGTGTAGAGGAGCACCTAGAGCCAGAAGTCAATGGTCTAGGAAATTTGTTTAACAGGATCCTAGCAGAGAACTTCCCAAACATGCAAAAAGAAAGGTCTATTCAGATACAAGAAGCTTTTAGAACTCCCAATAGACTAGACCAGAAGAGGATATCCCATTGTCACATTATAATACTCACAGGATCAATTCAGAACAAGGAAAAGATCCTTAAAGTTGTCATGGAACAAAGATCAAACACCTATAAAGGGAAACCAACTAGAATCACCTCAGATTTCTCAGCAGAAACAATCAAAGCAAGAAGAGCCTAGAATGATGTAATCTATGCCCTAAAGACAAACAACTATCAACCAAGAATACTTTACCCAGCTATACTCTCCTTAATAATCAGAGGTCAAATAAAACCCTTCCATAGCAAAGAAAAATTGAAACAATATATCTCCACCAAACCAGCCCTACAAAAGAATCTTAAAGATGTCCTACACAGAGAAAACCAACAAGACCACAATAAAGGCCAAGAAATACCACCCAAACTGAGTATCCAAGAACCATAGGAAGAACACAGTTGCCACAGCCCTGAAGTAGTTGGATAAAATGGCAGGAACTCCCAAATACCTCTCAGTTCTATCTCTCAACATTAACGGACTTAACTCACCAATTAAGCGACAGTCTGTCTACTTGGATTAAAAAGCAAGATCCTTTTATCTGCTGGCTTCAAGAGTCACATCTTGCCCACAAAAACAAACACATTTTCAATTTTAAAGGCTTAAACAAAATCTACCAAGCAAACGGCTCCCATAAACAGGATGGAGTTGCAATCCTAATATCAGATAAAATAGACTTTTAATTAAAATTAGTGAAAAGGTCGGTACATACTAATTAAGGGATCACTCCTTCAGGAGGATATTACAATTCTAAATATCTATTTGCCAAACAGCAGAGCACCCTAATTCGTCCAAGAAACTCTACTTTCCCTCAAATCCCACATAGATCCATAAACATTAATTGTTGAGGACTTTAACACACAACTTTCCCCACTAGATAAATGAACTTCACAAAAACTCAACAGAGAAACCGCAGATATAAACAACTGCACAGACCAACTAGATTTAACACACATCTACTGAATATTTCACCCAGCAGCATTAGACAATACATTTTTCTCAGCAGCACATGGAACATTTTCCAAAATAGACCACATTTTAGGCCACAAAGCAAACGTCCAAATTCAGAAACATTGAAGTTATACCTTGCATTCTCTCAGACTACAAGGGAATATATTTAGAACTCAACACCAAAAGCAACCAAAGAAAGTCATGTAACACATGGATCCTGAACAACACACTGCTGAATCACGAGTGGGTCATGGAAGAGATTAGAAAGGAAATTCAAATGTTCATGATATTCAACAAAAATGAACACACCAATTACTATCTCCTCTGGGACACAGCAAACACAGTATTCAGAGGCAAGTTTATAGCTCTGTGCTCCTACATCAACAAATTGGAGAGATCTGAAAACAACAATTTAATGAGACATCTGAACCTCCTTGAAAAAAAGCAGCAAGATAAACCCCAATCCAGTAGACAGAAAGAAATAATTAAAATTAAATCAGAATTAAATTAATTAGAATGCAAAAAAAAACTATAGAAAGAATCAACAAAACTAAGAGTTGGTTCTTTGAAAAAATTAACAAAATTGACAGACCCTTAGCAAATCTTATCAGAAAAAGAAGAGAATACACCTAAATAAACTCAGAGATGAGAATGGAAACATCATCACAGAAACAACTAATATTCAGAACATTATAAGGGAATGCTTCTAAAACCTGTATACTAATAAGTTTGAGAACTTGGCAGAAATGGACCTTATTCTAGAAAATACTGACATGCCAAAACTAAGCCAAGATGAGTCAAACTATCTTAAAAGGCCTATATCAAGCACTGAAATAGAAAGAGCAATAAGAGACCTCCAATCTAAGAAAAGCCCAGACCAAATGGTTTTACAGCGGAATTCTATTAAGCCTTCAAAGCAGACATCACACCAATACTCCTCCAACTCTTCAATGAAACTGAAAAAGAAAGTTCACTACTGAACTCATTCTATGAGGCCATCATAACACACATCCCAAAACCAGGAAGGGACTCATCAAGGAAAGAGAACTGTAGATCCATTTCTTTGATGAACTTTGATGCAAAACTTCTCAACAAAATTTTGGCCAATCGACTTCAACAATTCATCCAAAAAATCATACACCACGATCAAACAGGATTCATTTCAGGGATGCAAAGCTGGTTTAAGATACACAAATCAATTAATATAGTTTATCACATCAACAGAAGCAAGGATAAGAACCACATGGTTATCTCAATAGATGCAGAAAAAGCAATTGACAAGATCCAACATCCCTTTTTATGAAGTTTCTGGAAAAATGAGGAATCCATGGAACATTCCTCAATACATTAAAGGTTTTAAATGACAAACCTATAGCCAGCATTATACTTAATGGTAAAAAACTAAAGCTATTTCCTCTTAACTCAGGAATGAGACAGGATGCCCACTCTCTCCACTTCTCTTCAATCTAGTATTGGAATGCCTAAATACAGTAATAAGACTAGATGCAAGTATCAGAAGGATCCTAATAGGGAAAGAAGAAGTAAAACTCCCTTTTTGCAGATGACATGATCTTGTATTTAAAGAATTGCACAGAGTCCACTCCAAAATTACTCAAGCTGATTCAAAACTCTGGCAAAGTATCATGGTATAAAATTAAACCTCAAAAAATCAATGGATTTTTCTGTATGCCAACAATAAGAAAAGTGTGGCTGAAATTAGGAAAGCAACTCCATTTGTAATAGCCCCACAAAAAATAAAATACCTAGGATTTAACTTAACCAAAAAAGTGAAGGACCTCTATGATGAAAACTTTAAAAAACTGAAAAAGGAAATCAAAACTGAACTTAGAAAGTGGCAAAAACTCCCATGCTCCTGGATTGGGAAAGATCAACATAGTGAAAAAGGCAATACTTCCCAAGGCTATCTACAAATTCAATGCGATATCTATCAATATTCTAACCTCATTCTTCAAGGAAATAGAAGAGGCAATCAAAAATTCATATGGAACAATAAAAGACCCTGAATAGCAAAAATGATCCTTAACAGAAAGAACAGAGCTGGAAAAATATCAATACCAAATTCAAATTCAACTACAAAGCCATAGTAATCAAAACAGTTTGGTACTGACACAAGAACAGACCTCAGGACCAATGGAATAGAATTGAAACCCAGAAATGAACCTACAGACCTATAGCCATCTAATCTTCTGTAAGGGAGCTAAAAAATAGAATGGAAGAAAGACAGCCTCTTCAGTAAATGGTGCTGGCAAAATTGGTTAACAACTTGTAGAACACTAAAGCTAGATCCTTATATATCACCCTGTACCAGAATCAACTCTAAATAGATCAAAGACCTTGGAGTCAAACCAGATACTCTGAAAACATTAAAGATTGGAATAGGAGAAACCCTCGGTCTTGTTGGCACAGGCCGAAATTTTCTTAATAGAGACCCAGAAACACAACAAATCAAAGAAAGGTTGGACAAATGGGATTGCATAAAATTGCAGAGCTTCTGCATGGCAAAGGACATAGCTAGCAAGATCAATAGAAAGCGCACAGATTAGGAGAAGATCTTCACTAGCCATAAAATGGACAAGGGTCTCATATCTAAAATATACATGTAACTCAAAAATTTAAATCCCCCAACAAATCTTCAAAGAAACAACTGCCCAAAAATAAGTGGGTTAAAGACTTAAAGAGAAACTTCTCTGAAGAGGAAAGAAGGATGGCCAATAGACACATGAAGAAATGCTCAACCTCCCTAGTCATAAAAGAAATGCAAATCAAAACAACATTGAGATACCACCTCACCACAGTTAGAATGGCTATAATCAAGAACTCTAATAACACCAGATGCTGGAGGGGATATGGACAGAACGGAACATTACTGTATTGTGGATGGGAGTATAAGCTTGTTCAACCAGTTTGGAAATCAGTATTGAGGTTCCTCAAAAGTCTCCACATAGAGCTCCCCTATGACTCAGAATCCCACTTTGGGTATTTACCCAAATGTTCACATACAAGGCCACAGTAGAGCTTCCAGCACAACTATGTTTATTGCATCATTATTTACCATAGCTAATATATGGAACCAACCCAGATGCCCCTTAGTAGATGAGTAGATCAAGAAAATGTGGTATATATACACACTGGAATTCTTTGCCTCCATCAGAAAGCATGACATTGGCTCCATTTGTTAGGAAATGGAAAGACTTGGAAAAAATATATTAAGTGACGTAAGCCAGGCCCAAAGAAACATTAGTGCCATGATTTCCCTTATTTGCAATAACTAGTATGTGTCTGAGACAAACAGAAACTGTCGGACAAGTTGATGTTAGGGAAATGAGCCCTAAGCTATATATTCAAATGTTTTTCCCTTTCATGCGATTGTTTCTAACACATTTATAAGAATATTTCTTTTTTGCTTTGTATGTCCCTCCCCCACTGTACAAACCCTGCTTTCACTGAACTTGATGTTGTTATAATTTGAGGAAGGGAAGGGAAAAAACAAATCGTTTATATAATAGGGATACAGTTGGACCATTAAAACAATGAGATGTACAAGTCATTATGTCGAAAACAAACTTTAAAATTTTGGTGGGGGGAGGACTGGGTGGGGAGCGGGGATTTTGGTTCTCTACATTTTAAGCAATTTGCTTAAAAGAATAGGCAAAATAAAATTTATATTTGCAGCAGACTTCACACATTAAATTTTGTATATTGAAAGGGAAACAAGCCTCAACAATATGTCAATTCTCTCTTCTTATTTATCTCTAAAGGTTTATGCTTCTGGTCTCTGAATATTAAAACTTCAAAAAAATTATGTTTAGTTAGTTGTGCAAAGGGGTTTTGCTTCATCATGTCAGTGTTGAATAGAGTGTGTGTGCATTTCAATATACAGTGCATTTTTCTTCCTTCCCTTACCCCAACCCCACCTATCCCTTCATGTTTCCTACTTATATTCTGACATGTGTACATTGAATGGTATGACTGTATTAGTCCACCATTTCCCTCTCCATTCTTCTACCTTACTCCCTACTTAGTCCAGATCTACTTTTAAGACTTGTTTCAACTTCATGGTATTTTGTTCAATATCTTTACTTTGGCATTTGGCTATGGGCTTGCCACATCCTCTCTTCCATGTTTGACATACATAAATGAGTATATTTCTCCACATTTCTAATCTCAGATTGGCTAAAATAGATCTTCTTTACTATTCACCTTCTGTCCTAAATTTAGAATTGGATTTCAGGGCCATCCAATAGAGCATTTTTATTCTCTACTCACTGAAGATGGAAGGGAAATAATTTCCATGCTGTCAGCATTATGTTATCCATCATGAATTCCCATCGCTTATCACTTCAGCAGTCTAAATTTAAAGTCATATTTTCTGCATTATATTCACACAGTATAAGTGAATATCAAGAATAATTTACCTAGTATTGGACGTTTAGGGACAATCTTCAATTTCTGATGATAGAGGCAGGAATCAGATTCCACTATGTAGTGAGCTGTGTAGTCTTCTAAATTTTCGATAAATTTCGAGTTACTTTTTGTTAATAATTTAAAAAGTTTTATTTCAGTATTTGAAATGCTGCTCCAATTATTTTAAAAGTTTCACAATAAGTTAGACTGAACTTTTTCCTCCCATGTTCCCCACTAGTTCAGGTTAATTCTCCTTTCGCTTTATATTTTGAGAGACCAAGGGATGAGGGTAAACAGAGAGATGATCATTACTCACATATCTCCTTCCCTCCTGTTTCTGCTGTTCTTGTTGAGAGGAAGACTGGAGCAGGGAACAAGAGGGAAGCTTGACTTCACCATAGAAGGGAGCATTCCTGGCATGTGAATTATTGTTTCTCAGAATCACTTAAATTGCTTACTCTTGCCTTCTCTCTGACAGTAACCAAACTGTGGCTTCCTTGGTGCAGAAGGAAGCACACTAACAGGTTATTACCTGTAAATTGGTATTTTATATCTCAGCTTACTACTACCAAAAATAAAAAACTTTGGCTACATAAATGCAAAGGTACTGATTGTCCAACAAAACCTTAGTGAGGAGTAGACAATTCTACTCAGCTACGCCCTCCTCTTGTATCCTTCCTTCCACTCCCCTCCCCTCTTTTAATTTCCCTTCCTTTCTTCTTTCTTTGTGTCTCTCTCCTGCATATTCATGTCTATCTTCTCTCTTTTTCTTTTCCAGTAGCAAGTGCTTTGGTTTATCAGACAACACATAAATAATTGAACAAATATTTTTCCCCTCTTTTTGTGATTTTTTATTCTTAAGAAGTGAGTTCTAGCACAGCACCAGTGGCTTACATCTAGATAGTCGGTAGGTTCAAATTTGACAATTGAAATTCGAAGCTATTCCAAGTGGATAAACCTAAGAGATTCTTTTCTCCACTTGTGGTAAATGGAAGAAGTGAAGGTGTGGCTCAGGTGGTATAGAGCAAACATTGAGAATTAAAGCCCAAATATAGCTCAAGTCCAGGAGTTCAAACCCCAGTACCAGCACAATATTAAAAAAATGAGTCCTTTGTCTTTGAAAAGGGATATTTCTCCAAAAATTCATACAAAGGACAGTTTCCAAGGTCCAAGACTCTTTCTAAGGCTCTTTCACATCTTAAACTGATTCCTCTGCTTGATTCATATTGAGGAAAATAGGAGTCACACTTCATATTAAAAAGTATGCAGATGACTAAAAAGTTCTTACCATTTTTAATGTAAAGGAAGCATGAGAGAAGAATTCACCTCACTTGGGTGAGTTAGGTTTGATCCACTGACAGACTTTTGCAAGTAAATGAGGGTCCGTTTACATGTAAAGAAGTCTATATAGATGCTTTCTAGGAGAGAGAACAAGCTACCTGTTTCCAAGTTTGAATCAGATTAAGTTTATTCCTATGAAATGGTAAAGAGAAGCTCATCTCATACAACATTATGCAGACAGCAATTTCAAAAATATTAAAAATCCATGTTTATGTTTTGAACAGCTAAGTTTTCACAAACAAAAAACAGTTTACTGAACCAAGAAAATATAAGTTAGAGCAATAGGAACTATGTGAAATATAGTTAATGGCTGAGTGATATGTGTAAAAGAGTGCTGTAATCACAACTAAACTATAAATTTTTTCATCATGTCCCTAACAAGAATCTCTAAGATAGGCCTTGCTAAATCTGTCATAGAGGGTGGCGTTTATGCAATTGTCAGGTTTGTTTAGGGTCCAATATCTCCCACAGTCACTTGGGTTGCAAACTACTCACACCACATGCAGTGTATGGCAACACATGCTGTCTTGCTAGGCACCTAAGGAATTTTTGTGCCACTGTGAATAGTTATTGTTTTCTTCTTGTAATTATACCTGTCAGTGTGAAGTCCTTTCATGATAAGAATAATAGTTTCTGTATCATTTGTTCCACTAACAAATCTCAGATATAAGTATAGTCGGGTGCCCATGGCTCATGCCTATAGTCCTAGCTACTCAGGAGGCTGAGATCTGAGGATCACAGTTCAATGCCAGCTCAGGCAGGAAATTCCATGAAATTCTTTTCTCCAATAAACTACCAGAAAACTGGAAGTGGTGCTAGGTCTCAAGCTGTAGAGCTCTTGCCTTGAGCAGAAGAGCACTTGGACAGCACCTAAGCCCAGAGTTCAAGCCTCATGACTGACCAAAAAAAATCTATCTATCTATCTACCTACCTATCTACCTACCTATTTACCTACCTATCTACCTACCTACCTATCTATCTATCTACCTATCTATCTATCTATCTATCTATCTATCTATCTATCTATCTATCTATCTATCTATCTATCTATCTATCTAATCTATCTATCTAGCTATCTATCTATCTAATCTGTCTGTCTGTCTGTCTGTCTGTCTGTCCGTCCATCTGTCTGTCTGTCTGTCTGTCTATGTATCTATGATGAGATGAATTACATTTAAATATAAATCAATATTTGTGATACACATTTAAAATATAAGTAAATATATGATGTATTTATAATATATACATATATAAGATCATATTATATCTGTACGTTTATAAATATAATTCTAATTTATATCCAAAGAGTACATCTGAAGATTTTGGGGAAAATGTAGAGTGTCTAAAGGCTTACTACTGACCCACCATACTTTCAATCATTTTTTCCACTTATTGCAATGTCTGGATTACTAAGACTGAGTGATTATGAAACAGAGTTGTTGTGTTAATCCTTACGATTTTGGATTAGAAACATCTACTTACTTGGAATAAAACCAACCAAAATGTGATCTTGAAATCACACTCCACAAACTGGACATATATATCAATTTAGCAACGTACAGGTCTTAAACTTTTATTTGAATCCTGTATCTCACATACATTCAGTTTCCTTCGAGTCAGCTACATGTACAAACATGCCTAGATTTTCATGCTCACATACATCCCCATACTCACATTACATACTAAATGTAACATTGTAATAAAAAATAATATATATACTGAAAAAGAACACCTTTGCAAATGTAATTAAATTTTATTTTTAAACACAATGCATTATTGAAATACTGATGAAAGAGCAGTGGAGAGATGTTTCAAATAGTAGATTGCCTGCCTAAAGAGCATGTTTCTTATTCCAAACATCATTATTTCCATCCTTTCTTCTCCCACATAAAAAAGCATAAATAACTACAGAATTAACTGCATGTTCCTTAATCACTCATTGAAGAAACTGTTATATATATATATATATATATATATATATATATATATACACACACACAATGATATACTATTTAGCCACACACAATTATGAAATCACATCATCTTCAAGAAAATAGAATTGGAAACCTTCATATTAAAGCAATTAGTGATACTGTGAAAAACAATTATTAGATTTCTCATATGCAAATGCTAGACCCAGAAAATAAAATGAATGACCCAGGTGTGAAAGATGGAACTGATTAAGTTTGGAAAAAAGTAAGAGAGGAGATGAAGAGAAATATTGTGGAGTAAATATGTTCAAATATTTCATAAGTTCGTATGATGACATAATAAAATATAAGTATAAAAATAGGATAATGAAATTAATAAAAGGAATAAAATTTAACAAACTACATTATGTGGATATATGTGTATAACACAATAAAATACTTTTGTGAAATTGATATTTGCTAAAAAAAAGTAAAATTCATTCCAGTTGTTAGATTCATAGGTTAATTTCCATTTTTAGCTGAGATATTTCCCTGATAAAGTAAAAGGAGAAATTGGTTTTGCTCATTTAGAAAGACAATCTTGTCCAATTAGCATTAAAGTATTCTAGATAATTACTGTCAATGTGAAATTGTTCAGGTTATTATATTAGAATATTTGCAATTGACTCTTCAAAGTATTACCCTATAGGTATATACTTTTTGCTACTAATTGAATATCTTTCTACTCAATTACTATATACCATTTTCTGAATGAAGTTTGGTAAATGTAAGTAGGATATATTATACCTGACCAGGAAGTCAATTATTCAAACAGTTTTTATCATAAATGCCTATAACGAAATAAAGATATAAATCCAAATTATGTATATTTGAAGACAATACTTGCTTAGTCCTCGTCTCGTATTCTTCATTCCCTTCTTGAGAATAATACTCATTGTAAGGGAATGCTTAACATGTTTCAGAGAAATAGATTGATTTTAGTCAAATGAGTTACTCTATGCTTCATTTTGGTTTACTTTATATCCAGAAGAGCTAAATTCTTACCTTATGATTTTCCTTAGATTTTATACTCAGGTTTAACCTCTGATGGGTGACAGATAAAGGTATAAACATTTTTTAACAGTGGCTAAATTTAGGCTGAGGAATCTAGGTACAACTTTACTCATGCAGATAGGCCTGATCAGTCATGAGACCACGATATCAAAATGTTAACCTATGCTTCCTGAAATCATGCTTATGAGATTTTGTGTATTATAAACAGAGGTTATTAGAATTTGTTTTGTAAACAACATCATTTCATGGGTTAGGAGCTGAATTGAGATATTATATCCAGAACAAAATTTAAGGAGGCATCCAAAATTAGTTACCAAGATATAAATCATTTAACACAACGTTTTAAAAATGCAAGACAAAGGAAATAATTTATGAAAAAAGCCAACGTTTAAAATAAATACAGAATCAGTATGACTGATTTTTTCTTTTTATCCCAGTTGCAATACGGATTGCATGATGACTTTTCTAGTTATATGTTTAGTTAGGTCTTGATATTTAGTTGGAGAAGTTATGTTCTTTCATGTATTCATTTGTCAGATCAAAGAGGAAATGAATTCCATGCCAGAGTCAATATCAATAATAATGTTACTGATGTATTCTACTACTTTGCCAGTTTCAAATCAGCTCGAGTAACTTCGGTCTTCTTTGGATCTAACTAATTAGGTATACAATTTAGTCAGTACTGGATTTTGACCACCATTTATTAAAGTATTATTTTCCAGAAACTACTACTATTCTCTCTTTTCATGAGATTTTTAATTTCATTTATATAATGTGCTGATGTTTTCCTTTAGATAATCCACATTCAGTCTTCTAAAAACTGTATAATTTGGAGTATTTTTAAATTATGTACACTCATGTACACTGCTCAGATTCTATTATTTGCACATTTTGTTCTTGTTAACTCAGTAGTATTTAGTTCTCAGTATGGATATTTTGGAATTACTAATTGCATTTCAGAAATTTTAAGAATGTTATGATTTTTGTGATTTCATACTGTAGCATTTTTTCTTTTAAGTAAGTGCAGATCTTTCTTTACATACAGTTACAATTGTTTTAAACAATTTGATCCATTCAAGGGATTTTCTATATTAAGTTGATCCAGATGAATTTAATTACAAATTAACACAACTTTATTTCTGAGAGACAGTTATACTTATAGCTCTACTTATATTAACATGTGTTTGAAAGTTTTGTAGCTTAAAAAATAAACTGGGCACAACATGTTTTTGTTCCTGGGGAAGTTCCAATTTGTTGGTTGTTTTTCCAGCTGTGATGACTTCAAAATATGTGTGCATTTTATTTCAATTGTTTTGTGCCTATATTTTGTTTCATATAACAGAAAATACAAAAAGAATCAGTGATTTAGAACTTTTCTAAATAGAATTCAAAGAGAGACACTTGAAGTTTTGTGACAACTGGGAAAAGGGTGTTTCTTAGTGGAGTGGTTAGCAGAATGACAGAGACATTGTTTGATGAGATTTGAATTCTGCCACTTCCTGCCTCACTATTTCCAATGGTATTACTTCAACGTATTTAGTGGAAAGAAAATAATTTTGTCTGTATGAATTCACAATTTTTGGTTTAATTGGGCCACACTACACATTCATATTTGATTTTACCTCTAAAATCTTTTCTCCTTAGTTTAAAACCACAGATGTGAATTTATAATGTAAAATAGCACCTAGAATTTATATGAAATGGTCCAAACTATTTGGAATGTAATGAATATAGTGTGTGAGATAGTATGTAATAATTGATTTTGGAGAAAGTCAATTACAGTGGATTTTTGTGAAATACTGAGTAATAGAATTATATTTGATTCTATAAAAAATTCACGGTTACATCTAAAAATAACTCAATTATAAGCTAATTCTGAAAAAATAAGATTGTTTACTGGAAAAAGCTAGAAGTTTCAATAAGCTTGCTTTTTAAAAATTGACTTTTATCTGGACTTTGATGGCTCATGCCTGTAATCCTCGCTACTCAGGAGTCTGAGATATGAGGATAGTGGATGAAAGCCAGCCTGGGCAGAAAAGTCTGTGAGACTCTTATCTCCAATAAACCACCTTAAAACCAGAAATGGCACTGTGGCTCAGATGGTACAGTGGTAGCCTTGAGATGAATAGCTGATGCACAGTGCCCAGGCCCAGAGTTCAAGGCACACAACCAACAAAAAAATTGACATGGAGTTTTACTATATTATTTCATGATTTTTTAATGAGTGGTTGTTCAGTGAAAATGTCATTGGTTTTTAAATTTTGTGTTGGCATAAAATGAGCCTAGTATTGTCTTAAATTAATAAAAAAATTTCTTATTCTATGACTGCATACATTTTGTGGGTAATGGTTAAAACCATGTTGCCTCTTTAAAATATAAAATATTTATATCATTCCCCAAAAAAGAGGAACAAAATAAAATATATGCCAGAAATTTACTCTGTAAATCTTCATGGACTAATAGCCTGTCAGTTTGTTTTAACTTTTAATAAAAAATTAAAGTAATACTGGATAATATGAACGCATTTAAATTTCTTCATCCTTGTCATTTAAGATTCACTTTAAAAAGAAGTTCAACAGGTGAGTGTTTTTTCCTTACTTTTCCAAAGAAATGATCATTTCCTCATTATAGTGTATAGCACAATATACCCAGAAAGCATTTCTTAAAGAAAAAGATTTTTTCCCATTCTTTGGTTTGCTTCAGTCTGTATTTAAACTGCATACCACAACTTACCCACCCTATTGTCTGTCTTTTCATTTGAAACATTTCAAAAGTTTTCCTTCCCTGGTGTGTCAGCCAGCAAAGTTTTACAAAACAGCACGCTTTCATTCATTTGCTTTCTAAAATATATCTCACAAATGCAAACAATGAAACAATCTGAAACATCTGTGGACTTTTCTACTTATAGTGGAAAAATCACTTTCCATACTCCTTAGAACCAGCTGTTTACAGGCATTAATTGCTGCCAGTTCCATGCTTTAGAACAGCTGCATTTGACAATGGCATACACGGTAATTTGTTTACCACATCTGGTTTGTTTTCAGGAAGGACTGTGTTCATAGAAGATGGTAATAGATGAGTTTTGAAATTATGTAGTTTAATAGGGCTCTGAGTTGTGGATATAGAACATCCATTTCAGTGACTAAATTTTAAATTAAATCCTATAAAGTATATTCCTTCAATTTTCTGGGTAAAGTGTTCTACAGTCTAGGTATTGTTAAGGAAATATTATATGTTGTTTCCTTCGTGACAACGTAATTGAAGGACTTAAAATTTTATATACCATGGCCATCTTAAATGCAGTAGATGTACTTGGGTTGGCATGCAAAACTTTTGGTAAGTAAGGTAAGTGCTCTACCACTGAGCCACCTTCCCAGCCCTTCATGCATGCAAAACTTTTGGGACAGCATTACTGTTTGAATCTTGGATAGGATTTGATTGGGAATTGTGGCAGACCTTCATAGTATAAGAAGAAAAACGAAAGGCCATCCTAATATTTTTTTTGGGTCCAGTTGTGGGGCCTGAACTCTGGGCCTGGGCATTGTCACTCAGCTATTCAGATCAAGGTTAGCGCTCTACCACTTGAGCCACAGCGCCAGTTTTTTCTTTTTGCTTATGTGGTGCTGAGGAAGCGAACCAAGGGCCTCATGCATGCAAGGCAAGGGCTCCACAACTAAGACACTTTCCCAGCCCCACTAATACTTTTCTCTGCTACATTGTTACATTAGTTTATTCAACACACACATACACACATACAAACACACAGATACACACATTTGTATTATAAAGACCCACTCCATCTGCAAGAAAATATTTTAATAGGAATTCCATAAAATATTTATTCTGCTGAGTTATGATTAGAATTTACAGAAATATCTACTTGCTTCTTCCCCTGGACAAGTGATTATCATTTGTGAAGGTGTTGCCAATTGAATTTAGAATTCCCCAGAAAGATCTATGAGTTAAAGAAAAGTGACTTTCTATTTCCTCCCAGACTGTGGAGAATATCTGAATAGTTCTGGAGATTAAGTTCTTCAGCGTGAAAGCTATGAGAACATAGACTCTCAACTACTTTCTTATTTTATCTTTTAATCAGTGTAGGTTAAAAAAAAATTTTCTCTTTGACATACTCACCACCTTGCCATTGTCTTCTCACAGGCTCCCAAAGCAATAAAACCAACTGAACATATACTGAAACCTTCAAACTTGGAAATCTGAATAAGCATTTCTGTTTAATAAGTCGACAACATCACTTATTATGGTAGGTTATAAAGCTAACACATAAGTCTAGTCTTTCTAACAATGTAGAGTATATTAAATTATGTTTCATTATAAAATATCTAACTCCATGTTTTATTTTATATTTTTGTTTCTGTTGATCCCAGGGCTTAAACTCAGGGCCTGAATGGTGTTTTTGTGTTCTAAGCCAGTGCTTGACATACAATCTGAACTGGAACTCCATTTGCCCTGGTGGTTAATTGGAGATAAGAATCTAATGAACTTTCTTATGCAGGTTGGTTTTGACCTCTGATCTTCAGATCTTAGCCTCTCAACTAGCTAATATTACATCCTTGAGCCACCAGTGCCTACCCATGTTGCATATTTTGTGTAATTCAAATTTTCAGCATTATATAGATACTCCTAGTACAATAAAAAAAAAAAAAAAAAAAACAACCTAATTTTCACTGTATTTGATGTTGGTATAATTTGTGGAGGGTAAGGGAAAAACCAAATTGTTTAAATAGGGATACAGGTCGACCCAGTGCAACAATGAGATGTACAAGATGTTATGTAGAAAAATGAAATTTACAACTTTGGCTCAAGATGGGAGAGAGGGTCGGGAAGGGGAGATGGAAAGGGATGATAAAGGGATAGAAAGGAGGAGGTAACAATGCTTGATGAGAAATATACTCATTACATTGTCCCTGTAATTGTAACCCATTTGTATGGTATTTTCACAAAAAAACTTAAAACATAATAAGGATATTTGTAAAGTATATAATGAAGGAAGAATTTTTATCCTTTACAAAATCTATGCTAAACTATCTATATTTTACTGTACCTTTCCTGCAACCAGTTTGATATAGTTTAATACCTGTCACTCCAAGTTTCTCTATATTCTACTGGAGATTTAATTTTTCGTGTATGTATGTATATGCATATGTATATGTATATGTATATATCTATCTATCTGTATATGTTCCAATGTGGATCATCAAACTTGAAACTTTGCTTTTTTTTGGCTGTTCAGCAGTTAACCTGGTCGACTCAATCTGTGACAATATCTGTGCTCATTCTGATCATTCCTTTATTTACCAAACCACCAGCCTTTAAAATCAGCTTTATTTCTTGAGATGATTACCAATCAGTCCAACCAATATACACCCAGAGGGTTTTAATAAAACAAGCTTTAAGGAAGGAAGATAAAATGAAATGAAAACTACAAAATTTCTACAGAGACCTGACATCTTTCACATTTCTGCCTTCCTCCTGATACTTAAGCAAGAATTGACTAGCACTATAAATAATACTGCAATTATAACTTAAAGATCAGTGTTTTTTCGAACCTGAAGCCTTCTTTCCATGATTTTTGACATAAACTTTTGTGAGACTTTTTTTATTGTGATGGCATTCCATCCAAAACAAAGCCATGTATATCAAGAAAGCCAATGGTTTCAACTCAGAGTACTAAACAAAAGAGGGAGAAAATTAAGGTTAGCTATATATGTTAAGCACAAATATAGGCAATACCAAGATATTTTGAAATTGTATACTTTTACTGGATAAAGTGGCTCAAATCTATAATATTATCTACTTGGGAAACAGAACTTAGAGAATTCCAGTTCCAGGCAAAATGTTTTGTGCTTGTGTTAGGAGGACCTCAGTCCAAGCAGGCCCAGGCATAGTGATACTACCTCAAAATAAGCAATCAAATTATAATCTGCAGGTACGGTAGTGTCAGAGATGCTGTTTCACAAGTATAGGTTTTGAGTTCAATTTTCCAATAGCACTGGGAATTTAAATGTGGCATGTCTAAGGTCAAGACTTCATACTTGTCTTACAAGCTCTAATAAAACCTTTACCTCTTTTGCTACTTTTTAAAAGTATAACCATAACTTCCATGTCCCAAACAAATAATTTCATATTAGAGATTTTCTTCTATCTATTAAGTAATATGTTATGTCCCACTGAAATCAGACTAAAGATAAAAAACCCATTGTTTTACAAAGTGATTGCATATGGGGAAACAGAATCTCAAAGGTAGCATTTAAGTTGAAGTCTACTCCAAGAGAAGCAGAATGCCTTGAATATGCCAAGGAAAGAGGAATCAGAAGCCAACTCTAATCTTGGAGTTCTAATTCCACCAACTCAGAGACAATGTATTTACAAAATTAGTGCTACCCAATCTGTGGTAGTTTATTATTGCAATTACTAGCAAACATGTGGAAGCTATAAGACACGAAAAGTCATTGACACTTCGGATCCAAGACTCATCTCTATAATCCTAGTGATTAAGAAGTACGAGACTTGGGGGATAATGGTTTTCAGGCTAGTAGGAAAGTTCATGAGGTTCTATCTCAAATTAACTACAAAAATTTCTGGGCTGGGCATGGTTCAAATAGTAGACTGACCACTGTTAGCAAAAAACAAAAAAAAAAAAACAAAAAAACTGAGAGCATGATGTATGTTCAAGCCCCAAACTGGCAGAAAGAAAAAGTCCTTAGAAGAATACTATGAGAAGAATTATGAATAGGGCAGCAGAAACAAAAGAAATAAACTTATTGATATAAACAAACTTTCTCATTGTGAAATATGGCACAAACTGTAATATTTAGGGTTTACCTTCCTATACAGTAGAAATAAATGGCATTTTTACTTGACGAAACTAAAATATAAAACTGTGTATGCAATAAATAATCACATTACTTTTATCTTTCCATAATTTAACTTGTTTTACTAAATATTTCTCGAATAGTGTAGCTTTTGAAAATCAATAAATGTTGCATTTTCATATATGATTGCATATCCTTCCAAGTGTTGCCTAAAATTTATCTACACTGAAATGATTGCTATTGGCATCTTTCTGAAGATATTTATACTTTCAGCTGACCTTCCACAAAACTCATACCCAAAATATAACTTTTTAGTTTGTTCATGCAAACATAGGAACATAAACATAATTACATTTATCTGCTGTCATTAATGAAGTATAACTAATAGAATTAAGTATATACCCTGAGGGAAATAAGATACTTCCTTCTAAATACAGACTTGGAGGCACTCACACAATCACACACGCACACATATATATTTACCACTCTGACTCAGGTTAGATTCCTGACATTGGGTGTCAGCAGTGATCTAATAATCAAATTTTCCAGCCCAGACATTAAATACATTCATAATTCCACACAGACAAAAACACCAGATCATTCAAAATAATGAGAATATTTAACAGAACCAACCAGCGCTGAGCCATCTACTCCCTGATTCCATTCATTCATGATGATGCATTTTTCATATCATAATTAAAAATATTTTTGTCTCTGATTAGCAGAAAATATATGCTATCATATAATAGAAATTGTAGGTAAAATTACTTGTAATCTTTAGTAGATCTTATCAAAGACTTCTGTTTCCTTCTTGCAGAGTGTTTCGGGCATTTTGCCCTAATGTCTATAATTAAATTACAAAGGACATGCCATGTACCTTAATTCACTTTTCCTAAATATGATGCTATGGAGTTGAATCTAATTTGTTTGCTTATTCTAAATTAAATATTCTCAACAACTTGGAATTATTGTTTATGTTACTCCTAATCCATTTGAAATATCAAATAGAACTGGAAATTCCCCTCGGCAATGATTTGTGAATGTCATTAATGGTTGTGGAGGGATGAAGGACTGAATTATCTAGAATGCATTAAAAATGGCACTGTTATTCAAAGGGCTGATCATTTAGTCAGCTTTTAAAGTGTGGTGTTCTTATTTCATCTAAGAAGATAACACTATGATTTCCATCACATTCTTGCCTGCAGAGAAGTAAAATTATTTCCTTTGTACAGTTGATGTCCAGCTGCGACTTTTAGTAAAACCTACAAACAACTGCACAGGTGTATTAGCTGCTCTAGATTTTGAAATTTTCTTCCTGTAGCCCTTGTGATTTGAGCCCAGATTCATGGGAGAGTCACATAATCCACAGTAACAAAGCACCACAATATACAAAGACCACGTGCAAAATGAGGTTCAATTTTTTCTTTGTTGTTTCCTTTTTTTATTGATTGTCTTTTAAGGAGCTAAGGGTGTTTATTTCTCATTATTTTTGATGTGACTTAAATAAATTTTCTAGATTTTTCAAATAAAATAAAGAGATATAAAAGAGACCTATTTAGTCACAAAATACAGCTAACCATTTGCGTGATTTTTTTATTCTAATCCTGTTCTCAGTTATCTTCAAATAACGTTGAGATGAGCCTAGCATATGTGTAAATTGACTTGTAAAAAGCACACAGAATTCTGGAATCTTTGGACTGTGATTTCTATATAACTTCACTTAGAAAAGAAAATTATCACTTGGTTCATGTCTGAAGTAATCTACTTAGAACAAGTTTTATTAATTTTATTAATAGATGTCATAATCTATGGTACTGATGCATTGCGTAAGTATTTGATTCCTTATGTCCACTGAATTAACATTACATTTATTTTAATTTTTACACATGAAATAATGACATTCATGAGGATAAAACATGCCTTTTTTTAATTTTGGTTGCCAAAAGGGAATTATTAGACATTTGGAACAGAAGATGGGCTTTAAATCTCTTTACTGATAGCATCAACCATATCATCTACACCTGTAAGTCTATGTCTTTATTCTTTAGCATCTGGTGTTACATGTCATTGGTTTTCAGCATTTTTGAACATGTAATTGATGTCCTTTCTTTATTTGAAAAATAATAAAAAAAATTATAGCAATAGACTCTCCAGTGATGGAAATAAAATGGAGAGTGCTACAACCCTCAAAATAAATAAATAAATAAATAAATATGAACTTTCAAATTTCACTAGGACTTGAATTGTGTTACTTACAACTTTAATATTAAAATAAAAAGCATTACTAAATAGAAAGCAATATTATTTTATTACACCTTAATCCCTGAATTGACTTCATGATAAAAAACAATTAGATTTATATAACAACATATACATACTCAAATGAACTATGAGATACAGAAACAGAAAACTTCTTTTTTGTTTTGTGTTTGTAGTTGTTTATAGTTTGTGATAATTCTGTCTTTTTTACCTTATGCCTGGTATATTCATTGTGTGTCTTCAGGAAGGTGACGGGGGGGCACAGAGCTTTAGGGAAAAGAGTGAAAAATTGCAGCAGTGGAGTTCATTGAACATTGATGAAAGTGAACTATTTAACACATGGGTGGGGACAGAAGGGTGGGACTGGGAACAAGTGAGGGAACTGAAGACATTTCACAAAAGGAAATGTACTCATTACCTGATCCTTGTAATGAGAATCCATCTATAAATCACCTTAATAATAACAACAGAGAATTTTTTAAAGTCAAACAGAATGTTGCTTGTTAGAATTCTAGATTTTTTTTTGTTCATTGGTTTGAGCTTGTTGAGTCTATCTCTGAAAATAGCTACATTGACATTCATTGGGTGAATTTTTGAGCTACTAATAGAAAGAAGTCAATTATGATTGTATGTTTTTTCAGACTGATTCATTTATTTTTTAATCTAATTTGTATTATTTCTGTCTAGTGGTTTTTGGTTTTGTTTTTCCTGTTTTGTCAAAGACTTAGTGGTGCATCATTAGTGCTGATTTAAGATTGTTCTAATTTGTTGATGTACATACTCAAAGCTATAAATATTCCTCTGAGTATTGTCTGTGCTGCTGCTGTGTCCCAGAGGAGGTAGTATTTTGTGTGTTCATTTCCACTGAATTTCATAAACGTTGGAACTTTCCTGTATATCTCTTCAGTGACTCACTGATGATTTAACAATGTGTTATTCAATCTCTGTTGCTTTCAGAATGTTATGTGATGCCTTTTGATGTCGAGATCTAATTTGGTACCATCATGGTCTGACAGGATACAAAGAGTAGTTTCGTTTTTATTTTTGAATTATGAAAGATTTTCCTTGTGATATAAGATATGATCTAATTTGGAGAACATTCCTTGGGCTGCTGAGTGGAATATATATTGTGACACTGGTAGGTGAAATACTCTGTAGATATCTGTTAGGTATACCTTGTCAGTACAATTATTTAGCTCTAAAAATTTTTGCTAAGTTTTCACCTGGATGGCCTGTCCAGATTTGTTCAAGCAACCAACAATTTATTTGGATATATGCATGTTTTTAGGGTAAGTAGTATTTCTCTGATGAATTTCTCTAGGATTCAGGACATTGATATTTAGAATTTTTATATCCTTCTGATGGAGAGTTTTCTTTGTCAATATTTAATATCCTTCTTTGTCTCTTTTTACTTTCATACTACTTTTATTTTAAAGCCATTTTAATCTAATATTTGTATAGCTACTCGCCTGTTTATGAGGCCCATTTTTAATTTGTAAAGATGACTTACAGATGGGTTACAATTACATAAGTCAGATGATGAGCACATTTCTTTTTGAACAGTGTCACCTCTTCACACATATTCTCCCAGTTTTCCCCTTTCAAGCTCCCTCTCACATAAGTTGTATAGTTCATTTACAATGTAATGTCTATTGAGTAGCACTGCTGCATTTAAGCCTTTGTCCCACCATTTCTGTATTCCCCCTTGCCCTATCCAAAAGTACATATAAGATCAAAGGTGCAGAAATTTTAAAAAAATAGCATCAGAACACTGAAGGAAAGAGCAAAATAATAAAGAAACTCTCATAATCATTTCTTGGAGATCATTTTAATGAACATTATTTTATATGATAATATTCGTACAGCTATTGATCCTTTGTGATCCTCTCCAAAGGTCATCCTCCTTTGATCTCACTGTATAAATGTTTAGAATCCCATACAATTTATCACGTCCAAGTTTAATGTTTTCTCTTTTACCATCCAATTGTGTTTACTTGAAGAATTAGAGGCACATTCTACTACAACAAATGAGGGAAATTAGACAACCTATGTTTCTTTGAGTCTGTCTTTCTTCACTTAATATAAGTTTGTTCCAAGTCTTTCCATTTCCTTATGAATGGTGTAATATCATTCTTTCTGGATCAATAGAATCGCATCATACTGAAGAGTTTCTAACTGGCAACAAAAAAAGTTAGCAGGATATATAGAAAGAGAACAGAATGGAAGAAGATTTTTATTAGCTAAGCATTAGACAAGTGTTTTCATAACTAACCCATATTTAGAGATCAAAAAGTTAAACCCAACAAAAATAAACCCTCAAATAAACAAGAACCCAATTAATATATGGGATAAAGACTTAAAGATAACTTCTTAGAAGAAGTAAGAATAACAAATAGCTGCATCTCTCTCCATAAAAGAAATGCAAATCCAAACAACACTGAGATTCATCTCACCCTTCTTACAATGTCATTATGAAAAAACAAACAATCACAGGTACTGATAGGGATGTGGCCCAAAGGAAACTCTATTACACTGTTGGTGGGAATGTAATCTTGTTCAATCACTTTGGAAAACAGTATGGAAATTGCTCACAGAACTGAATAGAGAGCTACCCACCGGTCATTTATCCAATAGAGCAGAAACAAGGCCACACTGAAGCTACCAGCATAATCATGTTCATTATCGCATTATTTTCTGTAGCCAACATATGGAATCAGCCCAGATGCCTCTCATTGTTAAAAGAGATCAAGAAATATATATGTATATATAGATTATATATACATATATATATATATATCTAATTTTATTGGTCCCAATTTACAAGTATATATGTATGTATATAAATGTATGTATACAAACATATATGTATGTATATATATATATATACATATATATATATATACAAACATATAAATACATACATAATGGAATTCTGTTCATTCATCAGAAAGAATAACATTGCACCATTCTAAAGGAAAAATGAAACACTTAGAAATAATGTTAAGTGAAATAAAGCAGACCCATAGAAACTTAGTTTGCATGACTTTCCTCACTTGTGGTAGATAGGATTGTCTATAAATGTAAAAGTAAACACATTGGATGGTATGCAAGGAGGTACAAATGAATTAGCTGAAGTGTCAGAGTCCATGGAGAGTGAAAATACTATAATTCTCTTAAAAGGCTAAGTGAAAGCCAACAAAATGAATACCAGTAAATATGTAGTGCAAGAGAGGATAGTGGGGGGCAATGTGAGAGGGGTAGGAAATTGAAGGGGAAAAGGATAGAATACAGGCAAGAATCCATTGTATACTTCCCAGAATTGAAATATACAAAGCAAGGGGTAGTTTGAAATGAGGTTGAAGATGTTGAAGTGGTGACACAATTCCAGGTGCATTATACACCTAAACTGCTTTGTTAAATGGCAAGAAATTCCATAATATAATATTGAGATACATAAGGATTGGATGAGAGTGTTGAAAGGGGTGACATTGATCAAGATGCACTGTATCCATATACTGTTTCAGTGAATGGCAACCCCTTTGTAAAACTAAAGAAAATAAAAATATTCAAAAAATTAATTATGATAGTTGAATAGAGAGTTGAACCTCAATTCAATTCCCATTTAAAACTCGAAGACTTGGAGAATAAAATTCAAATAATAAAACCTTATGAATCTTTTTTATCAGAATTTGTGAAATTTAAATCAAAACTTTGCTTTTTGTCAGCCATTGGGCTGTTAAAATATTTCAAAGTAAGTGGCTTAAAAATATCAGGAGTATATTATCCATACTCCAGAAGCTTAAACATTGATTTTAAAAATGGTTATTCAAAGCAATTTTTTGTCTTATGGGGGTCAACTTTCTGATTCATAATAATCTATTTGCTGGGCGTTCACATGGCAGAGTAATTATATTGGTCTTCTTTCATCAGAATCATTATTGCAGGGTCATTTCTGAAAGGTAGATTCTAATGTCACCAGACAGGAGAATAGAATTTTAACGTGTGTATCTGGAAGGAGTTACATCGTCCAAAACACTTTGCTACTTTTTCTTTAACTCAGTGTGGTGTACTTTTGGATATTATTTCATAGAACATAATAACTTAAGGACAAGATTTTATCATGTAAATTATGAGAATTATTCTTCTTACAATGGGAAAAATTATAGTGATGGCAAAATGAAGTATGATTGTTTAGTGGCTCTTGAATCACAACATAGGTAACCATGTTAACGTGGTACAGCCTTTCTAAGGCCCTTCTGATGTATTTGAACAATCTGCAATGAGTTAATTGCTTTCAGAAATATTCATTTGTGCCAACAAATACAGATCTCCTTTCATTTTAATTAGAGTATGCTAATTTCTCTGATAAAACACATAATAAAATTGTTACAATTAATATAACATAAAGACTAATATTAATAGCATTATAATTACTAGTATTCACATTATATAATATATTGACATCCCTTGGTTACTTGAATTTTTAGAATATTTATAACTAAATGTAAATTGTTTGCAAATAATTATTTGATGATGTATGGAAAATGAGAAAAATATTTGCATACATATTTACTACAGATGCAAACAGATTCACCTGGGTATTTCTGAACCTTCATTTGTTGGTTTCATTCATGCATTAGGAACATGCAGAGAAATGAAAATTGCAAACTTGCATTTACTAAAGGGTTAATTACAAGTTTATGTTGGGCTAAATAGCACATTTTATAAATTAAATTGTTTTTGTCCCTTCCTTCCTCCCTCCCTTCCTTCGTTTCTTTGTGCCTTAATTCCCTCCTTTTTTCCTTCCTTCCTTCTTTTCTTCTTTCCTTCCTCCCTCCTTCCCTTCATCCCTACTCCTCTCTCTCTTTCTCTCTTCCTTCCTTTTCTTTCCTTCTTTCTTTCCTTCTTTTTCTTCCTTTCTTTCTTTTACTCAGACTATCTCTTATGGCTATAGAAAAAATACCAACTCTTATACTCAAAGGTGTTATAAGTAATTATAAATACACTATATTAACATTAATTTTAATGATCTAAGTTGTATCTTAAGACAAATGATAATAAAAACAACTTCACAAAATTTCAGGATATGTAACAAATATTACTTTCCATGATATTGTTTATTTCTTTAAACTAAAATAAGAATTTATATATAATATTGTGTGTGTGTTGTTCTTGTGATTTGAACTCTAGACCTATCCCTTGATTTTTTACCTAGCAAGGACATTGCTCTAACATTTGAGCCACAACTCCACTTCTGGCTTTGTGTGTGTGTGCGTGTGTTCTGATGTGTGTGTGATTAATTGAGATGCGACTCACAAACTCTTGGCAAGTCTGGCCTTTTTTTATTTTTATTTTTTAATTGTGAAAATACTTTACAGAGGGGTTATAATTACATGAGCAAGGTAATGAGTACATTTCTTATCAAGCATTATTGCCTCCTCCTTTGCTTCCCCCTCCCAAACCTTCCCATCTACCCCCCCCTCTGCCTCTCACCCGGCCAAAGTTGTAAAGTTCATTTTACAACATAACGACTTTTACACCTCATAGTTTTAATGGGTCCACCTTTATCCTTATTTAAACCATTTGTTTTTTTCCCTTCCACTCCACAAATTGTACCAACATCAAATACAATGAAAGCAGTGGGTGAGGGACATATCTGAGACAAGCAGCAAAGGTCAGATAAGTTGATGTTAGGTGAAATGGACCCCAAAATAAGTATTCAAATGTTTTTTTCTTGTAATTGTTTCTAACATATTTATAAGATGATATCATTGTTGTCAAGGCTGGCTTTGAACTCCAGCTTCCTGAGTAGTGAGGATTACAAGCTTGAGATACCCATATTCAGCACTGATATAATATATGTAAGAATAAAATAAATTTCTTATTATTTGAATTCTAAAGGCTCAATTTAACAAATTAATATTTAGATATTTATTTAGTTAGTGAATCTGAACCTGCAGTGTGAAAAAAAAGTTTTCATTTTTATGAAAAAATATACACTCAAAGGTTTAAATGACAGAATCTTTGCCCAATTGAAATACTCTAATATTCAAAAGTGATGAAGGGATCGTTAATCAAATTTCTCATGTAAGCTAAAAGCAATAGGCTCTGTTAGGGTGAATGAAGTAATTTTTCATTAAATTAAATATTATCTACTGTGGTCACATGATTTTCTCTTCTTTTAAACCAAAACTTTTTTCGACATAAAATATAGATTCATACATTTTTGGAGTATATAAAATCTTACTTACTAGTTATTTATTTCTGAGGTTTGAGTACTGAGACATTTCAGAGAAACACTGAATTTCATGTATTTTATGTCAACAGTGATTTTTAGAAATTGAATCAGTCTCCATATGAAATAAAGCAAGATCTTCCATTACATGGAATTATTCCTATAGACTTGAATATAACTTATTTTTGAATGGTAGGAAATTCATATTATTCCTACTCTATGGAATAATTAAGAAATAAATGATTGTGATAGTATTTATTTTTCCTTCAACTAGAAAGAAAGAATCTAACTATAGATGACAAAAACTTGAATAGAAATGTCATAAAATTTTGAAAAATTAAAGTCATTATGAGTTAGATGAAATAGTCATTTTTGAAGGTCACCAAATGAAATCTCTGAAGCTTCCTTATCTGTAAATAAAATGTATTTGCACTCAAAATGTTTCTCCAGCAATGGTATAACCAAACCACCTCCATGCCAAATAGCTTCTTTGATTAATTCAAGTAAATATTTAGGAACAGCAGTTATCACAATGTATAGAAATATCTACCCAACACTCTAGAAATTAAATCTGAAATAATAAAGGATTGAGATTAATAATTAGCTTTCACTAAGTTGCCATAAAGAGGTGAAACCTTTCATGTGGGCATAGTTGTAGAGATTTGGTCGCTGAGAACTTGTGATCAAAGGTGTTCAGATCAAAGTCCTTTCCTCCTCTTCCTTCTTTTTCTTCTCTGTCTCCTTCTCCTTCTTCTTTTCCTTCTCCCTCTCTCTCTTCCCTCTTCATCCTTCGCCCTCTCCCACTCCTATTCCTGTCTTCCACGAATACACATATTCCAACACATATTCCTGACATGGGGTACTGTGCCACCACCAACCCAAGTCAATGAAGATAAGAAACATAATCTGAAATGTATAAAATCAGAAGTCAAGTTTAATCTTTCCCCCTCTTAAGTTAATTTTATAAAGTATTTTTTCATATTAATAGGATGCTCTCATTTATTATATGGGATAAGATTTACTGGAAAAAATCTAACCAACATCACCCTAATGAAATGATTGATTAAATTAATATTATATTAGGACAAATCTACTTTAAAATATCAGATATAGTTCAATACAAGGCAAAATATCACCTCTATGATTTCATATAAAAGACAGCAGCATACAATCTGTTCCTCAAGGAAATTGACCTATAATTGGCAGTATTGTCAATTTCATAAATGATTTAAGAAGACTATAGAACAAATTTCAACTCAAATTGCATGATATAATATTTACTTTGTCCCCTGTATACCATCTTTGTCTGGTTCCCAAAATGACTTGTATTTTATCATATTTTTAATTAACTTTCAGTAGTTGTGTGGGACTGGCTGTTTGACAAAGCAGTATATTAACAGTGCATAGTGAGTTTTTTTTTTTCTTTTTCCTCTCCTGAGGTTTGAACTCTGGGTCTGGGGGCTGTCCCCGAGCTCCTTTGGATGTATGCTAGAACTCTATCACTTGAGGCACAGCAGCACTTTCTGATTTTTCTGAGATTTAATTGGAAATAAGAATACCACAGACTTTCTTGCTTGGACTGGCTTCAAACCTCAATTTTCTGCCTCCTGATTATCTGGGATTACAGCCGCGAGCCGCTAGTGCCTGGCTGAATAAAATGCACCTTTTTTTTTTTTTTTTTGCCTAGTCCTGGGGCTTGAATTCATGCCTTGGCAACGTCCTTGAGTTTTTTTCCTCATGCTAGTACTCTATGACTTGTGTGATAGTGCCAATTCCTGCTTTTTTGTTTATGTAGTACTGAGAAATCAAACCCAGGGCTTCACACATGCAAGTCAAGCATCTATCACTAGCCACATTCCATGGCCAATACAATGCATCTTATGATCATTATCCCTCATCCTTCTCAATCCTACCTCATAGCTCAATTTACATGAATTTGTAGAATACTCACTGTCTCTTAATGTCATATATAGGCACTCAGAGGACATATCACAGATCATATTTTCTTGATGGTCTTATACATCAACATACTAAAGTTGTGCATTATAGAATTCTGTGATTTTAAATTCTAAATTATCACTCAGTTTAACCCACTACTATTCTAAAAATTTTCCTAAGGTTAATGCAAATGCAATCTGTGATTCTTCTATAAAGTCCAATGATTCTAAAATATTAAAGAGTTGGAGTAGGAACATCACCTTCAGTTCAGGAACATTTTATCATTACTACCCTCTCAAAATACTCAAATATTTATTAATAGTCATTTCCTGTCATCATTTCAACCTACTCTCCCTTTGAGCAGCTATTATTTCATATTCTACCTCTACAGATGTGCCAATTTTAAAAACCTCATATAATTAGAAAATGTAGTCTATTTTATCCATTTCTCCCATGTAATATCACTGTTTCCAAAGTAAGTCCCTGTAAATTTTTCTCATGGATAGAGCATATTTTTTGTATGCATGTGTATATTGGAATAACATCCTCAATGAGCATTTCCATGTTTTATTATATGATATTATGAAGGGTTTTGCTATGTATATTCTTGTACATGTGTCTCATTGGACATATGTTGTAACCTATTTTGTATATAAAATTATAATTCAAAATATTGGATCATAGAGACAATTCTATGTGTAATGTCTTAAAGATTTCCAGTATATTTAAGAAACTGACTATATCATTTTAAGTGCCAAGCACCAATGTATAAGGATTGCAATTTCTACATAATGGTTGTGCAGGGCTATCTTATTCTTTCTATTTTCACTAATCTCTATATGTATGTAATATCTAGGTATGTTATGATCTTTCCATATGTTCCTTGATTGTTGTTATATTACTATAGAGATATGTATTTGGATTTTTGGATAACTTATTCAGGTTGGTTAAAGTATTTCATTGGCATTAATATGCTCTTAATATATTTCTGATTCAAGTCTATTTAAATAAATATATATGTGTACACACTACATGTACATATGCATATAGTCATACTTATATGTGTATATATTCAAATACCTATATATGTATACATATATAAGAATATACAGATGTGTACATACATGTATATATAGCGATACATATATTATAATTTTTATTTGTCTGTAAGTTATTGGCTCATGCCTGTAATCCTAGGCACTCAGGAGGCTGAGATCTGAGCATCATGGTTCAAAGCCAGCCTGTGCAGGAAAAGTCGATGAGACTTTTATCTCCAATAAACCACCAGAAAGCCGGAGGTGATACTATGGCTCAAGTAGTAGAGCTCTAGCCTTGAGTGGAAGAGCTGAGGGACAGTGCCCAGGCCCAGGGTTCAAGGCCCAGAACCACCACCACAACCAGCAACAAGGAAAAGATTACTGACTCAAAAAGCAATAGTATTAAGCAGTCTTAAAGATAGGATCAAGTCTAACATTTTAGAATTATCTTAGATACCAGCAACTTTCGAGTCCAATGAGCCATGAGCCCTCAGCATGTTGACTGAATTTCTTAGTTTATTTACACAATCATTATAAGTATCCATTTTCTCATCTATCTTTCTTTCATTTCACCACAGAATGTGTATTTATCCTTTATGTCATACTTGAATACCAAAGCCTTTGGAAGATAGTTATTAATTGGTGCATATTAATTATATGAAGATATCTTATTGCAATAGCTTACATTCTCACATATTGATGAAGGGCCTGATTAACCCGTTTCTGGCTTTCTCCATTTCCATTGCCCTTTATATTTCAACTGTTTTCTTTGAATTTCTTTATGCTACCTTCACACATTGTCAAAATGTATTTAAGTGCTACTTACTCACCATCATTGAAAATTATACAATGCTGAATATAAAAGCAAACATCTAAATAAATGGAGACATAATTTTTGTCGATTGGAGGATACAATTGAGAAAAGATATAAATTGTCTCTTCCCCTTTTTTTGGTCATTTATGGGGCTTGAAATCTGGTCCTGGCACTGTCCTTCTGCTATTCATTTCAAAGTGAATGCTCTACTCATTGAGCAACTGTGCCACTTCTGGTTTTCTGGTGGTTAATAGGACATAACAGTCTTACAGATATTCCCATTCCAGCTAAATTTCAACCACAATCCTCAGATCTCAGCCTCCTATGCAGCTAGGATTACAAGCATAAGCAAACAGCAATCAGCTTCATAGTTTTATTTATGTTTATGACAATTTCTAAGAACACCTGACTAGCACTCTTTGAGTCATTGACAAAGAAAAATAATCTGGAATATATTTCTCTGTCCAATATTAAAGCTATTAGTGTAAAATTGTTGTATTTGTAGAGGAAAGATTATCCAGCTCAATGGGTCTGTAGGGCACCAGTTTAGATCCACATAAATATTATCAAGGAATATTTTATAAGGGGTAAAACCAAACATTTGTGGAATGATGTTCTGTTTAATAAGTGGTGATACATTAGGCAGTATTTGGGAAAATTAAAAAGTGAACATTGACTTAAACACAACAATTTATTCAAATGTTAACTTCAAGCAGGATTAAAACGTGGCATATAAAACAAAAAGAGAGATGGAAATTTACAGCAACGGAAGATGTTTTGACAATTTTGAGATTTGGCATTAAAATTATAGGAAAGGAAAATGAAAGAGTTGAACTCATTGAAAGTGTAAAACAATTTAGCCTATGAAAATTCATATACAAGTGGTGAGCAGGTGGCTCATGTATCTTATCCTAGCTACTTGAGAGGCTGTGATTTGAGTTTTGCTGTTTGAAGGCAGCCCACAAAATAAACTCCCTGATAATCTTATCTCTGATTAATCATCAAAAAAGCCAGAAGAGAGGCATGACTGAAATGGTAAATTGTTAAAAAATTGCAACAAATCTCAGGGACCCTGAGTTCAAGCCCCAGGACCAAACAAGTTTGAATCAACTTGATATAATGTAACGGTTATAAATTTTAACAATTAAATCAATGAATATTACACAAAAGGCATAATTGTTTTCTTAAAACAAGTAATGGAACCATGAATTTCTTTCACTTTACAATTCATGTTTTATGTCACTTTAATTAGCAGACTTCCAGGAGTAAAACTAAATATATTAATTGTACACCACAAGAAGAAAAGTGATTATAGTTAAGAATAGATATTTCATCCTAGCCAGAAGATAAGTTTTTGAGCATTCTCTCTAAAAAGAAATTTTACATGCAGAAATTAATGGATATGATGTAGTTTTATTATTACACAACATATAAATGAATGGGATTATCAAGCAATATTTCATAGCTATGTAAAAAATAATTGTGTAGCTAGGAGTCAGTGGCTCATGCTTATAACCCTAGCTACTAAGAAGGCTGAGAGCTGAGACTCAAGGTTCAAAGCCAGCTTAGGCAGGAAAGTCCATGAGACTCTTATTTCCAATGGGCCACCAGAAAACTGGCAGTGGCTCAAGTGGTAGAGCACTAGTCTTGAGCTGAAGAGCTGAGGGACAATGTCCAGGCCCAGATTTCAAACCCCACTACCAACAAAAATTAAAAATAAACAGTTACAAATAAACAAATATTTTGAAATAAATGTGAAAAATATATTCTAACAATTTTGAAATCCTTACTAGGTATACTAGGTTATATAAATATAAAGAATTGCTTTCTGGATTAGTTGTCATTGAGTCAAATTTGTAAATCACACATTTTCATTCAATTCATATTTGTATATTTCTATACTTATATACTTTAAGTATAATTAAGTGATAAGTGAAAGGCAATACTGTTTTAGGAATCTCCCTTGGCTTTCTATAATTAAGCCTCCTACCCTAAAATCAATATGCCCTCCAAAATAGTCAGACGTTTCATCTCACTGGAGAAGAAAAGTATAAGCCATAATCATTGCTAGAACAAGTAACATTTCACATGTATTTCACTTAGTTTAAGAACCAAAACATTCAAATCATCTTAATAATGCCAGTAATAGCAAAATGTCTTCTGAGCTTTTCAGTCTTTAAGGAGATGAAAATCTTTAATTATACATCTATTTTTTTCTACATAACATCCTATATCTTAGGAAGATATTTTTTGGTAACCCTCTGTTCCTGATTAGAAGACCGGAACAAAGGCAATAATGAAAATAGCCAAGGAAAATACTTGAAAACTATTAAAAAAGCAATCACAGACACTCTTGTTTTCATCAATTTCAATGAGAATGTACGTAAAAGTATCACGTTTTGTTGCATTTAAAGAGCAATAATTAAACTTTAATTAGCAGTGAAGAAGGGAACAGAAAACTTTGTTTGAAGACAGCTTGACTTTGAACAATTCAACACAAGCATAATGGATTTATCTTGTTTTTCTATGCAGCTGCCAAAATAATAGAGAGCAACACCCAAAGGCAGGAAAACACCTAAGTCAAAGCAGTAAACTTTTGTCTATAAAATAGTTTTGAGGGTCTGACTCTTTCAAAGTCAGGCTTGCAAAGAGGAAAGTGTATTTGCTTTGGAGTGAACAATAAAAATATAAAAATCCTCTATTAATGTTTATCATATTTTGATTAGGACTTCTTGTGTTGGAGAAGAGTAAAGTTATGAAAAAGTTCAAGATTATTGGACTATTCCCCAATATCATTATTATTCATCAGCTATAGCTATGGAAGTAGCCTTGATTACTCTTAATATCAGTCTTCTTTACATTTAGAAGCATTGTTTGTTTCTGGGTTATAAGCTGCAAACACTTGAGTGTTAATAAAGGGTCATTTCTTAAGAGTGGAAAGATGCTGTGCATACAAACCTAAAATATCAAAGACTTAGAATAGTGGAAACTATTTTCTAGCCATATCACAATCTGTAGATGTAGATTTTGTTTCAAATTTTTCCAGGGGAACCATTTTTGTTATCTTCTTTTTGACCATCTAGTGATCCTATACCATCCTGGGATGGCTGTATGCCGCGGACCGGGTTCTGTCGGGACGACGGAGGACACCTAAGGGAGGAACCTGGAATAGGTGGGGAGATGGCAAACAGACAACTCACACACACTAGGAGTGGATGCTGAGTGCGATTTAATGCAGAGGATAACAAACTTTTATAGCAAAAGTCTCCATGAGAAAGGGCAAAAGGTTACACAATCTTGCTGCAGGGCTTCTTTCTTGGGTGGTCACCAGCTGGTCGCCTGAAAGGGCAAAAGGTTACACAACCTTGCTGCAGGGCTTCATTCTTGGGTGGTCACCAGCTGGTCACCTGATAGGCACTTGTTTCCGGCTTATCTCTAAGAAATATAATGGGTTTCGATGTTTTGTCATCAACTAACCATTACCTTATTTCTATAGAGGCCTTAACTGTCCCATAAGATCTTTCCTGTTCTTTCCTCAATAGCAAGGTCACCGAGGCCTACATCTAGCAAGTCTTTTAGTAAATGAAAGAGAGTAACAAGAAGTTCTTTCTCCTAAGTAGTTATCTCAGCAATTGCCATACATTCCTTCTATTCTAGCCGCGCCTACAGCTTCTTGTAAATCTCTTACAAACAATTCCTTCTGCTGAAATGACATCATGAAACCCCCAATATTTACTTATGACTTGTCTACTAGCCTCCATAAGAGGGGTTTTAGGTTAGCACTTAACTCTAGTGAGTTAGTCATATTTTTAAGACACTCATCAGATATTGGAGTCGCCAACACTCTTAAGAAAGAGCTTTGAATAAGGGAACGTTGACAATGAGCAAGTACAAAGAGCAGTAGAAGCAGTAAAAGATTAATAGGCACTCTTATGCAGTGAAGAAAGGCAGAAACACATCTTTTCCCAGGGGTTTTTCCAGCCTTTTCCCAGGAGTAGGCCTCTTAGAAGCCCTATTCTCCGAGGTAGACTTCGGTGAAGTCCCAAAACTTGGAGATAGGTTTCTGTAAAGCCCCATTCTCTGAGGTAGACTTCGGTGAAGTCCCAAAACTCAGAGATAGGTCTTGAAGCCCCTATCATGGTCTGATAGATGGTCTCCCATGCTAAGCAGACTCTACTGGGGTCGGCGTGGCAGCTGTACATTTACTGGATTCTCTAATTGCTGTTGGAAAGTTAGGAGGGATAGAAAATTGAGTTTTTGTATTTGTTTTACCTTATTTTTTTATTACTTTAAAAACTGTAACTCAAAATGACATAAATTATCTTTATAATGTTAGGAGACAGATTTCATTTCCATATTCTTACCCTAGACTTCTACATAATTTTGGTATTTAGTGATCCCCAAATGTGAAAATAAAGATAAGAAATCTCTTATTTAAATATTATTTAGAATTTCAAGTTTTCTTTATGTAAGGCCCGTAAGTAGTATGCACATCATACATGTGTACAAAGCCAGTGGCAACATTTTCTCATATTCTCAAAAACTAAGAAATGTGGTGTCCCTGTAGTTGCATCAGGAAAAGGCTGTAGTTGAATTAGTTTACTAATCTAAATCTGCTGTAAAATATTTCTACACGTTAGTTGGCTTGAATTATCCGTATTTATCATTTTGCAGTTCTAAAGGATAGAAATTTAAAAGAAGTCTCACTAGATTAAAATCGAGCCACCTACAGAGCTAAAATATTTTTCAAATGATTCTAGTGGAAAAAGCATGTACTTGCTGTTCTGCTTTCCAGAAATTCAGAATCTGGGTTGTTGTTGTTTCCTTTATTTTCTAATGTAGCATCTTTACATGTCTCTGATGGTTGAAACCTCATCATGTCCTTTCAAACTACACCTGGGACTTTAAAGTACCCATTTGAATATATTTCCCCTATCTGATAATTCTTCATATTTGTGTTCATTGGATTATGAAAGGTGATTATTTTACAAACTTATATACATATAATGCAAATGTACACTTGAGGGATTAGTTATTTGGGGAAGACAGATATTATGGAAAGGTATTTTGCTATGTAAAATGAGTGTATAGCATTCTTTCTACTATAAACTGTTATCCTTTCATTAATTTTGAACAACATATTTCTTCAATGAAATATAACTAGAAAAAAATTAGTCCCTGAAAGCAACTAATCATGATTAAAACCTTGTCATGTACTAGAAATCCTAAATGCCAGAGAGCAGCTCCTGAAGTAGTTGTGGAACTATCACTTTTTGTATATTCTGCTTACAATCTTCTCTTTTCAAGAGCATTTGATTGTTATTATTTTGGAATTATGTTTAATATTTATTTGACTGCTATTTTTAAAAATGCATTACCCAATACTGGTTCTCTTTTTCTAACTTTTTTGGGTCTATTCTATTTCGGGAAGAAACACATCCATTTGAATTACATTAACTGCTTATTGAAGTTGAATCATCATGGAGAGGAAAAGAAGAAAAAAATATGTCTCTGTGGGTATGTCAAGGTAAAAATGTATCTACAGGCTATTTATCTTAAAATCATCTAATTTTCATTATGTTTGGATTCTGATAAAATTAAACCTCTCAACTCACACAATGTTAATGCAGTCTTATTTCATGCCTCCCAAAAGCAAACAACAAACTACTATTTATTTTAAAATTATTTTTAATTTTTTAGTTATCTTTTTTTAAAAAAACTATATTTTTAAAAAGTTAGCCAAGGCAAATGGTTCACTAGCTATTTAGAGTCATGTTCAGAGTCTATGGTGAAATCCAGAAAGTGAAAAAAAATCATGTTTTTATTCTTCCTTGAGCCACTCTGATTTACTTCATCTATTTCTGAAAGAATAAAATTCTGGCTTTGAAGCCTTTTGCTTCATATCCACAATGTGTCATTCTTCCTTAATTAATAGGAGAATTTGGAGAAAAGATGAGAATCCACAATAGAAAAAGGAGAAGAGGAAAAGAGAAGGAGAAATCTAGATATTTTTTTCTTCCTCATCTCAATCACAAGATCTGGATAATGAGTGTGGATATTAGATCCAGTGCTCTAGAGTGATTAAACACATCTATAGAAATAGATAACCCCACAAGTGATCACATGGAGAATGCTTATTTATAAAAAATTGTAATATCGCTCTCTGCTCTTTTCTAGCTCTATCTGCTGTCTCTCTGCTCTAGCTTTCTCTGCTCTCTATGCTCTTTTCTAGCTCTTTCTGCTCTCTGCTCTCTCTCTGTTATTTTCTAGCTCTTCTCTCTCTCTTTCCCAGCTCTCCCTCTTTCACAGCTCTCCCAGCTCTCTTTCCCAGGCCTTTCCCCACCGCATTGAGTACCAAAATGGCCTGGTGCCTGTCGGAATGCTCTATGTAGTACCTGCGTTACCTAGGCAACTTGGACACCTGGAAGAGGTCACATCTGAATTTGATGTGGCCATACCTTTCTCCATAGTTCAGGCCCAGACGCCCTCTCTCTGCTCTTTTCTAGCTCTCTGTGCTCTCTGCTCTCTCTCTGCACAACCTCTGCTCTTTCTGCTCTTTTCTAGCTCTCTCTGTTCTCTCTGCTCTTTTCTAGCTCTTTCCTCTCTTTGTTCTAGCTCCCTTCTCTTTCCTAGTTCTCTCTCTTTCCCACTTTTCCCAGACACGCTCTCTCTCTGCTATTTTATCTCTTTTTCCTCTCTCTTTCCTCTCTTTCCCAGCTCTCGCTCTTTCCCAGGCCTTTCCCAGCCACGTGGAGTGCCAACCTTGCCTGTTCCCAGCAGGTCTACTGAATAAACCTACCCTTTACCTGAAAAAAAAAAAAAACGTAATATCTTCCAATAGGAAATGTTATCAATTTGTTTAGTTCTTGTTTAGGATTTGTTGAATTCTGGTGTGCTATAGCCAGCTATCATATATATATATATATATATATATATATAAAAGAATGGTAAGAAACTAGCAACTTAATATATTCTAATATTAGCTTAGTTCTGCCTGTGTTATATGTATGAGGCTGTGTTTGAGTTTTGCCTCAATTTCACATGCTACACTCTTCCAACACATAAGTTGAAAGAAGACTCCCTCTGTAAATATGCTATTTTTATAGCTAAGGAGAAAAAGACACAGATAATGAGATAGAAATCTTCCCCTAGAAATAGCCTTTCACCACTTCTGGTTCACTTTTGTAAGCTGAAGTAAGTCACATGACCCATCTTGACACTGCAGAGTAGAGGTAAATCTCACCTACAGGAAGCTGATTCAGGACATAGAGTAATATGCCAAGATATGCAACACTTGAGATAAAGAGGGAAAAAAAGAGAACCATAATACAATCAATCATACTTGCCATCACATGTCTCTGCAGGAAGGATGCTATTCCGTTCCTTATTTTCTAAAACGACTGAGATCTTCAAATCATGTCTTTTATGTTTGGATGTTACAGAAATTAGAGAACATTTTGATACTGAAACAGCATAAAATTTCAAAGAAAGTTGGAGTAATCACTTCAATACTACCTTTTGTTCTCCAAAAAAAGAAACCATTTTATGGACAAAAATTTGTAATTTCTTACCTAGTATCTTATTTTTCCAGAAATGGATTTTGTTAATATATGTGACTATCCACCAGAATAAATGTCTTCATTTATCTGCATCTTGTGCAAACAGCAAGTCAATTAGATGTAAGTGGGAGTTCATCGGTAGCACTTTTTAAAAATGCAAAAAATGTGGACAGGGAGCCAATATACATATTTTTCCACCATCACTTACTTCATCCTCCTTCTTCCTTCCTAAGAAACACACCCAATCAATAAAAAGGCGTACATATTTGGTTCTTGACCTGGAAAGTGGAAGCAGAATGTTATGGATGTCTGGGATGACAGTTAATAGTGTTTTACATAATAATATCACATACAACAGCCCTAAGAGTCCAGCAGGTCTTAACACTACTTCCTTAGTGATGTGATCGGAATGTCAGCCTTACTGGACTTAGTATTGTTTTTCACTTCCTTTTCTACCACTTGGCCAAAATTGTAATACATATTAACCGAATGAAAAAGTAATGTCATCTTAAGAAATTCTTATTGCAACAAGACATTATGTCGAAAAAACAACTTTACAACTTTGGCGGTGGTTGGGGGGGAATCAGAGGGCAGGGATGGTAAGGGGAAACAAAGGAGGAGGCAAAAATGTTTGATAAGAAATGTACTCATTACCTTGCTCATGTAATTATAACCTCTCTGTACTGTATTTTCACACATAAAACTTATTAATATAAAAAAAGAAAGTCATTTAGGGCTCTGGAATGTGGTTTCATGGAACAGTTATTGCTTAGCATGCATGAAACCACATTAACAGAAAAAGAAACACTGGAAGTGGTGTTTTGCCTCAAGTGGTATAATGCTAGCCTCGATAAAAAAAAAAGAAGCTCAGGAACAGATCCCTGGCCCTGAGTTCAAGCCCCAGGACTGTCAAAAGAGTCATTTAGCTAGGAAATGCAAAATAAAGAACCCATACTTGGAATATATAATTGCTCCTTCCAACTGATACCTATCAGTAGTCCTTAATTAATGTACTTTACCTATATTAGAATACTGTGTTGAACAACAAAAAAAAAAACGTTTTGTTGATAGGTCATGGCAATTAATACCAAGAATGTGCTTAGATATCAATGAAGATTAATCCTGGAAATTTAAAGATTCCAGGCTCTTGAGTGGCCACTGCTAATCACAATCAGAAGGGTAGTATAAGTGAGATTTGGAAATCTTTTTGGTAAGTTATAGCACCAAAAAGGCAGAGGTTAATTGATAGTTTTGACAGAAGGAATAACTCCAGATGGAAGGAATAAATGATAATAATAACTAAGTTATACCATAAACTGTTCTAGAGAACCATTTTTGATTATAAATAACCAAATAACTTAGGCTAGTTAGTAATCTCTGTGTGATAAGTTGGACATACTTCTATGCTGCTCTTTCATACTTGATCTCCTTTGCTTTCTACAAACCTGTCTTTCTCTATTTCTCTATGAACAATTTCTCATACTAAGTCCACATATGCAGACAACAGAGGATGCTAATGTAAGAGTCCCATAGGTCATGATTCATTAATGTAAGAACATGGAAAAAGAGGACATATTTATTGCTACCTTCATTTTATTGAAAAGCTGCAATGTCACACCATTTGATTCAAATTTCCATTCTTTGTCAACATAGTGTCATTAAGTGTACATAAATGCAAATATGAGCTGGGTGCTGGTGACTCACACTTGTAATACTAGCTACTCAGGAGGTTGAAACCAGAGGATTATGGTTCAAAGCCAGCCTGGTCAGGAAAATCCATGAGAATCTTATCTTCAATTACCACCAGAAATCTGGAAGTGGTGCTGTAACTAAAGTGGTAGAGCCCTCAACTTGAGCTGAAATGCTGAGGGACAGCGCCCAGGATCAGATTTCAAGCCTCATGACCAACAGAAAAAGTTCCTCAAAAGGCACGACGAAGTCAATACTAATCTTCCCAAGCAGAGAACATAATTCCAAAATAATTCAGTGCACCTACTTTTGCTGAGTTAAGTTATGCTTTCTTTGCTGAACATATTCTCTTCTTTTAAAAATTTGTCGAATACTAGCTTTATAATAAACTTCATCTAACATGTCTTGGTTCAAAAGAGAAATCCATACAGTTGATCTCATTTGGATTTATTACTGTCTCAAAGCCAACAGGCAGAAGAGTCTGTCAAACTCTTATCTTTAATTAAACACCAAAAAATCCAGAAGTGGAGTTTTGGCTCAAGCAGTAGTGTACTAGCTATGGTGGCAGGAGGGCAGGAAGGACAACTGTTCAGGGTCAGGGTCCAGACTCTGAGTTCAAGCCCCAGAACCAGCACAAACTAAACAAACAAACAAGCAAAAAACGTCCACATATTTATTTTGGACCATCCTTAAAGCACTGGTTTGAAAAGAGGCTCCTTTTGCTGATCATACTCACTGGATCCTGCTTTTTGGAATCCTTATTGCTATGGTGAACTCAGGACCAGATTAAAGTAATGGATAACTGACTCCTGCAACAAGACAATCATGTCAGGAGTGAAATATCTAGGCACAAGTTACCTTTAAACCTACATGTCTTTGTTTCTTTGCAGCAGAACACTTTTAAAACAACGTTATTTCCTTTTTATCTATGTTGGCCTTCAAATGGCATATTGTTTCCTTTTGTAATACTCTGAACTAGAAATTTACAGACAAGTTTTATGTGAGTAAAAAACACACTCAAAAAAGTCAGGGACAGAGTTTCCTTCAAGCTTTGAATTCTTTTCTTGTACAGTAAAGCGAGCGCACAAATTAAGTTGAACTTGTCATTTCTCTATGTTCAATTCCTCTCTTGGAATCAGTTTCCACTTCCAGTAACAGTTCCTTCCAGTTACTTCAAGTAACAATCTATGGTGCTGCTCCAGGTAAAATGAACGTTTTGTGGCTTCATTGAAATAGCACAAGTACATCTTTGTACATGAGATAAAGTGCTTCAGAAACAACTTAGTCATGAGAAAATACGGAATTTAAATCACTTATAAAACATTGTACATGTACATACAGCCATATAAAATGATGTTAAGTGAAATGGACTCCAAGATAGGACACAACTTGATTTTTCTTTATTGTTACCTAACAGGTACTATGTGATTTTTTTTTCTCTTCTATTTTCTACCACCATGGTATAACCCCTGTTTTTACTGTATTTGATGTCGGTGATCTGCATCTTGCATATGCCTTTTTCTAATGTGTGTGGGGGGGAAGGGAAATAATAAAATGCTGAAACAAGGGTACAGTATGACCCATTGTAACAATGAGTTCTACAAGACACTATGTAGAAAATGAACTTTATAACTTGGGGAGGGGAAGGGGGATTTGGGGCGGCGAGGAGGAAAGGGAAGACGGGAAAAACAAAAGAAGAGGTAACAATGCTTGATAGATTATGTACTAATTAACTTACATATATAATTCTAACCCTCTGAACAACATTTTTACAATAAAAAACATGAAAAACCATTATCCTGGAGTACATTAAGTTCAAATTTCCTAAGTCCTCTATAAATTAAGACCAATTTTAAGTGAGAAGAAGGTTCTCAGAAATATGTGTGTGTGTTGTACATTTTTTCACAAATGTACATAAGTTAACAGTAGGAGAAACAATATGAATAATAGGAGAAAAAGAAGTTCTGTGTTTAAGTATGGTTGTTCAATACAGTATAGAAGACTCTGCAAATAAGACAAATTTGAAACAATAAAGCCAAGGCCAGTATGTATATCTATGGGAGTGATGTAGAGAAAGCATTACTACTCATTGGAACATGAAGGATGAGGCCACTCTGTTTCTTCTTCTATCTTTAAATCATGGCAAATAATCATGCAAATTTGTAAAAACTAGAAAGGAAGAATAATTCTAGTTTCAAAGCAAGTCATATATAAGAGCATGGACTTAACTGGAAAAAGAAAGCCATGTGGAGAGAGCAGGAATTATACTAGCAATGAACTGGTGGCTAAGTTCACATATCTTTTATTTCTTTACTTTTCTTTTTCTTTGGTATTTGTGGGGCTTGAAGTCTGGGCCTGGGCACACTTCCTCTACTCTTCACCTTAAGGCTAGCAGTCTACCGCTTGATCCACAGTGCCACTTCCAGTTTTCTGGTGGTTAATTGGAGATAAGTGCTAGAAACGTTCCTAATTGTGCTTGATTTGAACTGCAATCCTCAGATCTCAGCCTCCTGAGTAGCTAGGATTATAGGCGTGAGCCACTGTCATCCGGCTTAAGATCACATATCTAGCAGTGTACACTCAATGTATGTAATGTGTATGGTCATCTATCTTTATATGAATTCTTAAGTTAAAAATCTGGGCTACAGGTTACACTTTACACTCACAAAACTGTTTCAAGTTTAAAAAATGATACTCCTGGAAAGATAAAACCTAAGAATGTAAAGGATTCTGGGAAGTTCAGTTTGCATCCAGCCTGGGAAAAAAATATTTGCCACAATACCTATAATTAACCAGCCTAAACCTGCATTGTAAGAATGGCTGAAGTGATGGAATACTAGGTAGGAGCAAGACTGCTGAATAAGAGCTTGAGGATTTGGCATACATACACGCAAGCATGCACATACACAGAGGCACTTATATGTGTAAACACACACATGAAACAACTCTCAGAATGTGTAGAAAAAGTTGGAAAATAACAGTAAATATGTCCTGAGTAAGACTACGACAAGTGATAATTTTAAATATTAGAAAGTCCTCAAGTGAACTTTCCCCCAAAAAGCTTGAGAATATTACAAAGATAGGGACCAGAGATATTAAGAAAGTCAAGTAATCATTATTAAAGGGATCAGATCCATGGAGGAATGAATCAGAGAACCCTGTAGGTGCATCTGAAAATGTTCATATCCTGTGTCAAATGTTAGAACATCTTTGAAAATTGTACATAAACAGTCAAAGCAGTCAGTGTGGTGGATAAGATCATCAGAGAAGTTCAGAATTGCTAGCCTGTTTCTAGATTAAATAAACCAACAAACTATGGCAGGGCAATGTGATACAAGCCTGGAATTCTAGCACTCAGACTAAGATAGGAGATTAGAGAGTGGAATTACATAGCGATACCTTCCCTGGACCAGGTAGTATAATTTGTCTCAATAAAACAAGCCAAACAACAAGAAAGGAATACCCAGTTGGAAGTTTCGGCTAATTTTTTCACTATGTTTTGTTAAGTCAAGTTTCCTAGTGAAATGCAACTCATATATCATCCTCACTTCTGTTTTACATGCTCTCTTCATTACAGAACATTGCTAGATGCAAAATAGCTCATGATTCCCAATCAAAGATTTGAAAAAGTAAGCACCATTCTGTTGGATTCTAAAGAAATGATGAAGGATTACAAAAGCTTAAGCCTGGAGAAATAGCAAAGTTCATCTAATGTAGGACTTTGGAGACCTGCCTAAATTAGAATTTAGATTTGAAATAAATGCTTTTTGTTTGAAATTTCATATTCTCTAGGATACTACAAAAATGTTTTCAAGTAGAAGATTTAATTTAGAAATTCACAAATGATTCTGGCATTCTAATTACCTAGAATATTCTTTCAAGTGAGGTATAATTAGAAATTAGTTAATACATAATTCCAACAGTTCATGTATAACATGATAATCTGAATAATCTAGACAAAGTTGCCAACAAATGGATGCTATTAATATATAAATTTAGAAAAAGAGCAATTTTTTGAGGCTTTGGTGTAACATTGTATGAAGAGAGTAATTGTATGACATCTTTTTTCTTCTACCTATACATAACACAGGAAGAAATTTCCTTACGTACCTATTAATTACTCATACAATGAGGGAAAAAAGCTAGGTTTAATGCTTGTTTGTATTTTGTTTTTGTTGTTTAGTTTATGCTAGGGCTTGACCTCTAGGTCCGGGCACTGTCCCTGAGCCTGTTTTTGCTCATGGCTACTGCTCTACCATTGAACCTCAGTGCCACTTGTGTCTGGCTATTCCTTATGAGTTTATTGGAAATAAGAATCTAAGGAAACTTGCTACCTAGGTGGGTTTGATCCACAATCTTCAGATCTTAGTATTCAGATATTCTGATCTCCTGAATATCTATGATAGATAAAAATAATACATAATAAAATTAATATAAAATAATAATATAAATACTATTTGCAAGTGTTCTGATCTCAAGAATACCACTGGAGGGAAAATGATGCAGAAAAGTTTAGTGTAGTGTTCTTTGCACAATTGGGAGGGCATCACAGCAGAAGTGTAGTATTTTTTTCACAAGGTGATAAGCTACTCATTATGTGAATTTAGGCAATTTTAAGGTGCGCCTTACAAGTTGCAAATTCTTGGGCTAGGATAAAAACTTGGGATTGATTGTCATAGAAATAATAGCTTATTCTGATGAACAAATGTTTACTCTTCAGGAATTAATTATTATAGATAGGTCATAGTTTTATCTTCTACCAGAATGTGGCTATTTTTTCTATTCACTTTTACATATATAACATCACATTGGAAATTTCATCTATTGCAGAATTAATTAAAATGCAAACAGATACTGTTTTAAATGTCTCTGGCATGGCATGATCAGAATTTGAAAATGATTAGTTAGTAGTCATCTGAATTTTGAAGAATACATATATTCTGTCGTCGTAACAATTATTCAGTTTTAAAAGTTAGGAGTTTCCGTAGAATTAAACTTTTCTGTTTTAGTATGAGGTAATGGTTTTTTCAACATAAAGGCAAATATATTGTGAAGATATTGTATAGTTTGATAACATTCAAGTTGATGACGCTCTGATAAAGAAAGGGGGAATAGAATGGTATTTACTGTACCAATACAGTGAAATTATATTTTATGTAAGTTATTTTTTAATTTAATTTTATTGTCATGGTGATATATAGAAGAGGTTGCCGAAATTGTAGATGGTGAATACATAACATGTAGGACTTTTTATCCACTACCTCACTTTTCTAACAGTTTTCCTTCACCCCAATACCCTTCACAAGTTGTAATGTAAATTTCCATTATGTTGTCTTGTGAGCATTGCTATTACATTGGTTTATACTTTGTCCTTTGTCACGCCATGTTGTTGTTCCTCTTCCCTTCCCTAATTAAGATAAATATATATACAATAACACATGATACTGAAATCAAATACAGCAGGGGACAAACCATAGGGGAAAACACAAAAGAAAAAAGAATCACAGAGTACATTAAAAACAACAACCACGAAGAAAACCTTTGTTTCCATATGTAGGAGTTCATTTTGTTCATCATCATCTTATACATAACTACTGAGCCATTCTCCTCATCTGCTAGGATTATCCTAGATATTTCCTACTTGGTGTAAATTAGGGAAACCATGGAATCTCTTTCTTTGTGTCTTGTTTATTTTACTTAGTAGGATTTTTCCATTTCCATATGATATATTTACCACATTTTGTCAATTCGTTCATCTCCTGAGAGGCATATTGATTTAAAACATGATTGCATATAAGTATCACTTAGGGTCATTCAAAAATGACTGATGCCACCTCCCCAGATATTCTAAAATCATGATTTTTATGAAGATAGGATTTCATGGTGGTACAAGTGTTGAGATATCTGGATGAGTCTAATGTATATCTTGCACTGAATTAGGCAGGAAGATATCCAATATCATATGGGTTAAAATGGTAGTGACAAAATATTCCCTTGAGAAAGATAGAGGAGGCTTCCAGAAGTATGAACTAGTTCAGATAATTTTGAAGGATTTAGAAATGCAAGCTCAAGTATGTCTCTTTAAATAAAAATTATGTAATTGTTAGGGCAAAAGATGGGGAGGGGAAAGAAAACGACTGAGAGTAGATCATTTTCCCAAGTTAGAGTATAAAAAGACGTAATCTACAACTTCCCATTTAAAAAGAGTAATATACTAAGTCCCACTTAATTGAGGTACATGCAAAAAATTTACTTGGGTTTTTCCTACTTTAACCCACCAAAATAAGTGAAGTCTTATAAGAAAAATTATGTTATTTCCATTACTTCAACCTGAACACTAACTGTGATGAGCCCTCTTTTTCTCACTTTGCACTTGGAAAATAGTCCCTAAGTTGATGATGATGTGGCTGATTAGAGTCAGAGTTAGGGGCTTCTACTTGTACAATTATCCCCGAAGATTTTAAAGCAGTTTTTCCCCAAGATACCCAACTACATTTTCTTAAGCTGTACTTTGAACACACCCTCACACCTGATCACATAATTTGAAATTATAATTCAGCATTTCCTTGGCACATTCTACTTTGTGCCTTTCGCTTTTTTGCACATTCCTTTTGAGTTCATAGTTGCTCTCTTTCCATTTCATCTATACAAACTGCTAAGAACATTGTTCAACTACCACTTCTTGTTTGCACAAGACCAGTCTATGTATGAAAGTACTTTGTCCATATTAAGCAATAGGGTAGTACTCACTCTTTGAGGAGAAAAGTTCCACAGTGTAACCCTATGCCCACATTAGAGAATGTAGAATTTAAAGCATTTTGAGAAAAACTGATATTAGAATTGAAAATCTCCTTAGGTCAATTTCCATGGGGCTTATTATGTTTCCCATGAGAAATATAAATAGCCACAAAATCTAAAGCTAATTAGTAATTAACACTAGATCCAAGATGTTGTGTTAGTACAAGTCAGCATTGTAGGTGAATCCTTCCCTACTTGCCAATGGGTATGAGAAAATGAAAGGAAGGCATTTCTTCTTACCCTTCTACTCCCTCCCATTAGATAAGATGAATGATACAGATTTTCTAAGTTTGTGTCACTGAAATGATTTCTATTTTTTGGGTGGGTGCATTCGTGGGGCCTGACCTCTGGGCCTGGGCACTGTCCCTAAGTTCTTCAGCTCAAGACTAGCACTCTTACCACTTGAGCCACAGCACCACTTCCGGCTTTTTTCTCTGCTTATGTGATGCTGAGAAATCGAATCCAGGGCCTCATGCATGCAAGGCAAGTGCTTTACTACTGAGCCACCTTCCCAGCCCCCACTCAAATGATTTCTAAATACTACTTTTTATGCCCCTGACACCAGCCTGTTTCATTTACTCAACACTGTCACCTAGTCCTAAAACAACCATATCCAAAGTATGCTTTTTCCCCATAGTCTTTTCATATTGGTCCCCTCCATCACCAAATTACTCTCTCTGTAAGCACACAGAGTGAAGAACTCAGACACAAATTCTAGTATCATTATTTACTCACTACATTGACTGTTGGCCTTACATTTCTCATCTATAAATGGATGTAATCTACCAGAAATAATGAAGAATATATGGGTTGACTTCTAGAGCAGGAAAAAAGAAAAGTGAAAAGTCCTTACATTTTCCACCTTACCTTACAAATAAGGAAAGACTCAAATTCAGTTTGTTGGTATAAAGTCACAAATTGTTTCCTGCAGAAATAAAAATAAATTTTACCTCCTGGCTCTAAGGTCTATGTCATTTTAAGGTAACTACAGATATGTAAGTGGTACTATGTAAAAATAAATAGTGTCATGTTTTTTCAGATGTATTGAAGAACATACCCTTAATATATCATTGGAAACATTGGTTATTGAATAGTATCTATAGGAGAATGTTTTTGAACTAATCACACTAAGCAGAAAACTATACCTTAGTCCATCAAAATGTGGAAATAAATAATTTTATTTATAAGAAAATAATACCACCAAGAAAAGCGTGTATACATTAGAGAGACTTCAGGAATAACATTAGGGTTTTTACTGTCTCTACTCATTTATGTGATAGTATTTCTTGATATTGAAACTCTCTTCTTGTTATTCTTATTGCATGTAATCCAACGCTATTTTTTACTATATATTTAATATGGGAAATATAGCTTCAAAAATGTGTAAAGTTTTTTCCTTTTCAATCACAATATTGTCATTATCAGGGTACTCTGTAATCATCATTATCCTCATCAAAATTATTATTAGAATCATAAGTGGTAACTATTGAAACTCTGATATGCATCTATGATTTTGCGATTATTCATTTTGTCTTTTGATTAATAATTTTAATGTTACCACTGTGCATGCATCCATATTAAAATTTTGAACAAAGAAACAAAAAAACTAAACTATAACAGGTAGCTTGGCTATGTGCTTATAACATATTATAGAATAGATTTTTGAGTTATTGCAATTTCCTAACAAGTATGAATTAACTTCCTCTCTCCTCACCACTACACACAAATATTTAAGAGTTTGAACAGAACTATTTCAAGTAATATACTACAATATCATGTGTATATCTAAAATTCCCTTAAAAGTAATAAACGCTACATTATATTGAAATATTAGATATTTTATTCTAGGAAACTTTTGGAAAAACATACTGTATATCTTTGAAATAAAAAGGTAAAAAAATAGTAACATAAGAAGTTTTAGAAAGAGTCTGTCTTCAGAAATGTATTTGTATATATATATATATATATTATGTGTAGAAAGACATACATTTTTAGAGATTGTCATCAGAAATATATACATATATCTAAATTTATGTGTAGAACGATATACATTATAATGAAACAAAAATCTTGAAACATAATTAAAATTAAAAAATACATTAAACCAAGTGCCAGTGACTCACACCTATAATTCGAGCTATTCTGGGTAATGAGGTCTTAGAATTGTTTTTGAAACTAGCCCAGACAGAAAAGTACTTGTTAGATTCTCCAATTAACCACTAAAACCAGGAATTAGCTCTATATCTCAAGTTGTAGAGTGCTGGCTTTGAACACAAAATGGCTTAGGGACAATGCATAACCTTGCAAACAACATCTAGAAAAACAACAAAATATATCACATTAATTTCACAGAAGCATCTTTTACCTGCTGTAAACATTTCTTAGAAACATGAATACATGCCCATGGAAAATGTTAGGTAAAAAGTATAGAATATTTACGTCTATGTTAAAGACATGACTATTTAGATTGTTTAAGATATTTAGGAAATGATTTAAAATTAAGAATAATCATAATATATTGGGACTGTCTTTTATTCTATTTTACAATAGTAATAAAATATTTGTTATTATTCTGTAAAATTACTCTTGCGTGGTATTTGAATTATAATAAGTGATAAACATTTTTAAATGATTTCCATAGGAAAGGATAATTTTAATGGTATTAATTCTTTTGTAATTTCAAAACAATTAAGAAAATTATTCCAAGGCTGGTTTTCTCTAAAACTATATTTGTTTTCTTATTCTAATTTTCATATGTTCGTAGAAATTAAAATTTCAAAAATTCAATGGATGTTGGCATTCAGGATCATCTTCATAGATACTAATAATGGAGTCGCTTAAGTGGAATTGTTTTATCTCATTTGTTTTTGTCACAAATAAATCAAGATGATTGCATGTTTTATTTCTTTTCACGTTATTGGCTCTTATCCTGAGAATACTTTTTTTCTAGCAAAGTAGAGAAAAGCAATTGGATTGAGCAAGTAACTTATGGCTATCAAAAAATGCAGATGCATAGATTTGTGTTTTCTATCATTTGCTAAAAGTTTCTTCCAGAAAAGGTTATCAATTACGTATAAGTGATGTATAATTCCTAGATATTCCAGTTATCACATACATTTTTTGATTGGGTTATCTCTGCATAAAGTATAAAAACAGACAAAAAACTCAAAATAAACAGAAATCACATCTTTGTTTTAGAAACTGCAGTTTACAAAGAATTTTTAGCCAACACCAAAAACATTAGGTATTTTGCATTTTGTAGGAAGAAATTTTAACTATAGTTTTATTTTTTTGCTGACATGAAATTCACATACAATATATTATCTCCTTTCATTGTATACATTTTAGTGCTTTGGAAGTGAATTGTACACTCATAGGTTTTCCAAGCCTAATTTTCACAAACTTGGATTTCTTCAAATAGAAATGCTATAAATTTTAGAACAGATATTAAAATAGATATAAAATTGAGTTACAAGAATTTGTCCTGCATACATCTTCTATAGGGTGTCTTTTCAAAATTTGTTTTGAGGAATTATTTCAGGTTCTCACTCATACTGTCCAAGTGCACAGTCAATGAACTACATTCCCGATCCATACAAGTTTTTTACTTCTCTTTAATACATACATAGAAGTGTAATAGCTAGAACATATACAATTCTCTTTGACCTTTTGAAGACTTGAAAAATTGCTTAATAAAATGACTGCAGTATTACACAAATCATTCTACTATGCGAAGTATATCAATTTCTCCACAAATGCATTACTATATTTTGTGTCATCTTTTTATATTATGGTCATACTACTGAATTTTCTTTTTCTTATTTCTTAGATACTAAAGAGGAGCTTAATTCATATGCTCCTCCTATTGACTATTAATTTACATATGTTCTTTATAGAAATACCCTGTTCCGGAAAAATTTATACAGAATTAGAAGATATAATAGTACTTAAGATTCAGGATCACTGTAGCATTAACATTGTAGCATTAACAAATATGTGCCCTCTATCTGTTGGATATGTTTTCACTACTTTCATAGAATTAAGAAAGGTCATCAGTTGATATTAGATTATTCTTGCTTTTCTTTAGCCACTAATGCTTTCCATGTCAAATTTTTGGAAACCGTTACTGATCCATTGTCATGAATTTTTACATGTATGTTTTGTAGGATTTTACAACTCACATTTAGTTTGATAATCATTTTTCATTTAAAAATTTTTGTATAAGATTTGAGGTAGTAGTCTAAGATCATTCTTTAAAACTAGAGAGGCAGTAGTGCCAATATACCCATTTAATATTCTATTTTTATTTCATTAAGTCATGGCATCCTTTTCAAATCTATTGACAATAAAACTAAGAATTTATTTTTGATAAATCTGTTACATTCTTCTATGTGTCGGTTCTTTCACTAATAAACATGGTAATAAGATTCAAATCTAGTTAGAGTGCTCAAGCTACACCATTTTACAAGATTGTTCTGATTGACCTGTATTCCTTGAATTTACATACAAGTTTATTGAGCAGGTGGACCAATATTCTATAGAAATCTAGATTTTTGATAGTCACTCATATTTGCACCTTGTGAAAACACAAGACCCCAGATATTATATAGTGAAAAACGTCTTTAGAGAATGCTTCAAACAACTAAAATTAATTTAGGAATGAGTTAAGATTTAGATAACACTATAGAATAATAAAGTTGAATGATAATGACTGCAGAGAAGAGTGAAAGGGGATAGAATGATGGACCACCTAGGAGCTGTATGTCATTGTTATTGTGTTTCAAAAACAGAAAGACTTCAGAGAAGAGAAGGAGGAAAATAATCAAAGGGTCCTTAATCAAGTTATTTTTAATCCACCTAATAGTGTGGACTGAGAGTCAGAGAAGACAGGAAAAATAAAATAGGAAATAAAGCATTATATAGACCTCTTACAGTGTAAATAAATTGTAATAGCAATATGATAATTAATTTCCAAAGAAATAAAGGAAACAATAGCTAAACTCTAAAGGTAAAAAGAATGAAGAGAGAAAAGAAGCAAAGTAAAATCTTTATCAATAACAAACACAAGAATTTGGAAGTGAAAAAGCAGTGGATATACTCTAAATAACAATACAAATTGCTAACGTGGACAGAAAATGTATCACATTTAATCATATATAATTTTGAAAAAACATACTAGGAATGAAAATTTTAAAGTCATAATTTAAAACATTACTTACATTATAACTACACAGTATAGTTCAGTGGTAAAATCTTGACCTAACATATGTGAAATAATGGTGTGATCTCCCAAGCATTACAAAGGTACACACAAAGCACACACACACAAAAACCATATAAACACACACACACACACACACATATACACACATACCACATACACACATTTGGAATATTGATATTATAATATTAAATAGAGGAAATTATCACAAATATTAAAAATTGATTAATATATGAAATCATAATATTGCTCATACTATTTAAACATTTAGTAGAAATCAAATAATCACAATATACTTGGATTCTTATAGATTAAGTAAATGGAAAATTAAGAAATAGAAGATATGAAAACCTTTGTAAATAAGTTTTAAATAATAAACATTTTGAAACATGTATCCTTTAATTTTGATAAAAGATTAATGTTACTGGTGTTTAAGTCTCAAGATTTAGAATATGATAACCAGGTGCTCTATATCTCGCTATGGGTGGCTATATCTCAAATCATTTCACTCTGGATATTTTTATGATAAAGTCTCATAGTTTCTCAGGCTCTCCCGAATTACAAACCCTATTCACAGTTCCTACCATAGGTAGAAAATGGAAGACCCAAATCACCATGCCCAGCTCAAACTTTTTTTTTTAATTCAAGTACAAATATTTACAAAAAAGTGACCAGGAAATGAAGCCTTTCTTAATATAGTATGTGATTCTTGAAAATACAGTAATTATTTGTTACCTGGAAAAATATGTTTAGAACTATAAGAAAACCAATTTATGTAAATTCACCAACCATATAATAATTAAGAAAATAATATTAAATATTCACATGTTAAATGTTTTAAAAGTAACATATATGTGAATAATTTACATGTGTAAAAATCATGCAAAATTAAATGAACTAATCCTACAACTCTGAAAAAAGAATTATCTTAAAAAACAAGAAAATAATTAATTAAGACCAAAATTTGAAATATAGAAAATAAAATGAAGTGTACCTTTTAGTTGACTTAAGTAACTGTAAGCCCTTTTTATATCAACTTTATAATAAATAAGTATGAACAAAGAAAGCAAAAGTACATTTGAACAATACCAACAGCAAAAGCATCAGTAATTGAGTGTCCAAAAAAATCGATGGAGGAGATAACAATATTCCTTCCAAAAGAAATGTACTCATTACCTTAATTATGTACCTGTAACCCCTCTGTACATTACCTTTAAATAAAATTATATTGAAATTAAAAATAAAACAGATAATATAGCAATTAAGAATTCTTAGAAGCCATTAGTTAAAAACTTTATAAAAAACTGCCCCAAGTAACCAAGGAATATATTTTGATGATACTATTTAAATAGTTAAACGTCAGCAGAAAAGCAAAATGTTTAAAATCTTTTACAAATAAAGTAATAAATCAGAATATATTACTATAATAATCATTGAATGGATTTTTAGTGGCAGTCAAATATTTAAGAATGAGGCAATATGCCATTCGTTTGCACTTAATAAGTGAGAAAGAATTTTTTAGGTCTTTTAAAATATATCATATGTTTAATGAAGAAGCTATTCTGTCACATCATATGATAATTAGATAAAGATGATATTGGAGCAAAGAACAGATTGTACTAAGTTTGGGGATGTTAATGTATGTACTTATTTTGGTTTTGGAAAATTGTGAGGATTTCAACTTGCTCTTGTGGAAAGGGAACCCCTATCCTAAAAATAACCACTGATATAATTCCAGCCTAACAAGAACAATAATGCTAGGCTGGCATTATATCAGTGGTTAATTTTAGGATAGGGGTTCCCTTTCCACAAGGACATGCACCTGATGCATCAATGGCATCCGAGTTGCACACCAACTTGTCTAGTTTCCTGGATCCTGCAGTCCTTCCAATTTTAGTCTCTAGATAGTGCAGGATGGTGGAAATGATCCAATGCACCCAGGTATAGATTGGGAAGGAACTCCCATAAATTTGTCCTGCTTTTTGTTCTCAAGCCTCCTAAGTAGTTAAGAGTATAGATTGGAGCCCCTGGTGCCAAGCAGTAACAGTATATTTAAAGCAATTAGACACATAGATGACAGGCTTGTGATTACCTCAGGAAAAGGATAAAAAAGCAGTGAAGCATAGAGGACAGACAGAATTTTAACTAGCTACTCAGAGGGTGAATTAGCTTAGCTAACTACTCGGGAGGCCGAGATCTGAAGACCACTGTTCAAAGCCAGTCCAATCATGAAAAAACATGTGATTATCTCCAAAAAACCAGAAGTGCAGCAGTGGCTCAAGTGGTAGACCACTATCCTGGGGCACAGATGCTTAGAGCAGGAATGATGAATGCATGCATGAGCACATGAACATGCACGTGTGTGTACACACACAAATGAGTATTTCAATGCAGAGTTCTTTATTTTTTTTTTTTACCTTGCTGTACTTTATTTCCCTGTATTAGTTCACAAATTAAGAAAATTAGCAAAGCAACTATTTACATACAACTCATCATGTTTCTCTAAAGTCTACTCTCTTCATGGCAGCCTGCTTTTATTTGACCCAAAAGTAAATTATTCAGGAGATCAATTCATCTCCCTCAACTCTGTAATGTTGGATGATTGTTTAAGTTCTTCCTAGTAATGTAGTTTTGTGAATTCCTGCATCAAGTAGCATATTTCTTTCATGAACAGGGAAGCCTCTGGGAAAAAAAATAACTATAGGTTTTACTCCTCCTGGCAAGCATCTGGAAATTTATTATCTTCATATAACCCATGATCTGTCTGTGTATGCCAAAGACGGCTGTGAATGTAAAAAGACCCTTCTAAACACATAGAATTCATATACCATTAATAGGTATGAAGGGTTTTTTTATTATTCTGAAAATACCATACAGAGGAGTTACAATTACATGGGCAAGATAATGAGTATATTTCTTATCTAGCATTGTTGCCTCCTCCTTTGTTTCCCCTTTCTATCCCTTTCCATCTCACCCCTTCTGCCCCTCCCCGTTATTCCCCGCCTTGTAAAAGTTTTAAAGTTCGACATAACATCTTGTAAATCTCATTGTTACAATGGGTCCAACTCCATTCTTTCTTAAACGATTTTTTTCCCCTTCCCCTCCACAAATTATACCAACATAAAATACAGTGAAAACAGGAGTTATATCGTGGGGGGGGACATACAAAGCAACAAAAATTCATCTTATAAATATATTACAAACAATCGCATGAAAGAAAAAAAATTTGAATAATTTTGTTGGGGTACATTTCACATAACATCAACGAATCTTACCTTTTCTGCTTGTCTCAGACATATACTATTTACTACCAATAAGGGAAACTATGGCGCCTATGTGCATTTGGGCCTGGCTTACTTCACTTAATATAATTTTTTCCTAGACTTTCATTTTCCTGGCAATGGGGAAATGTCATTCTTTCTGATGGAGGCAGAGTTCCATTGTGTATATATACCACAATTACTTGATCCATTCATCTACTGAGGGGCATTTGGGTTGGTTCTAAGCTTAACTATGGTAAATAATGTTGCCATAAACATAGTTGTGCTGGGAGCTTTAGTATGGTCTTCTTTGTGATCATTTGGGCAAATGCCCAAAAGTAGGATTGCTCGGTCATAGGGGAGCTCTATGTAGAGTCTTTTGAGGAACCTCCATACCACTTGCCAAAGTTGTTGACCAAGTTTACACTACCACCAACAATGCAGTAGGGTTCCCCTATCCACATGTCCTCCTGAATCTGTTGTTATTACAGTTCTTGATTTTAGCGATTCTAACTGGGGTGAGGTGGTATCTCAATGTTGTTTTGATTTGCATTTTTCTATGGCTAGGGAGGTTGAGCATTTCTTCATGTGTCTATTGGCCATCCTTCTTTCTTCTTCAGAGAAGTTTCTCTTTAGCCCACTTATTTATTGGGCAGTTGTTTCTTTTAGGATTTGTTGTTGGGGGATTTAATTTTTTGGAGTTCCAAGTATATTTTAGATATGAGACCCTTGTCCGTTGTATGGATAGTGAAGATCTTCTCCCAATCCGTAGGCTTTCTATTGATCTTGCTAGCTTTGTCTTTGCCATGCATAAGCTCTGCAACTTCATGCAATCCCATTTGTCCAACCTTTCTATGATTTGTTGTTTCCGGGTCTCTATTAAGAAAATTTCGTCCTTTGCCAAGGAGAGCTAGGGTTTCTCCTATTCCATCCTGTAAAGTTTTCAGAGTGTCTGTTTTGACTCCGAGGACTTTGATCCATGTGGAGTTGATTCTGGTGCAGGGTGATATATAAGGATCTAGCTTTAGTTTTCTACAAGTAGCTAACCAATTTTTCCAGCACCATTTACTGAAGAGGCTGTCTTCCTTCCATTCTATTTTTTTTTTAGCTGCCTTATCAAGATAAGATGGCTGTAGTTCTTTAGGTTCATTTCTGGGTTTTCAATTCTATTCCATTGGTCCTGAGGTCTGTTCTTGTGCACTGGCACAAGTACCAAGCTGTTTTGATTACTATGGCTTTCTAGAAGAGTTTGAAATTTGTTATTGATTTTCTTCCAGCACTGTTCTTTCTGTTAAGGATCGTTTTTGCTATACGTGGTCTTTTATTGTTCCATATATATTTTTGGATTGCCTTTTCTATTTCCTTGAAGAATGAGGTTGGAATATTGATAGGTATCACATTCAATTTATAGATAGCATTGGGAAGTATTGCCATTTTTATGGTGTTGATCTTTCCAATCTAAGAACATGGGGTTTTTTGCCACTTTCTAAGTCTGTTTTGATTTCCTTTTTTAGGTATTAAAGTTTTCATCATAGAGGTCCTTCACTCATTTGGTTAAGTTAATTCCTAGGTATTTCATTTTTTGTGGGGCTATTAGGAATAGAGTTGCTTTCCTAATTTCATCCACAATTTTCTCATTGTTGGCATACAGAAAAGCCATTAATTTTTGAGGATTAATTTCATACACTGCTACTTTGCCAAAGATTTGTATCACCTTGAGTAACTTGGGAGTGGATTCTTTAAATACAAGATCATGTCATCTGCAAAGAGGGGGAGTTTTACTTCTTCTTACCCTATTGGGATCCCCTTTATGTTCGCATCTTGTCTTATTGGTGTAGATAGGCATTCTAATACTAGATTGAAGAGCAGAAGAGAGAGTGGGCATCCTTGTCTCATTCCTGAGTTTAGAGGAAATAGCTTTGTTTTTCACCATTGAGTACAATGCTTTCTGTAGTCTTGTCATACACAGCCTTTATTGTATTGAGGAATGTTCCATGGTTTCCTAATTTTTCCAGGACCTTCACCATAAAGGGGTGTTGGATCTTGTCAAAAGCTTTTTCTGCATCTATTGAGATAACCCTGTGGTTCTTATCCTTGCTCTTTTTGATGTGATGATTTATGTTAATTGATTTGCGTATATTGAAGCAGCTTTGTATCGCTGAAATGAATCCTGTTTGCTCGTGGTGTATGATTTTTTGGATGAATTGTTGAAATCGATTAGCCAAAATTTTGTTGAGAGGCTTTGCATCTATGCTCATGAAAGAAATGGGTCTATAGTGCTCTTTCTTTGATGAAGGTTTTGGTATGAGGGTAATGATGGCTTCATAGAAAGCGTTCGCTTTATTGGGGAGTTACATCCGTTAATATTGAGAGATAAGACTGAGAGGTATTTGGATGTTCCTGCCATTTTATCCTCCTTCTTGGGAGCTACGCCTACTGCATTCTTCCTATGGTTCTTGGATTCTGTTTGGGTGTGGTTTCTTGGCCTTTATTGTGGTCTTGTGGTTTTCTATGTGTAGGACATTAAGTATCTTTTGTAGAGCTGATTTGATGGACATATATTGTTTGTTTTTCTTTGCTATGGAAGATTTTTATTTTCCCTTCAGTTATGAAGGAGAGTTTAGCTGGGTACACTATTCTTGGTTGATAGTTGTTTGTCTTTAGGGCATGGCATACATCGTTCCAGGCTCTTCTTGCTTTAATTGTCTCTGTTGAGAAATCTGAGGTGATTTTAATTGGTTTTCCTTTATAGGTGACTGATCTTTTCTCCTTGGCAGCTTTAAGGATCTTTTCCTTGATCTGAATTGATCCCGTGTGGATTATAATGTGATGATGGGATGTCCTGTCCTTGTCTGGTCTATTTGGAGTTCTAAAAGCTTCTTGAATATGAATATGCCTATCTTTTTGCGTGTTGGGAAGTTTTCTGCTAGGATCCTGTTAAACAAATTTTCTAGACCATTAACTTCTGTCTCTATGTGCTCCTCTACACCCATTTCCCTCAGATAAGACCTTCTGATGGTGTCTTCCAAGTGTTGAATAGATTTATCATATTTCTTGAATTTGTCTTGGATAGTTGTATGTTCTTTCTCTATAATACCTAGGCTGTCTTCAATGCCGGAGATTCAATCTTCTGCATGGTCTAACCTACTGTCAAGACTTTCTACCACATTTTTTCATTTCTTTTGCTTCTGATTGGTCGGTTTTTATGGCTTCAAAATCTTTGTTGGAGCTTTGTTTTAGATCTTGTATGAAATTCTTTACTTCCTTAATTTGTGTTCAGTGTTTATTCTCAAACCACTTAGTTGAATGGTTATGGTTTCCTTGGACTCCCACTGCTTCTGTTGGGCTCCATTCAGCATTCTCTTTGTGGTCTCCCTGACTCCTTTCAGGTGCCTGTTTATGGATTCCATGAATGCCTTTATTGATCTTTGTCTATGCTCATCCCGCTCTTGCAATTCTTGTATTATTTTTTGATTAGATTTCTCACGTTCATGCAATTCCTGTAGTTCTCTTTGTCTGATCTCAGCCTGCTCATGCAATTCCTTTATTTCTCTTTGAGTGTTCTCAACCTGCTCAGACAATTCCAGTATCAACCTTTTAGTATCTTCCTCAAGCCCATGAGCTTCCTGTTTTGATCTTTGGTTTGTCTCCTCTCTCTCCCTATCACGCTCACACTGAGTCCTTTGCAGGGTTTCAATCATTTCATTCACCATGTTTACCAGTAAAGTTTGTAGAGCTTTTTGGGAACTCCTCTGGATTATTCATTATCTGTTCTATCACCTGATTATCTTGAGTGTGAATTGAGATACCCGGACTTGCCATTTTTCCTTGTGTTTTTCTTATTTGTTCTGCCCATTTGGGATGAAAGTAATGCTAGTTTTGTGCTAGAACACCATTTTAAGGCAAGCATCAACCAAAGTCCTGTAATTGCATAGTCAAAAGTCTGCAGATACAATCTATTTCAAGAGATACAGTCTATTCAACATTAAACAACTATGTATTAATGGGGTAAGAATAGCAAAGAAGAATTTGACAAACCAGAAATTATTATGTTTAGGGAGAAAGTTGTGGAAAAATAGGGATAGAGGGATGTGGATAGGTAAAAGGAGAGTGAAATTAACCAAGTCCTACTCTCAAGAGGGAAATGGATTGGAAAGAATGAAAGGAGAGAGAGAAAAAAATTAAAAGAAGAGACAAGAAAAAAATGGAAAGACAAATATTTAAATTTAAAAAGTGAAACTCTTAAAAGTAATGAAAATTTAAAGAAGTGACATTGAGAGATGAACGGGGATAGGATGAGAGGAGGGGAGGGATAGAAAGGAGACCTGAAAAACTAAAAAAATAATTATTTGTGGAGGGGAAGAGGAAAAACAAGTCGTTTAAATAAGATACAGGTGGACCCATTGCAACAATGAGAAGTACAAGTTGTCATGTCGAAAACGAACTTTACAACTTTGGTGGGGGGGAGGATTAAATGGGGGGTAGTGGGAGGCTGGGAAGGAATGGGAAGGGGAAACAAAGGAGGAGGCTACAATGCTTGATAAGAAATGTTCTCATTATCTTGCCCATGTAATTTTAACCCATATGTACAGTATTTTCACAATAAAAAAATAAATTAAAAAATACTTCAAATATTGTATAGGTATAAATAGATAATACTGCTATTAAGGAATTTAATCCTAAGAAGTTTTAAATTGAGGAATACATTTATGAATTAAGTATGTACACAATGGGGGATAAGGTCTTATAATCAATGACAGGTATATATGAGGATAAGCAGAACAACAAATAATTCATGCAAAAAGAACAAAAGATGAAAAAGTAAAATCAATGAGAAAGAAAGAACAAAAAATACCTAAAGGTCAGTAGAGATTTTTTTTTAAAAAGCACATATACACCTAAAATAGGAGTTATAAGAGGAAGAAAAAAAGATTAATAAAAACAATTTTTATAATTAAAAAGTAAATATTTTAAAAGATATAAAAAAAGACTTCTTTGATTTTGTTTTTGGGGTGTTGATGGGAAGATCCTGTATCTCCCTTGTGTCAGTAACCAGTCTCTTGGTGGAGTCTCTGCTTTGCTTATGGTGTTTCGTTTTCTGTGGCTTGATTGGTTTTTTTAAGTCAGTTTGTTTGGGCAGGCAGAAAAAATTCTGTTGGTTTACCCAGAAGTTTGTGATCTTCCTCCGAGGCTAGTTCAGTGGGAGGGAGATCTGCTTTGAGTATCACAAAAGAGGGAGATGGCTGTTTCCTCTAGTTTGGAGTTGCTGTGAAAAGGCTGGGTTCTGGGAAAAGTTGAGGCCTTTCAGAAAACAGTAGCTTTTCCCTGAGGGGCTAGCTTCTGAGACATTCACAGAGCCCAGCCTGGAGCCATTCTCAGGGTTTATGTTTACTGAGTTTCAATTGATTGTCAGGGCTGCTGTAGAGAGGAGCAGCCTCTGGCTCTTTTTACCCAGTGAAGAAAGCCACTCCTTCATGGGTGTAGCTTTCTCTGCCTGGTTGTGGAGTTCAGAATGGCAGGTCAGGGTAGGTACTTGTGACTCGCTAAATGACTCTTTTGTTTTCATCAAAGGACTGAGTTGGAGCTAGCTGCTTAGCCAGGCCTTTGTCTGTATCAAAGATGGATATCTCCGCTGTTGGGGGGAGGAGTGGCCTTCCCTCCTCTGCTTCCTTTGAGAAGCAGTGAGAATGTCAGTTTTGTACTCACGCTGGAGTGTTGGTTCCTGGGTAGCCTATGTTCTGCTATCTGCAGGATGAAGATATCTGCTATTTGTCAGTTCTTGTTGGTGTTGAGTAAAATCTGCTCACCTGCTGCATCTGGCACATTTGTCCCAAACTCTCTGGGTTGTAGGTATGGTGGCTATGGACGCCACCACAGCCGCCACAGCCGCTGCAGCCATGGCTGCCGGAAAATGCTCACATCTGTCTCCTTACCTGGATTTTCCCTCTCTGGCCAAACTCTCTGTACTGTGATGCACACTTGGTGTGCCTAGGACTGTTCACTGGAACATTAGAAATGCTTTCTCTGCGAGAACTTGTTTAGCCACCAGGTTCTCCTCTGCCATCTTCTCGAAATTCCTGAAGGTGTTTAAATGTTACTGGAATTGTTTTGGAATAAATATTTTTTACCTTGTCTATCTTGAGAAAGAAGATTTGGTTTCTCAGCACTATTGGTAAGAACTTGAGAGAAAGAAACAAAAGGAAAAATGAGGAACAACTCAACACATACATTCAAAAGAAACAAAACAACCCAAGCAAACCCAAATTAAGTCAGTACTCAAGAACCTGCAGGAAATTCAAAGGTTTTTAAAAAATAGCTATGATAGGGGCTGGGAAGATGGCTCAGTGGTAGAGCGCTTGCCTTGCATGCATGAGGTCCTGGGTTCGATTCCTCAGCACTACATAAGCAAAAAGAAAAAAGCCGGAAGTGGCGCTATGGCTCAAGTGGTAGAGTGGTAGCCTTGAGCTGAAGAGATGAGGGACAGCGCCGAGGCCCAGAGTTCAGGCCCCACGACCGGACTCAAAAAAAAATAGCTATGATAAGCTTATGAAAATCCTGACTACATGGGAGCCTACTGTGGGGAGGATAGTGGTTAAAGCTCAGACTGGACCGAAAGATCTGTACACAATGCCAGGAACCTGTTATTCTAAATTCCAGGAAGAATAACACAAAGTAGACTGAGCCCACGATCAAACACAAGTAGGAATCGAGATTCAATCTGAAAGTTAATCAGGATAATTTAGGGCTGGGGGCATGCCAAAGTGGTAAGAACATCCATTTAGAAGACACAAGACACTCAATTGAAATTCTAATATTATGGGTATTAAAGAACAAAAGCTATGACTTTAAATAATTGGAATAATTGCAAAATTTGAATATTGAGTGGAGAAAAATCCATGAGAGAGATAGAGTTTACCCATGTTGCAATGCTTTCTACTTATATGATAATATTATGTGGTACTACAGGTACAACAGAGTTACCTTGCAATGAGCATGGATGTGCATTTGGGTGAAAGAAATACTCTACTTACACAGGTGTAAATTAAATACTTTTTGGGGGTAGATTTTAGTTCTTGAACTAAGAGCCTGGGTGATATCTCTGAGTCTTTTCTCTCAAGGCTATCACTCTACTACTTTGAGCCACAGTTCCAATTCTGATTTTCTGTTGGTTGTTTGGAGATAAGAGGCTCATGGACTTTCCTGCCCAGGATGGCTTCAAACCAAGATCGTCAGATCTCAGCCTCCTGAGTAACCAGGATTCCAGGCCTGAGCCGTCCATGTTTTTAATAATTTAGTAAATTGTACAGTTACAGAAGTTAAAATTTATCATTATAACTTTTATAATATATGTGTGTATATTTATATCAATGCATACATATAGAAATATTTTAATGTGTTTTTGTATCTACAGTAGATTTATGAAATCATCCTTCATTACAAAATAACATGGAAACAAGTTTAATGAGGAGCAAAGCATAGGGAATAGTCACGTTTCTTGTTGAATGAAATATGAATTGTGAGAATCAGTTTGAGAAAACCATTTAACAAAATGGATAATGGCTATTAATTCCAATCCCTTTATTTGCCCATATTTTGCATCCTCACACATGAGTGTCAAAGTCAAACCACACATTTTTGCCTTTGTAGTTAAATCATGCTATAATTTAGGGGATAGGTGAAGTAATCAAATAAAAGATTAAAATAATAGCAAGTGATGCTATGAGAGCTGAAAATTATTTTAAATATGATAGTAGCTAATTAAATTCCATATCTCTTACTTTTACTCTATTGTCATATCCCTCATTACCACATTAGGAAAGTACATGTAAGATTCTCTCTAAATTTTGTGTAAAATTATGAAAAATGTATTAAAAGAATATGGGCACATCGGGGCTAGGAAAGTGGCTCAGTGGTAGAGCTCTTGCCTTGCATGCATGAGGCCCTCGGTTTGATTCCTCAGCACCACATAAGCAAAAAGAAGAAAGCTGGAAGTGGCGCTGTGGCTCCATTGGTAGATTGCAAGCCTTGAGCAGAAAAGCTGAGGGCCAGCGCCCAGGCCCGGAGTTCAGGCCCCTCGTCTGGACAGAAAACAACAACAACAACAACAAGAATATGGGCACAGTGTGGTTTTAGCTGATTCAGACCTGTAGGGGGTAGTGTGTTTTTGAGAACTTGAAAAACCTTGTGATGGAGATGAAGGATGTGCTTATTCTGGAAAATTGGCTAGAGGGTTCCTCCCAGAAAAACAGTGGTGAATTCTTCCCAAAGGTTACAGTAAAATCAATCTCACAATTATGTTCTCTACTGCACTATTCACCATAGAGAACTTATGGAATCAGCCCAGATGCCCTTTAGCGGAGGGATGGTTGGAGAAAGTGTTGCACATATACACAATTGGATTGCACCCATCCATTATAAAGACCGTTACAGCATTTGCAAACAAATGGATAGATCTAAAATTATGTTAAGTAAACGACGTCAGAGCCAGGCACACAAAGGACGCGTATTTGGAAGCCAGAATTTTATGCAAGTTAAACAACGGTATTAATCAAAGCATGCTATTTGCAGAGGAGTATTTAAAAGGTGTAATTTCTTATAAAATTGAACTTTTAATCCAACAAAATGAATACCAGGAAACTATCACTTGGAAAATGTGAGGGGAAGTCAAAAGGAAGGATTAAAGAGACTTACGGAAGTAGAGAGTGAAGCCATAATATTCAATGCAGATAGTATGAAACTAGGAAAAAATGAAAGTGGGGTGAGGTTTGGAAGGATGTGAGAAATTTATGTAAAGATCCATCATACTTAAAAACTGATTCATTGAATGGAAAACCCTTCGTACAACTATTTACTAAAAATATAATGAAAAACAATGGAGACATCTGATCTTAACCCATGAGTCAATATGATAATTTCCTTCCCAGAAATTTTCTTTGCAGGTATTATCCTCATAATAACAGAAAAGTGAACAACGCAATGAATATCAATACATCACTTTGCCTATCCTAAATAGACACAATATAAAAATCACAGTACAAATATTTGAATATATCACATGATAAAATAACAAGTAGAATATATCAAACTATGATTGTTTTTCCAAGTACTTTACCTTTGGTATCTAATTTAATCCTCACAATAATCCCATAAAGTAGAACTACTTCTATTTTTAATTCTAAGATGGTGATATGTAAGTCTTCTGAGTTGGAATTACTAGTACAACATTTTACACACGGTAAGTGTTAGGCTGCGGTCCATTCCCACCATATCAAATAACCTCATTCTATTTTATAACTAAATACCAGCACTCAGTCTACTAATTCTAGGAAAATTTCCCAAAATTATTGTGCACACTCTAATAATATTTCACTTTATCTTTGTTAGAAAATAGGTAACTAAGCCGGACAGCGGTGGATCACCCCTGTAATACTAGCTACTCAGGAGGCTGAGATCTGCGGATTGTGGTTCAGAGCCAGCTCGGGCAGGACAGACTGTGAGACTCTTATCTCTCATAAACCACTAGTAAACTGGAAGTGGCACTGTGGTCCAAGTGGTAGAGACCAGGGACAACACCCAAGCCCAGAGGTCAAGCCCCATGACCAACAACAACAAAAAAAGAAAATAAGTAACTGTAATATGAAAACTCCAAGTTCATAATCAATTTATACCTCCCTGGTGAAAGGAACTGCTAAACTATAACATTCTTGATTTCTAGCTCAAAATACTATAAATCATATTTTATCCCTTCACTCAACACTGCACTGCCTGGGGACCCCATCTCTGGTTAACACAGTCTTACTGAAAGAATGACCTGCCCAATTCCTGATGGAAACAGACTGCAGGTCTTTTGGAGCAATTGTTTCCATATTGTAGCTCACCTAAATTGTTTACCATTAGAAGTATTTTGATTGCTTTTTATACCCAACATTTTGAGAGAAATGTACTACTTTATAATGTTATTAAAGAAAGACTGATATAAAAATCACTTTTCACCCCAGATAAATATTTTACCTTTCGTATACACAAAAAAGCAGTCTGACATATTAATGTTAGGAATGAGAGGTTAAAAATCATAGGCACCAAGACCTAAGTATGAATTAAAGACTCTCCAACTTGTGAATACAATTGGTTTAAAAAGACATCAATACTACTGCATTTTTAATTCCCTATGATAATGATAATGATTCCCTATGATAATGATAATGAAAATGATAAACTCTTAACACTTAAAAATAACTCATTTTCTTGGGAGTAGGACACATAACACAAGGTTAATTCTAATCATTTAAAAAGACCTTTATTTATACTAAACATTCACTCATAACTATAAAGATTCTAAAACTAACTGAAGTACAGAGACACAAAGGAAATAATTTAACTGCATCATGTACATTCAATGGACTGTTAATAGAAAACAAAGTTATACTAATATTAGCTTACCCAATTCACTTACATTCTTTTATTCTATTCCATTTACTTTCATAAAAACTGGGTTTTCATAAAATGATGCATGAAAAAGCCTATATGCCCACTTACATTTTCAGATCTTAACAATATTTATTTCAGAAATTTTAGCTCTATAGTCAATGAACTGAAATAATACTAAAATATTCAAAGGACTTTTAGAAATTGCAAGACTTCCTCTGGGATGTTATGTATATTGGAAAAGATATTCAAAAAGCCTTATTTGTTAAAGTTGCCATAGTTACTCCCACAAAAGAGCCATTGGTAAAGATACCTGTGCATGTACAAAACACCTTCAAATGCATACACAATCTGGACATGACACATCCTTTTTGTTTGTTCGTTTTTGGAAGGAATATCTAACAAGCATATCGACAATACTTATTTTGTCAATAAGATGGGATATTCAAACGTAATATGGGTTTGATTAACTCTTAGTGCGAATAGATATGGTCTTGCAAAGAAAGTGATTTTCTACAGAAAACCGGAAAGAGTTTATCCAACTTGTGTTTCACAGGAATAACCAGAGAGTAACACCTGTTTGGTCACGTCGGTCCAAATCACTCCATGAGTGTATATTAAAGGTATAACCAATTTAAGAGGTCAAATATGAATTTTGTACTGACAATCATCTTACAGCAATAACTTACTACCTAATTATGTCTGTATCTTCTTACCTCACATAAAATAAGAGCTGAAAGCGGTCTCTTTATCTAACTTAATGCTGTAAATGCTTTGATTATGATGACTTTTTTAGTAGACAAATAATATGTACAGAAGGGTGGTTCCACTGAAATGACATGACAGAACACTGATAAATAAAACATTGCAACACAGTTAGCTCTTTTCAGCCTCACCCTGTCCAGATTGGCAAGCAACATTGCAACAGCACACGCACACATATACATGTATACACATGTTCGCACATGCACACACAAATGTACATGCATGCTAAATTCAGGGTTTATTGTACAAAAAAGTTCAAATAAAATATTAGTGATTAGGACAAATGATAATATGCCTTATTACAAAATAATACATGAACCATCACCACCCATGTTACATTTTACCTGCCTCTCCAAATGTGACCACTTAATTTAATTTTAATTAATTGATTACCTTATTTATTCATTTGGTGCTAATACTAGGGCTTGAACTCAGGGCCTGGCTTTGTCCCAGAATTTATTTTTTGTTTCAGTTTTCTCAAGGCTAGCATTTTACTGCTTGTACCATAGCTCCATTTCTAGCTTTTTCTGGTTACTTTCAAGTCAGAATCTAATGGACTTTTTTTTTCTTGGCCTGCTTTCAAACCACAATCCTCAGATTTCATCTTTCTGATTAACTACTACTAAAGACAGAAGACATCAGTGTGGCTTCTAATTTTTCCTCTGTAGTTATCAAATGCACATACTTAAATAGTAATTTAAAACTGAGAGTATAGAAGCAAGATGTACAGTGATGATACTGTCCTGTCAGAAATTCAAGTTAGTAATGTAAATTATTCTTAAGACCATACACAAAAAATATCATATTATAGTGTAAGAGAACTCACTATTGAACATATGAGCCTTAAGAGCTTTCTAATAGATCCATTATTTATTGTTATCCAACATTAGAAAAATGTATGAGGCATTGGTAAAATAGAAGTCCTTTGCATGACTACATATATTCCTTGTTTTTTTTTTTAAGTCACTTGCTTTCATTTAAAAAGTAGGCCTGTCTATTGTCTTCATGTGATTTCAATAATTGAAAGTGCTTAGTGAGAAGGTCAAAGTGTATTAGTAGTCCTTAACTATCAATTCTCATTTTTCTTCTTGGAGAATATAATGATCAAATCAATAATTCAGAATCAGAAATCAATATTTCAGAATCATGCTTCCAGTGCAAGTGGATCACCAGTAAGAAATCCTCAATACCAATTTCCACAAAGTTTTGTCACAGATACAATCTCCCTGCCTTCTCTAGCTGCTTTACTACCTTACTATTTCTTCATTATACAGGAAAAGTGTGATTCACCTGGTTTCAGTCAGATCTGTTGCTAGAATTATCAAGGAATTAGTTTATTGTCTGTAATTTGGTCAAAGTTATGTCTCTTTATGTAGGCTACTATAAATGTATTTACTAATTTCAAGTAAATAAATAAATTCTATTCCCATCTTTTTTATAAAATAAAATTTTGTTTGCTCTATAAATTGATCAGAGGCATGGTTTTTGTGGCTAGCTAGGACATTGCACATCATCTGTCTCTCTCTCCCTTTCTTGGTTCTCATAGATAATATGATTGTTCCATAATTATCCTAATTTACTTTGCTTTCATATTTTTGGTTGCATCATTTCAGTTTTGGCTCTGCCATTTCCCAAATCATTTATATAGAAGGCGTTATTTCCTAATTTCTCATTCCTAGAATAAGCTGCACATGAAGACATCACTGGTCCTCATTTTCAGTGTGTACGTTTGAATACGGAGGAACATCTTTCCTCTGCTCTCCATCAATTCCCTACTCTCCAGTGAGAATAATTTCGAATAGTAAAATTGGAAAAAGAGAAAATAAATCATGGTGAATAAACAGTTGCGGAAAATTCACTGGATATTTCTGACCAGTTCAACCAATGTGAACTATTAGGAAAATACATGGACACCTCATTCCCACTGGCAATCAAAGTTTCTGGTTAGGCAATTCTTAGGAATATGAAGAACAAGATGAAAAAATAAGGAATGATAACAATTGCCAGAAAAAAAATGAAGAAGGATCCAAGCAAATTTCTTCATTGGGCTGCCAAAAATATTTGACTTACTACAGTGCGGAGACTTCTTTCCCAAAAGGCCACTCATGTGAATAGTAGGGATGACGATGAGTATACCCATCTTCATCGAGAAGCGTACAGTGGACAATTAGACATTGTCAGTGAGTTGGTGTCTCAAGCGGCACATGCAATAACTGTAGATGAATGGACACCCCTGCACAGTGCATATACGTGGAATAATACCAGAGTGACTTATTACTTCATCATGATGCAGATACCAATGCCCAACTAAAGGCCTCTTGTCCCCCTTACATCTTGCTGCTGAGAATTGAGCTAGCAAATATATGCTTGATTTCCTTCTGTTGAACCATTATATAAAACCAGGCCTGGAGAACAACATAGAAAAAATTGCATTTGATATTGCCAAAAGGATAAGTATGTATCACTACCTCTATGAAGTTGTGGAAGGCTGTACAAATTGTTCACCTATGTCCTAATGGTCGGGTTAAGTTTCTTAAATTTCAAAAATGCAAGTCGATCTTTTGTGTCCCTACAAAATATTTTCACAATCCAAATAAGAGCAATATATTTTATTTTGGTCTGTCATGGGGCTTGAACTCTGGGCCTGGGAGCTATTTCTGTGCTCTTCAGCTCAAGGTGAGTGCTCTACTACTTGAGTCTCAGCTCCACTTCCAGTTTTCTAGTGGTTTATTGGAGATAAGAGTACCACAGACTTTCCTTCCCAGGCTGCCTTGGAACCATGATCCTCAGATCTCAGCCTCTTGTGTAGCTAGCATTATAGGCATAAGCCACATGTGTCCAGCAACACCAATATTTTACTGTAAAAATTCATGGATTCCGCAGAATTCTTCCAAGTGAATTGCCTGCATTGGATGTCAAAATGTATTCAATAGTTTTTGTATACATGTATAATGATTTCTTCAGAGTTTGTGATTTTTTAATCAGAAACAATTTTAACTTACCTGTTGAAATGAGTAGTACAGAAACTAAGATATTTCTGGTGCTTGTCTGAAAAAGTATATTTTAAAATATTCTATATTCTATGTTTGCATAATGTTCATAATTTATTTTATTTTCTCCTAGATATACTTTGAATTCTACATTATTTTATAATATTGAGGTTCATTAATGTGTTCTTTCTGATTGTATTCCATATAGAAACAGTTTGATTCCTTTTTTTCTAGGTCTTAGTATTATTTTTCTTTGGGATAAAATGACAATGTTGTCTAATTTGAAAAGTTTTGTAAAGTTTATGCTATGTAAACGCCTTTCTGAGGTGAATATTTAATACACTGATGTCAAACTGAATTTAATTATATGAATTACGTGTATTGTTACAGTTGTAATTTTGTTTTAATAACTGTTTTTCATTTCTTGCATCTGAAGAATGAAACATATGGAATACTTCTCAAATTTTCATGTTATCCTTGTGCAAGTGCCATGTTAATCTCTGCATTGTAATTTGAGTATTAGTGCTGCTGAAGCATGTAGTATCCTCTAAATTTAAGTAGTTAATGATGCAATCTTTATACAAGCCTATATCTATGGGTGCCTACTTGTAACAAGGAAACCGTATTGTTCCTAACAATGCTATCGATCTTATTTCCCTAAAATTCTGTGAATAGTAGAAAAAATTATATTGATCAATCAATTGCTCACATTTGCAAATTTTTTTGTCAATGACTATCTTAAGGCTTTTTATTTGGAATTTGATCATACTCTCAATTATATATAGATAGGTCCAAAGGTGATGGCTTTTTCAAGTACTTATTTATCCAACTGTGTTAGCTATGTGGAACTTATGGATTCAAAGTAAGCATTGCTTAAGAGCTACTTCTAAACTTCTTCAGCTGATATTTTCCCAAATGAGGTGTTACTGGCACAAATGTCTACCTGAGCCTTTACCCTTCTTCCATGTGGGAACAGACCAACCAGAATATCTTACCCTGACAGCACAGATTGTCTTACTAGAACAAAACTAATCTTGGTTACAAGGGATCATAGAGAGATGAACAGTTCAAACAGAACTGTTCAGACTAGAAGGTATTTTGTCAAAATATAATTGTTTATTATACCTTCCATTTCAAAAGTAGCTAAAGCCAAGAAGGTGAAAAAATTGTTCATATGCATGATTACTTAATGTCCTGGCCTGTCTACCATCCAACCAGGCAGGAACTTACACTACTGCCTTTTTATCACCAAATATTTTCATAGTTGCGGGAGAAGTCCATATGTTTCTCCTAGTTATTAGGCATTAAATTGATACTGTTTTAATCACAGTGTTTCCTCTTGCCTCCATGCTGTAAATCTACAAATGGTAAATCTTTAGGTCTAACTCTATCAAACACTAAGGTAGAGATAATGGAATAATACTTTAAAACAGAGTTGCCTTTGATACAGTAACTACAACAGAACAATGCAAACCTGTGCCTTTTAATTATATTATATATAATTATATATTTTATATTTATATGTGCTGATTTTATATTTCACACAGTAAAACTTACTAGAATTAGTTGATAATTTGACAAATAAATTGATATTTATTTATTCCAATAAATAGAATTGGAATATAAATAATTACGTTTAAAATATATATTAGATATAAAAAGTATCAATGCAATGTCTTTAGTATAAACTTGTGATACATTCTAGCTGTTCTTGGTCTTCTGAATCCACATGGTAAAAAACAATGTTTTCCTCTAATCTATAATGCATTTTACTCTGCTGCTCTGTTTATTGTTTTAACTGTCTTGTCCCAAACTGTTTTTCTCCATATTTCGGAAGCATTCCTATTGATTATACCCAAATTTTGCTAAGATGTCTAAAAACACATTATCCTTCTGCAGTCCCCATGGGTCCTAGGATCCCAGGTCCCAGTTACCTGCATCATCAGATAACAGGGGCAAGATTTCTCACCAAGGCCCATGCAACATGTCAGCACATAGTAATTGAAGACCAACCTCAATTTCTCATTTCCTATATTTCAGGGCCCCAATTCCTTGAGATGCAGGTATTAGCAGTAAGCAATTGTGGAATGCAAGGCAACTTAAAATGAAGAATGAAATAACAAAATTTGAGAGAAAGTACTGTAATTAAAACATTCAACTTATAGATGACCAGCCCATATGAGTGAACAAGTTCACAAAGTGTCATAAGATTATTTTTAATACCCCTCCCCTATGATTAATGAAAGATTTTATTCCAACATAAGTGGGCCAAAAAATAGTTCCTTGAAGGATAGATCCATAATTGGTCTACCAAAGCCCGGAAAACTTGACTTAGAGATCAAATGTAATTCAGAAAAATATTTGAAGCACTAAGGAGTGCTTCAAAACACTGGGACTTCAGTACAACATGGTTCTGTGGTATAAAAATGTCACTCTCAAACCAATGATAATCTACAATTAATCTTCTGAAAGTGTATTTCTTTTAAAATAAACTTTTTAAAATCACATTCGTCAAAATGACATTTTACAAGTTGATGATACTTAGTGACATTACAAGATTTTTAAGTGTAGGGAGCAAGTTACAATAGAGTTGAATTATTTACACAGCACTAATGCCAAACACGTTCAACCATTCATTAAAGTTTAGAAATAGTACAACCCACAATTTGTGTTTTTCAGTAAGGGCCTTCCAGAAATGTGTTAAATAGGTTAGCCTCCTAAATTCCAAACCCAAACGTGAGCTAATAAATTTCATCATTTAATAAGGTACACTTTAAAAAGTCACAAATAGTTGCCTTATCATATGTTATTTTATGTTTTCCCTCTATCTAACATAGTAAGAAATATGACTTTAAGTCTTGAATATGGGTATTCATCAGAGATATGACAAACATAATATCTGTCTTCTATTTTTATAATATTCCTCTTTTGGAATAAATTTTAATTTTCTTCTTTTTCCAAAACTTATAGGCAGTAGAAAATATTATTCCATGTAAAATAAAAGAATCACACCATTGTACAAAGCCATTTATAAAAATTCGTAGTTAGGAATACATTCTAAGCCATTTTTTTAACTTTCTTTTTGACTAAAGATTAATCTTCCAAATGGATGAGAATAAAATCTTGTTTAGGTGATTCACCTCTCCAGTCTCCAGCAAATTGTTGCTGCAGATGAATCAATTATGGAAATATAAGCTGACATCAGTTCAAGAATATGCAGGATTGAAAGTCCATGGAATGCATATAAACCATTCAAAGTATTAATAGACAGTTTAACACAATGACTATCAGGAAGTTGAAACCAGAGAGGAATTATAGTAAAGACATAGAATGAATGAAAAATGAACAAGGGGCAAGTACAGCTAGAATATTCAATGTACACATATGATAAAGGAAGTGGTAAATTGGAAATAAATCTTGGAGAAAGGGTTGGTTGAGAATGATGGAAGGAGTGACTCCGATTTAGGAGCATTGGACAATTAGATGGATATATTTAATTGTAAAACAATTGCACAACCTTTTAAAATTCAGTTAAAAAACACAAGAAACAAAAAACAGAAAAATCACAACCAAACAGCAATCTCCAGAGAGTATTAATATGACCTCTCAAAATTTTAATCAATTAATGAAGGGCAGTCTTGGGAAAAGCAAACAAAACTGTTCAAAGAGAGAAGTTTGGGATAGGGGAGAATTTTGAACAGAATTGAATAGATTGTCTAAGGTTATAAATCACCTCCATCTGCTGCAAATAGTATCTTTCTTCTACGAGTTTTCTGTCTGAACTGGATAATCCAGTCCTGAGACACACTTGGTAGCTTGTGAGGTTAGAGTGGAAGAAACAAGATCATGAACCCATTACTCCACTGGAGAGAAAACAATACTCTATATTTTCTCTAATATCTCTTCACTACTCTTTCTTCATACTTTTAAGTCAATTGATTTTGAATTATATTTTTCCTTCTTTCTTCTGGCAAAGTAATTCATTAAATATTATTTGCCATTTTCTTCTTTCATGCTGTTTAATTGGCCATTGATATTTAATGAGTCCATTAAATATCCCTCTTGCATTTGGTTGCCATGAAACAACATTTATGTTAATGAGGAGAAATCTAATGTAAAACTTTGTCTCCAGAATACAGCCCTAGAAGCTGTGATCACAAATATTCGGCTATTTTTTTTTCTTTTACCTTAAAAGACTTCTTGTGTATAAAGCGACCACAAAAATAAGTACTCCATCACTTGTTGGTTCAATCAGAATTGTCTAAGCTCAAAAATATATTTTCCTAACAAGATGCTGATAGGAAACAAAAAATACTGCACTTTTATCTTCTCTTTTAAGGTTCTCCTTAGATACTATATCAGGAACAGTGAAGTTATTCTAGGCAAAATTATTTCAATAGATTATTTTCTCTTGGTCTTGCATTTGTTCACCGAGATGTATGGAGGAGAATAGAGTTAAATGACCCATACCTTGGAAGACAGTGTCTGTTACAAAAGGACAATGCTTCTATGTCCTACTTCTATGTCCTCCTCTTAGCTCTTGCCGGAGTTCCAATTAATCACAGCTTCTTGGCTTCATGTCTAGTGAAGCTGAAGGACTAGATGGGCTCCACCACTGTTAAATCTTCATTATTTCTCTTTTAAAACTCTTTAAGTTGCCTCATTTGGACGTTGAATTCATTTTCATGTCTTCATTCAATCAGTTCTGCATTGTAGTGAGCCAAATAGGCTCTGTAAACTCACTTTAGGGAGTAAAAATACTAACACAATTTATATCAAAAAGTTTTGGCTTTCCTTCACTGCTGAATACAATATGCTTAGCTAAGTCTTCTAAGAAAACTTTTTTTTTTTATTAACTTTTCCATTTGCTCAATTCTTTTCTGAACTTTTTGGCATATGTAATAACAGAAGTCTTCACTATCTCATATTAATAAGGATATCACTTTTGTGAGCCACATAGAAATGTGAAATTATTGGTTTGAAGTATCCAATCAGATTTTTTTCTGTGTTTCACTGCTTCACATCCAAAGACATTGTGGAAAGTGTTACAAACAAAAATGTGTAATCCCAACACCTTCTTTCATTGTGAAGGGCACTTTCTCCCTAAATATTTTGACTCAAATTATCTTTTTCAGAGAATTACTCTTTGGTAATTAAAGGTAAATTCACAAATTTTGATGCCTTATTTTTTTAAGTACTTTGAATTTAAATTCCAATACAACCTTGTTTCAAACAGTGAAAATATATTTCCTGGGTAAGGAAAATTCCAAGGGACCCTACAGGATTTACAAGTTTGTTTGTTTAGTGTGAAAAAGAGACATCTTCATCCACATTGCTCCCTCTCTACTAAGTCTCCTTGGATTTCTTTGCATGAAAACTATTCTTCCAGGCAATTTAAATTTTCGTAATAGGCTAAGTTGTTAAAATTTTGAACAATTAAAATTTACCTGTCATAACTTTAAAACTCTTGAAAATCCTTTATCAGAACCGCGAATTCACCAATCTTAATTCCACCATTACCATCAAAAAGTTAACATGCTATTTTCATGATATAGTATCCATGCAGCTATTATATTCCAGTGGCTTTGTTATGCGTATATATAACCATATTAACTGATGCTAAGCAAAATTAATACCAAGATATGTAACCAGATTTTTTCATTTGTGGTTGTTGTTTTTGATGAACTATGTGATTTCTGTTTTCTTTGGGTTTTCCTCCTATGGTTTATCCTTCTGGTATATCATTTTGTATTGTATACACATTTACCTTAATTAGTGAAGGGAAGAGGAAAAGCATAATGGTGAGACAAAGGACAAAAGGCAAACCAATGCAATAGCAATACTCACAAGACAATATATTGGAAATGTACATTACAACTTGTGAGGGATGAAGGGGTGAAGGAAAACTGTGAGAAAATGAGAGAAGGTTAACAAATTTGAAAAGTTATGATTTAATACCTTACAATTACTGTAACCCCACTGTACATCACTTTGATAATAAAATTGAAAAATAAGCTGCGTAAAATATAATTTCACTGTATTGGCACAGGAAATAATATTCTTTATGTAATAATATTTTAAAAATCAATACTATTTGGCATCTAATTTGAATTAATTACCCCTTATTTATCAGAGGTTCATCAACTTGAATGTTATCCAACCAGACAATATTTTCACAATATACTTGCCAAATTTTTCAAAAAAGAATAACTTTAGTATTTTCTCATTCTAAAACAGAAAACCGTTTAATGCTATGGAAACCCATAACTTTTAAAAGTAAGTAAGTTGTTAAGAGGACAGAATATATGTGTTCTTCAAAATTCCTATGACTAATAACTACTCATTTTTAAATTCTCAACATTTCTGGGAGATTCCAAACAGTACCTGTTTGCATGTTATATAATTTTGCAATAGATGTTGTTTCCAATGGGGTGTTACAGACTGAGAAGTCAACAGAAAAATAGCCACATTCTGGTAGAGGATAAAACTATGAAGCATGTGTAATAATTAATTCTTCAAGAGTAAGCTATTGTTTATCAGAGTAAGCTATTATTTCTATGACCATCAATCCCAAGATTTATGCCATAAAGTCATCCTAGCCCAACACTTTCCAACTTTTAAGGGGCACCTTAAAATTCCTTAATTCACATCATGAATACCTTATCTCTATTTTGAAAAAATACTACACCCCTGCTAATGTGACGCCCTCCTTGTTCTGAAAAGAACACCACAATACATTGAGCTGCATCATTTTTCCTCCACTAGTATTCTTGAGATCAGAACACTTGCAAATATTATTTATATTTATACTTTTTTAACTATCATAGATATTCAGGATGCTAAGATTAAAAAATTATGGTTCAAAGCCCACCCAGGCAGGAAGGTTTCTTAGAATCTTATCTCCAAAAAAATTCTCCACAAAAGCAAGACTCAAGTGGCACTGAGGTTGAAGTGGTAGGGCACGAGACTTGAGCATCAACAGGCTCAGAGACACTGTCCAGGCCAAGAGTTCAAGCTCTAGGATGAACCAATAAAACAAAAACAAAATTGAAAACAAACCCCAAACCTAGCATTTTTCTCCATGTATACAGAGGCACGTAAATAAGGAAATGACTTCCTGTGTTACATATAGGTAGAAGAAAGAAGATGTCACACAATTACTCTCTTCATACCATATTAAACCAAACCCTTAAAAAATTGGTTTTGCTAAATGTATAAATTAATGTCATCCATTTTTTGGCAACTCTGTCTAGATTATTCACATTAACATAGTATACATGAACTGTGGGAAATATCTATTAACTATGTTCTAATTATAACTATCTTGAAAGAATATCTAGACAAATAGAATGCCAGAATCATTTGTGAATTTTTTCAATTAATCCCTCTACTTAAAAAGAATTTTGTAGTATACTATAGAATATGAAATTAAAACAAAACCAAAAAATATATTTTAAATCTAAATTCTAATTTAACAAGGTCTACAAAGTCCTACATTAGACGAACTTTGCTATTTCTCCAGGTTTAAGCTTTTGTAATCCTTCAACCTTAATTTGGAATCCAACAGAATGAGGCTTACTTACTTTTGCAAATTTTTGGATGGGAATCATGAGCTATTTTTCATCTAGGAATGTTCTGTAATGAAGAGAGCATTTAAAACACGAGTGAGGATATATATGAGTTGCATTCAATAGGAAACTTGACTTCTCAAAACATAATGACAAAATTAGCCCAAACTTCCAATTGTGTATTCCTTTTTTGTTGTTTGATTTGTTCTACTGAGACAAAATTATTCTACCTGGTCCAGGGAAGGTATCATTATGTAATTCCACTCTCTAATCTCCTGTTTGAGTGCTAGAATTCCAAGCTTGTAGCACTTTGCCCTGCCATAGTTTGTTTATTTAATGTAGAAACAGACTAGCAATTCTGAACTTCTCCTATGATCTTATCCACTAGACTGAATGCTAAGACTGTTTATGTACTATTTTCAAAGATGTTTTAACATTTGACACAGGATATGAACATTTTCAGATGCACCTGCCGGGTTCCCTAATTCATTCTACCATGGATCCTATAATAATAATGATTACTTGACTCTCTTACTATCTCTGGTCCCTACCTATGTAATATTCTCAACTTCTGGGGGAAAGTTCACTTGAAGGCTTTCTAATATTTAAAATTATCATTTGATTCTAATCTTACACAGGACTTATTTTCTATTGTTTTCTAACTTTTCTACATATTCTGAGAGTTGTTTCATTTGTGTCTTTTTGTGTGCACCTATAAGTGCCTTTGTGTGTATGTGTATGTTCGTATGTATGTATGCAAAAACCTAAAGCTGTTATTCAGCAATGTTGCTCGTGACTGGTATTCCAGCTTTTGGCTGATTAATTATAGGTAGTGTCTCAAAGCCTATACTGTCCAAGCTGGATGCAAATTGAACTTCCCAGACTCCTTTACATTTTTGGTTTTATTTTTCCAGGAGTATCAACTTTTAAACTTCAAACACTTTTGTGAGTGTAAAGTCTAACCTGTAGCCCAGATTTTTAACTCAAGAATTCTTATAAACATAGATGAACACATACATTACATATCCTGAGTGTACACTGTTAGAAATGTGATCATAAACCAAGTTGTTGTGAAATCTGAGGATTGGGGTTTAAAGCCAGCACGGGTAGGAACGTCCTGGAGACTCTTTTCTCCAATAATTACTAGAAAATTGGAAGTGGCATGGTGGCTCAAGTGGAAGAGCCCTAGCCTTGAGCTGTGTTTCAGAGGGACAGCAACCTGTCCTATATTTCAAGAGCCACAAACAACAACAACAACAACAACAAAAAGAATATAAGAAAAGGAAAGAAAAAGAAATGTGATCTTAGCCACCAGGTTCATTGCTAGTATAATTCCTGTTCTCTCAAGATGGATTCTTTTTTTCCAGTTACGTCTACTCTCCTATATCTGACTTGCATTGGAAACAATCATTCTTCCATTCTCCTTTTTGCACATTTACTTGATTAGCAAGCGTTATTTAGAAAGACAGTGGCCTCATGCTTCATGTTCCACTTAGGAGTAATGTTTTCTCTATATCACTCCCATAAATCTACATATTGGATTTGGCTTTATTTTTTCAATGTTTTCTTATTTGTTGAGTCTTCTATATTTTATTGAACACTTATACATAAACACAGAACTTCTTTTTCTCCTATAATTGCTATTGTTTCTCTTACTCTTAACTCATGTACACTTGGGAAATTAATGTACAGCACATAGACTCACAAAAATGATCTGAGAACCTTCTTCCCATTTAAAATTCACCTTAATTTACAGAGCACATAGGAAGTTTGAACAAAATGTTCTCATGGATAATGTATTTGTAAGCAATTTAAATTTCATTTCTCTTTACTAAGTTGTCTCTGAAACACGTGTTACCTCATGGCCAAAAGTATCCTTGTGCTATTTCAATGAAGCCAGAAAACATTCATTTTTTTCTGGAGCAGCACTATAGATTATTACTGGAAGTAAGTGGAAGTAACTGTTACTGGATGTGGAAACTGATCCTAGGAGAGGAATTGAACATGGAGAAATGACAAAGTTCAAGTTAACTATTGCTTTCCTTTTTACTGTATAAGAAAAGGATCCTAGGCTGGAAGGAAACTCTGTCCTTGACTTTTGTGAGTGTGTCTTTTACTCATATAAAACTTGTCTGTGAACTTCTGGTTGAGAGTATTACAAAAGGAAACAATATGTCATTTGAAGGCCAGTATAGAACAAAAGGAAGTCACTTTATTTTAAAAATGTTCTACTGCAACGAAGCAAAGATATGGAGGTTTTAAAGTGTCTTATGGATGGATGTTTCACTCCTGAGATGATTCTCTTGTTGCAGGAATCAGTTATCAATTCCTTTAGTCAAGTCCTGAGTTTTCCATAGCAATAAGGATTCCAAAAAAGCAGGATCCAGTGAGTATGATCAGCAAAAGCAGCCTATTTTCGGACCACCACTATTTTAAGGACAGTCCCAAAGAAATACCCAGGGTTTGTTTTGTTTCCTTGTTTATTTAGTTTGTGCTGGTTCTGGGGCTTGAACTTAGAGACTGGACCCTGTCCCTGAACAATTGTCTTTCTTTCCCACCTGGCCCAAAGCTAGTACTCCGCTGCTTTAGCCAAACCTCCACTTCTGGCTTTTTTGGTGTTTAATTACAGATAAGGGTTGACAGACTCTATTGCCTGGGTTGGCTTTGAACTAAGACAGTAAGAAAGCTAAGTGACATCAACTGTATGTACTTCTCTTTTGAACCAAGAAATATTAGATGAAGTTTATTATAAAGTTACTATATGACAATTTTTAAAGAAGAAAATATGTTTAGCAAAGAAGCTATAACAAATAACTCAGCAAAAGTAGGTGCACTACTAAATCATTTGGGAAGATTACTATTGACTTCATCATTCCTTTGAGGGAAACTTAAAGCCATATTTGTAATTTTTGTTGGTTGTGATTATTGAATATTGATCGTGGGCATTGTCTCTCAGCTCTTCAGCACAAATTGAGCATTCTACCACTTTAGCTACAGCACCACTTCCGAGTTTCTGGAGTTAATTGAAGGTAAGTGTTTCATGGACTTTCCTGACCAGGCTGGCTTTGAACCACAATCCTCTGGTCTCAACCTCCTGAGTAGCTAGGATTACAGGCATGAGCCACCAACACCCGGCTCATATTTGCATTTATGTGCACTTAATGTCACTATGTAGACAAAGAATGGAAATCTGAACCAAATGATGTGACATTGAAGCTTGTCAGAATGATTGAGTTAGCAATAAATATGTCCTCCTTTCCCATTTTGTTACATTAATGACCCGTGAGCTATGGGACTCTTACATTAGCATCCTCTTTCATCTTTGTAGGTGTATTTAGTATCAGAAAATGTTCACAGAGAAATATAGAAAGACAGATTTTTAGAAAGCAAAGGAGATCAGGTATGAAAGAACAGCATAGAAGGAGATACATTTATCACACAAAGATTAAGAACTAGCCTAGGAGATTTTGAATGCTAAAGGCAATGAGGAATAAGCCTAGTTGATAACTAGTTCTTCAATATCCAAAAATGGTTTCCTAGAACAGTTTCTGCTATACCTTAGTTACTATCATTTTTTCTTTCCATCTGGAGTTATTCCTTCTCTTCTGTCACAACTATTAATTAGCCTCTGCCCTTTTGGTGCGATGACTTGCCAAAAGAGTTTCCAAATCTCACTTAGACTGTTGTTGTTGTTGTTGCTGTTGTTGTTTTGGCAGTCCTGGAGCTAAAACTCAGCGCTTGGGAATTATTCCTGAGCTTTTTTTTTCCCTCAAGGCTAACCATCCACCATTTGAGGCACAGGACCACTTCCAGTGTTTCCTTTTCAATTTATGTGGTACTGAAGAATTGAACCCAGGGTTTCATGCATGCTAGGCAATCACCATACCATGAAGCCACATTCCCAGAACCCTAAATGACTTTCTTAAGATGGCATTACATTTTCATTCTGTAACTATGTATCATAATTTTAACCAGAAATTTTTGCTAGAAAAGAGCATTGAACACAGTACTGAGTCCAGTAAGGCTAGTTGGACAATGGATTACTGTCACAGTGTAGCCAGGGCACAGAGGGAATTACCTCATGGAGCTGGTACAACAGAGTGAGCAAGACAGAGCCTGACCCACAGTCTACCTCCAGAATGAGAGGGCCACCTTGGTACCAACCATATGGGGATGCTGGGCCACCTCCTCCAGCACCCATTGAATCAGTTCCTGAGAGAGAAAGAGAAAGAAAGAAGGTCAGAATTACACTTAAGCCAGGTGCCGGTGGCTCAAGCCTATAATCCTAAGTACAATGGAGGCTGAGATATGAAGATCGTGGTTTATAGCCAGCCGGCAGGAACACCTGTGAAACTCTTATCTCCAAAAACCACCAGAAAACTGGAAGTGGTGCTGTGACGCAAGTGGTAGTGTGCTAGCTTTGAGCTGAGGAGCTCGGGGAGCTGCCCCAGGCCCAAAGTTCAAGCCCCATGATTGAAAAGAAGTGGACTTCCCACCACAAGAAGTGGACTGAATAGCACCCATTGTCCTAAGGAGCATGGCAGAGAAGTCAGGCCGAGCTTCCTGTCAGCTAGGAGTCATTAGTAGGTCACCTGGCTTCTCTGTGCCTCAGTTTCCCCAGCTTCAAAGTGAACAAAATGAAGGATCCCGTTACTCATGGGGATAGGGTAATAAAGAAAGAGAGCCATGTTTTGTTTCATAATCCTACACCTGTTTCACCATTAATAACACACACCATCTGAGATCTTTCTGGGAATCTTCCTATCATATGGTCACAGAATTGCCAAGAACAGGATCAGATGGCCCCTCCCTCTGTGCCTGTCCCTGCTCCAGAGATCCCTCTGTATTAATCCCTTGTTTCCTCAACTGTACCATGAGGAGATTGAAGTCCAATGGTTGAGGCCCAACCCAGAGCTTCACCTCTGGTCAAGAATCGGCTGCCGTGGACTGAGTTTGGGACAATCCATCTAAACTAATGACTGAGCGTGGTGCTACATGTCTACCATCCCAACTACAGAAGACCGGGCCTGGTGGCTCATGCCTGTCACAGATAGGAGGATCATGATCCAGCCCAGCCTGAACATATATTAATTCTCCATCTCAGAAATGCCCAAGACAGAAATGCTTGACTTGCATGGTAGAAGTCCTGACTGGCAAGCCTAAGGTCTTTAGGTCTAACCCTAATATACCAAAAAGAACCAGAGTCCCAGGGCCAGAGGCTCATGCCTATAATCCTAGGTACTCAGGAGGCTGAGATCTGAAGATCACAGCTCAAGATTTAAGATAGGGTTGGTCTCGCCCATCAGATGTCATGATGAGAAGACCCAGAGTCTGACCTATGCTGTTGCGCTCCATACTAGCAGAACTCGTATCCTTACTAAGTGTTGGTCATGCTCTCTGTCACCCTGGGAAGCCATCCCCTGCAGGCCACACTCCCAGGTCCTCCAAATCTCCCACTGCCACCAATCAGGCTCAAGGGAGTACCCAGCTCCATTGCACACAGATCCCTTGTTCTTGTAATTTAACAGTGCTGTGTCCCCTTCAAGCCTCTCACCTTTCCAGGCCCCCAGACCTCAGCTGTGAAGCCCACACATGCCTCAAAGATAGCAGGTAGAAGTTACCAAAGCATTCTGCCTCCTTGTTACAACCCAATTCTACACACACACACACACAAACACACACACACACACACACACACACACACACACACACACACACACACACACACACATCTAGACCGGTGACAGAAGACTCATCCATGCAGCACTTGCAATTTGCCAACTGATCACTCACCTGAGCACAGTCAGGCTATACAAGGAAAAAGATTATCTCTCTCTCTCTGTCTCTCTGTCTATGTCTCTTTCTATGTGTCTCTCTGTCTCTCTGTCTTCAGGTGAAAGGTTGACCGAACACAGAACACAAGGGCTCACACAGCAAGGGTGTCTATCTTCTGCATCCAACACCTCCCATCCCCAGAAAAAAAGAAAAAGACCCCAGAAGGCAGGTGTAGACATGCTCCTCCCCACCTCTGACTAAAGCCACCGGGTTTTCACCAGGGAGAGGAAGGGTGCAGATTTGCGGCACTGTGGCTCCCACTACTCCACGCCAGGGGATCTGTGGCACCCACTCCTCACCCAGCCATATATCTCCCCATTTCCTGGGACACTAGGCGCTGGAGATGGGGGTGAGATCCTCGGGTCAACACTCACCCCCACCCCTGGGGCACATTTGTGGCAGGGCGTGGGCCAGACTGTGGGGCACAGGGGAGGCGCGGGTCTGGGTCAGAGAGGAGGGGATATGTGGTGCAGGGTGCAGGGATTTGTGGCAGCCACTCACATTTGTTGCTGGCAGAAGCTGTTGGCAGCTGCTACAGGTGGGGCAAGCAGCAATGGCAGAGGCATGACAAACACTCAGGCCCTGAGCAGAGGACAGGGGAGCCAGGACCAGGTCAGGGCCGCAAGCTGGCTCGTGGCACATCATTGCACCATTGCCTGAGGAAACCATGGGTCTGAGCCCACAGCACCAGGTTAGAAATGCTGCTCCATGGGGAAGTGGGGGAGGGGGCACATGATGGGCCTGAGGAAGGCCTTTCCTCCTAGGCCTCGAGTATCTTGCTCACCATTCAGCCACCTCTACCTTCCTCAACTGCTGGTAGTGGTGTCAACAAACAGAGGGAATCATGGTGCTACTGGTCGGCATGGAATGTGGGTGTGGCCACCATTCTTGTATCCTATTGGTCAGAAAGAACCATGAAACAATGGGGGTGTGGCTGGAATCGTGTGATGCAGGCAGAATGGGCGGAGTCAAAATGACACAGCCCATTTCCCAGGTAACTCTGTCCATGCCAGTTGGGGACAAGAGGGTGACCAGCTTTAGCCGGATGGCTGCACAGATTATTGTCTATGTATGTTTGTTCCCAGACCTTGAACTCAGGATCTGGGCACAATCTGTGAGTTGCTTTTGATCAAAGTTAGCTCTCTATCACTGGAGCCACATGGCTTTACTTCTGGCTTTGTTGGCACTAGTTCGACAGGAGTCTCAAGGTCTTTCCTGTCTAGGGTGTCTTTGACCATGATCCTCCTTTCACAACCTTGTAAGTTTTAAGGAGGACTGCTGAGAGCCACTGATGCCTGGCTAATCATTGGTTTTGCTGATGTTCTTGGACAGACCTGTGAGTTCCCTATCCTCAGGTTGAAGTGGTAGGAGCTGGAGCCCACCGTTTGAATCCTGGTCCAACCACCAACAAATGGCAGGAGATCCTATGAAACTCATTACTATTCATATGACTACCAAAGGAATGTGATGTATATCATGATTAAATGGGCAGTACTTGAATGATTTGAGGATAAAACTATACACAATTACATTATAGGACTCTGGTCAATATTAATTAATACTTTATGAAGCATTTAAACAATCACATTCATTAAATGGAGGCCAAATGAAATACCTACGAATTGGGCATCACATAGCATGGAGATGCTATTTTTTTTTCTGCCAGGACTGGAATTTGAACTGATGGCCTAGGTATCCCTGCTGTTGCACTGTGTAGAAAGGGGAAGCTTGCCTCCTTGAATTCAAGAAATTCAAAGTCTGTTCCTTAGGCCTGAAATCGATGCCCACCACTAGAAAACATCCTATTTGTGTACATTTTAAATATATGATTTATATTTATATACATATGTTGATTCTATATTGCATTCAGTGTAGTTATGTATTTTATTTTTTGTTTTATTCATGTATTGACTTCTCATTTTATTGACTATTATGACTCATAGAACAGTGATTACATTGATTACATAGGATATAGGTTTGCATATGTATTGCACGTCCTTCCTGACACCCAGGACTTTCACAGAAAAGGAAAACGTGTCAGCATCAACTTCTTACTACATGATTCATTTTTTGGGAGTGCTGGCATCTGAACTCACAGCCTACAAGGCCCAATTCATGAATGGGTGAGTGTCAGCCTGGCATCCTGTGGCAAATTGAGCTGACAGGCAGTTCTGAGTACCTGAGATCGAGCCCCAGTGGTTGACATGCAGATGGTAGTACACTAATAAATATATATCTTTATAGAGTGCCAGAGATGTCTATACATTATTCGTTTATATAGACTACATTCCTACCAATTCTTGGGTATTTATAATGCCTCCATATAATTAATGTTATTGTTTTCATTCTTAAAAAACTATTAAGTAAATCAATCAATATCCTGAAATTTTTACATTCTGTAAGTAATAGTATTATCTTAATGCTTCATAAATATTAAATAAAATCAGTCTTCTGAAATGATGCTGTCTAATTTTATAGGAGCATCATTCACCATCAACTCATTCAACTGTGACATTGATAATATTACCTTGTTATTCCCATGGATGGGAACGAGTCTCTTAGTATCTCCTGCCATTGATTGGTGTCAGGACTAGGATTTGAAATCAAGGCCTACATTGCCACGTGGACCTATGACTTCCTCGATAGTCTGACAACCTTCAGCAATGCAAGGTGAAGTACCCTTTGCAACAGTGTCATTCAGACCCAGGAGTGTCACTGTGCAAAGGAAGAAAACATAAAAAGGCCATCTCGCTGCATTTTTTCCATACATTTTTGCCACACAAGGCTTTGGGGTCTAGGATCTCAGGATCTACTGTATGTCCAGTGGCTGCACCCCAGATAGGGTGTCAAAGCTGAGGCAGAGTTACCACAACCTGAGTTCAAACCCCCTACTGAGCAAAAAATAATTAAAAGAAATTAGCTCCCTGGCTTGCAATTCACCCCGTTTATTCTGCCAGGCTTTGGATTTGAACTCAAGTTCTGGGTAAATCTGCAGCACTGTGTTAGAAGGGCAAGCTCACCGAACTTGAAGATAAGAAAGTCAGGCCTGTACTCTAAGCCAAAATTCAAGCCCCAGCCTTGGAAAACATACTATTTATATACATTGAAAATGCAGGATTTGTACTTACCTATGGATGTTCAGTCCATACATGTTTGGTGTGGTTGTTCCTTGTACTTTTTGTTTTATTCATTTATTTACCATTGATTTTACTATGATGACACCCATTCCCTTTATTTATATTGATGACATCCTATCACATGGAATCTAAATTTGTAGACGTGTTCTCCATCATGCCTACCACCCAGGACTCTCAAAGAAAAGGAAAAATGTTTCACACTTGGTTTCTTACTGCATGATCCAATTGTTGGTAGTGCTGGGATCTGAACTCAGGGCCTAGCAGGAACAATTGGTGAATAGTTCAAAGTGACCACACCAGCCTGTGAGCAACAAAGGAGTTAGGCCATTCCCAGGATCTGACATTGATCCCCAGTGTGGGTCACGATAGTCATAAATTAATAATTAAAACATATGATCAATATTTACATATATGTTTGGACAGCATCTTGCCTTTGGAGTACTTTTTCTCCTTATTTTCTGTCTTATGTAAGTATTGTGTATTTTACTGAGTAAGGTAACAAATATAACAGTGCTTACATGGAAGACAACATATTGCCCTGGCTATAGGGTTTCCTATGTATTCTCCATCCAAGCTGAGACTCAGGACTCTCACAGGACAGGAAAATAGGTGAATCGATGGGCTTCTCACACCAGGATTCATCTTTTGGCAGTGTTGGGATTTGAACTCAGAGCCTATCAGGCCCAACTGGGGAAAGGGTCAAGGTAAGGACACCAGCTTGTGAGCAACGAAGCAGATACGCCATTCCCAGGACCTGACGTCAAGTCCCAGGGAGGTCCAGATAGTCATGAATTCATAATTTAAACATAGGGTCTATATTTACATACATGTGTGGACAGCATCTTGCATTTGGTGCACTTCTTAATTTGTGTCGAATTCATGGAGTTATTTTGTATTTTACTGAGTATGGTGACAGGTATAACTATGCGGACATGGATGACAACCTGTTCCCATAATTATAGGGTTGCCTATGCATTCTACATCCTAGTGGAAGCTCAGGACTTTCACAGGAGAGGAAAACATGTTCAACGACTGGCTTCTGACAACAGAATGAATCTTTTGTCAGTGTTGGGATTTGAACTGACGTCTGGGTAGCTCTGTTGCACTTTGGGGGAAGGGAAATCTCACCATCCTTGAATACTACAATGTCAGGCCTGGTCCAGGGCCTGATTTGAAGCCCCAGCACTGGACAAAATAACAAGCCCGCCTTTTTAAAACATAAGATCTCTCTTTACCTACAAGTGTGGTATGCATCTTGCATTCAGTGTAGTTATTCTTTTTATTTTGTGTCTTATTCATGGATGTATTGTGTAATTTATTGAGTATGGTGATAGATGTAACTATGCTGACATGGATAACAACCCATTCGAATGGTTACAGAGTTATCTATATAGAATTCTCCATCCTCATTGAGACCCAGTACTTTCATTGGACAGGAAAACAGGGGGATCGATTGGCTTCTCAAATCAAGGTAAATCTTTTGGCAGTGTTGGGATTTGAACTCAAGGCCTAGCAGACTCAATTGGTGAATGGGTCACGGTGAACACACCAGCCTGTGAGGCACTAAGGAGGTAGGCCATTCCTAGGACCTGAGATGAAGCCCTGGTTGGGGCCAATATAGTCATAAATTCATCATTTAAACAGAGGATCTATATTTCCATACATGGATGGGCAGCATCTTGCATTCGGTGTAGTCATTCTTTTATTTTGTGTCTTATTCATTGATGTATTGTGTATTTTCTTGAGTATAGGATAACAGATATAACTGTGGTGACCTGGATGACAAACTATTCCCATGAGTATAGAGTTCTGTATACATTCTCCATCCTAGCTGAGACCCAGGACTTGCACAGCACAGGAAAACTGGTACAATGACTGGCTTCTCACATCAGGGTGAATTTTGACAGTGCTGGGATTTGAACTTTGGGCCTAGGAGGCCCAACTGCCCAATGGGTCCACGTGACCGCACCAGACTGTGAGCCACTAAGGAGCTGGTCGGTTCCCAGGAACAGAGATCGAGCCCCAGGGGGGGCCACAATTGTCCTGAATGCATCATTTAAACATGGGATGTATACTCAAATCTATGTGTGGACTGCATTGTGCATTTAGTGTAGTTATTCTATTTTGTATGCTATTCATGGATGTATTGTGTATTTTCTTCAGTATATGATGACAGGTATAACTGGGCTCACATGAAAACAACCTATTTCCGTGGCCACAGGGTGACCAATGCATTCTCCATCCTAGCTGAGACCCAGGACTTGCACTGGAAAGGAACACAGGTGCAACAATTGGCTTCTGACATCAGGATGAATCTTTTGGCACTGCTGGGATCTCAACTCGGGGACCAGCGGACCCAATTGACGAATGGGTCCATGTGAGCACACCAGTCTGTGAGCCACTAAGGAGTAAGGCCATTCCCAGGACCTGAGATGGACCCCCAGGTGAGGGTGTGGGGGGAGGGCACACAGCAGTCATCCATTCATAAGTTGAAGGTAGTATGCAAATAAGTACACAATTGTATAGAGTAGGAGAGATGATAACCTGTGATGGAATCCAATCTACCATGTGTCTACTGATTTTTGTATCTTTCCAGATGCCTTCATTTCATGACTGTGATGATTATTGTCATGCTTAATCAACACTGCTTTACAAATAAGTGATACCCCATGAGTCTTGCCTATCATTTCCTAGTCACATCATGCATTAACAACTTATTCGATTATATCAATCGCATTCCATGACTTTTCCTGTATCTCAGGATTTCCCGCCATTGCTTTCTCATGGGGGTGGGCTGAATTCAAGCCTCAGGCATGGAAAACATACTCCGTATATACATTTTAAAGATAGGATTTATACTTCCATACAGATGGTCAGTAGATACCGTGTTTGGTGTGGTAGGATTTATACTTCCATACAGATGTTCAGTCCATATCACATTTAGTGTGGTCATTCATTTTATTTCTTTTTTATTCATTTATTTACGATTTATTTCATTGACTTTCATGACACCTATACCATTTATTACATTGTTAACATCATATCACATACTATCCATCATGCCTGACACCCTGGACACTCCCAGAAAAGGAAAACATATATCACACTCAGCTTCTTACTCAAAGATTAAATTTTTGGCAGTGCTGGGATCTGAACTCAGGGCCTAGCAGGCCCAATTCATGATTGGATGAGTGTGAGCACAGAAGCCTCTAGCCTATGAAGCTATCAGGTGGTTCCCATGCACTGAGATCAAGCCCCAAGTTTAACCAAAACAGCAATACATGGATAGGCAGAAGGTGGTATACAAATAAATATATATTGTTGAAGAGTTCCAGAGCTGTCTATCTATGACTGAATAACATCTACTACGTTCCTACCAACTTTTAGGTATTTATTATATCTCCATTGAAAAAATATTATTCTTTTCATGCTTAATAAACTATTAATTAAGATCAACATCCTAGGATTATTGCATCCAATTTTAGACTAGACAAATGCATGAACTACTCTTTCAATCTGTATTCTTATGCATATGAATGAATCTCTTGTGATCTCCTGCCATTAGTGTGTAAGGATTAGGATTTGAACCCAGAGCCTATGTTGACATGTTGGCTTATGGCTTCCCTGAGAGCCTGCCAGCCATCAGCAATGGCAGGGCAGGTCCACTTTGAAACCATGTCATTCAGACCCAGGATGGTCACTATGCAAGGAAAAACTTGTAAAACCCTGAGCCCTCTACAGCTCCCCACTTTTTGTGCTTTTTTTTTCTTCCTGCAAACCCTCTGGGCTGAGGGTCCCAGGATCAGCTTTGGGTCCCGAGGCTGCACCCCATCCTAGGGCGAGTGAAGCTGAGTCAGAGTTGTCATGACCTGAGTTCAAGCCCCGTAGTTGGCAAAATTAATTAGCTAATTAATTCATTAATTAACCAACTAACTAACTAAATAGAAATAATAAAGCTCCTTGGTTTGGAATTTCTTCCAGTTTTCTTTCCTAGCCTGGGATTTGAACTCAGAGTCTTGATGAATCCGTAGCAATGTGATGGAAGGCTCAGAGTTGCCATTACTTGAGTTCAAACCCCATGCCAAGCCAAAAATAAATAATTAAGTCACTGACCTCAGCAGGGAAGTTAGTTGTGAAGATGGGAGGGAAGGGATGGTAGGGGAAAAACAAATGAGGAGGCAACAATGCTCAATAGGAAATGTACTCATTACTTTGCTCATGTAACTGTGACCCCTCTGTACAACATTTTTAAATGAAAAACGTACAAAAAATGATGTAGTGCTCAAGAAGCACTTTGGGGGTAAGGGATGGATGTCTGAATAGCTGTACAAAATTCTACACTGATTTTTTTCAGTGTTCAGTTTGGAACTGAATAAACGTAACTGTTTCTGTTACAAATATTAAGTCACTGTCTTGGAACTGGGGTCAGTATTTCTGCCATTGCTGGGATTTGAGCTCACTGTCTAAGTAACTCTTTTGCATCTTGGGTGAAGGCTAATCTCCTTGTCCCTGAGGGAAAGATTTTCAAGCTACTGTTCCCAGGGCCTGAGTTAAGGCCCTGCAATTGAAAAAAATATTTGTATACATGTGTAATATAAGATATATAGGTACATATGTATGTTTATTTCATACTATGATTATTATTGATTTTGTATTTAATTTTTTTATTCATTTAATTGTTTATTTATTTAGTATTATTATACACATAATATTTATTATGTTGTGTACATATATTATAAAATTATACACAATAATTCAGTACATTGACTCATTTTCATTAATACTTTATTAAGTGTTGAAACATGATACATAATTAAATGGAGGCATTTGTCAAGTCATCACATGGTTAGAGTATGTCCCTAGTATGAGCTTTGTCTTATTTATCTTGGACAGCTTCCTATAGGGATTTGTTTAGATGATTTATACTCAGAAGCCTTTTCTTGTGGACAGGCAAGTTGAGGGATAAAATCGTAAGGTTGGGGCTGGGAATGTAGCTTAGTGGTAGAGAGCTTGCTCAGCATGCTTGAATGCCAGGGTTTGAATCCTCAGTGCCACATACTCAGAAAAAGCCAGAAGCTGTGGTGTGGTTCAAGTGGTAGAGTGCTAGCATTGAGAAAAAGAAGCTCAAAGACAGTACCCAGGCCCTAATTTGAAGCCCCAGGTCTGGCAAAACAATACGCCAGATTCCAGTGGCTCTGGAAACCTACTTTCTCAGGAGGCTGAGATCTTAAGATCACAGTTTGAAGACAGCCTAGGGAAGGAAAGCCTGTTAGACTCTTACCTCCAATGAACCATCAAAAAACCCCATGTGGCACTGTGGGTCAAGTGGTAGAGTGTTTGCCTTGAGCTGAAGGGCTCACGGACAGCGCCCAGGCTTCAGTTTGAGACACACACTGGAAAAAGAGTGAGGGATAATCAAAGTAATTTACCTATTTGCTATTTATGAGAATATGGTTTGGAAAATGAATGCTGATGTACACCAGAATTGGAGTCAGCCCTCAAGGTTCAAGTGTAGCAATCCATAATCCCAGCTTCTCAGATTCTAGCATTATAAACTTGTGTCCTACAAGGTTCTGAAAGGCACATTGTTGAAAGGCTTAATATGCTCCCCAAGCCCTTTGTGATAAGCAGTTGACTTGTATTGTCAAGATCATTACAGTTCTGACCCTAGCAGCGAACCAATAGCTTACACCCATCACCCTAACTCAGAAGGCTGAGGTCTCTATCACAGGGGGAAACCAGCCAAGGCAGGGAAGTCTAGGACATTCTGGCTCCCTGTTCTGAAAGGTCAGATGCTCAAGAAATTCCTGTGTTTCGATTGGTGATGAGAAGTTACTTGCACTCTAAATGTTCTTGGAGTTCTTGAGCTACAGAAGAAGGAAAGAAATATTATTGACCCAATCGGGGTTCAAATGAAATTCTCAGGATCCAAGCCCTAGCTCTGTTAGCAGGAAGAACTCGAGAGTAACACTGTATTTGAAGCACAGCAAACAGTTTCAAAAGCCAGGCCAGGTGCAGAGAACTAGGCCTGCAGGATTAGGAGGCCGAATGTACACACTCAACAGGGAAGTGAGCTGCAAAAACCACTTCATTCATTCCAGGCACAGCCAGCAATGGGAGAAACCTGAAGCATCTGTTAGAGTTACAGCAGGGTCAGGCTTCTCTCAGTCTCTTCAAACGATGACTAATTAAATTTCCTCCCTCAGGTGAAGGGAGCCTCAGGCTATCTTTAGGTTACCTATAGAGAGCCAGTTTAGTGGGGAAGAGGAGAGGAACAGAATTGAAAACCCTGCTCTGTGGTCTTAAGGTGTGGGTTTTTGACTCTCCATTTTTCAGGTTTGAAGGCCCTTCTATCTCTGCCAGTCCATTCTCCTTACTACATTCTCCACATCATTAATGCAAACCCACAGTCCAAGGAGGAGCAGGGCCATTTCTCTTCTGTCTCCAAGCATCTGAGTTAGAACCTGGCTCTGCCCTCTTGACTCTGGGGCTCTTGGCTGCCTGAGAAGTGGGACAGAGACAGTCATCCTGATCTGCGTTTGTGTGAAGGTGATTCTGGAGTCCTGGGGAACACTGCAGAAAGACTCGTGACTGGGTAGTGGTCCCTTCTTTCCTTCTGATGTCAAAAACAGATTCATCTATCAGCTTTCTTCCTTCTTTCTTTTCTTCCTTCCTTCCTTCCTTCCTTCCTTCCTTCCTTCATTCCTTCCTTCTTTCTTTCTTTCTTTCTTTCTTTTTTCTTTCTTTCTTTTTTCTTTCTTTCTTTCTTTCTTTCTTTCTTCCTTCCTTCCTTCCTTCCTTCCTTCCTTCCTTCCTTCCTTCCTTCCTTCCTTCCTTCCTTCCTTCCTTCTTTCCTTCCTTCCTTCCTTCCTTCCTTCCTTCCTTCCTTCCTTCCTTCCTTCCTTCCTTCCTTCCTTCCTTTCTTTCTTTCTTTCTTTCTTTCTTTTTTTCTTTCTTTCTTTCTTTCTTTCTTTCTTTCTTTCTTTCTTTCTTTCTTTCTTTCTTTCTTTCTTTCTTTCTTTCTTTCTTTCCTTCTTTCTCTCTCTCTTTCCCTCTCTCTCTCTTTCTCTTTTTTTCTTTCTATCTATCTACCTACCTTCCTGACTAGGTACCTATCTCTTTGCCAGTTGTTGGGTTGAACTCAAGGCCTGGGCACTGTCTCTAGCACTCTGCTACTTGAGCCACAGCACATATTCTGGCATTGTCTGTGTATGGGTGCCTGAAGAATCGAACCCAGGCCTTCTTGCATGCTAGGCAAGCACTCTCTCGTTAATCCATATTCCTAGCCCCTTCATTTTTTCCAAATGGTAGTTTTTGCATAAGTATGCTACCATTTTATGTTCTCAAGTTTAATTTTCTGAATACCGGTTACTTCCAAGAGACCTGATCTTCTCTTCCCCTGCCTGATTTGTGATTGTTCCTGCATTGCCCTCATGATAAAATGTAAATAAAGGCTGCTGAAAGCTTCAGTGTGCATCATATAAAGACACAGGCCTAGAACCCTGGAAGAGAAAAGCAATGGGCCTGAAATGAAGAGAATGATGCAGTATGCACAATTAGCATATCTGAAAAATAAACCAGTAAATAAAAGCAGAGTTTGCACTATGGGGGAGGTAATTTACATACACACATAAGTAGGTAGGGCACTGATACATAAACTTGGCCTTCTCTTTTTGAATTTTTTTGTGGCCATCCCAGGGCTTAAACTCAGGGGCCGATGTGTTCCTGAGCTGCTTTGCTCAAGGCTGAGGCTCTACCACCACCACAGCTCCATTCCCGCCAGCTGGTAGTTAATTGGACATAAGCAATTCCCAGGCTTTCCTGACTGTCTGGATTGTATCTCCTGCTCAGTTTTCTCTCTCAAAGCTGGAGCTCTACCCTCTGGGCCACTGCTCTACTTCTGGTTCTCTGGTGGTTTATTGGAGAAAATAGTCTCAGAGACTCTCCTGCTCAGCTGACTTGAATGGCTTTCTCCTGAGGAGACTTCAAGTGGTTTCCTCAGGGATTCACCAAGGAGCCTCTCCACACAAACCCTTAGTCTAAATTTCGAGGAGTACTAGAGAAAAATGGAAATATTGTTATACCGCAGTCGCAGGACCCCCACCAAAAAGACCACCGAGAGTCAGACTTTACAGCTGTTGTAAGGTTTTATTTAAACGTGCTGCATCTCAGGCCTTGTCCTACACTCCTACACAGTAGCACCTAGGAGGAGCGCCCCAAGGTAAAGATTTACAGGGTATATAAAGTCACACAACCAACCAGGTGTTTGTAGTACCACCATGTGTTGCTCTGCTAGAAATAAGCAACAAGTGGTCAATGCCTCAAAACTTTAACCCTTCATTCCCCCCCCTTGACTTATGGTCCTGGAACATAATCTTGTGGCTCCAGCCTTAAACTGAACTCCAACAGCTCTTGATCTTGAACGGGTTAGCCATATTATTAAACAACTATACCAATAACAATCAGTTCATTTTTCTTTTCTTGAGGTGTATGCAGACTGGTTGGGTAAGATGCTTGGAGACTTCACCTGTTTCTCTATGCTTGTCCAGGGCAAAGGGGTCAGCCAGTCTGGCGTGGGAGCAGTGGATCCAAGCAGCAATGCCACAGTAGCAGCAAGGCTACACACCAGTAGCACCATGTAAGGGTGGAACCATGTAAGGTCCCTTCCACAGTGGTTCCAGAGATCTCAGGTTTTGCCTTCGAACAAACACCCAGTGCCCTGGTGTAAGCAAATGGGGGTAGGAATAGAAGCAGAATCATATAGTGCTCTAAGCTGGGGCCACATCCTCTTATGCCCCAGCTGTAAATAGACAAGCTTACACAGAAATTCAATATCATCCAAATCAGCAAGCAATTCAGTCTGAAGGATAGGGATAATGGGTTGAAGGTGTCCATACATTATTTCAAAAGGAGTAAAGCCAAGCTGATAGGGTGAATTTCCTACTCTAAACAGGGTAAAAGGAAGCAGCGATACCCAGTCTGCGCCAGTCTCAAAGGCCAATTTAGCTAAGGTCACTTTTAGAGTCTGATTCATTCTTTCTACCTGCCCTGAACTCTGGGGTCTATAAGCACAGTGCAATTTCCAATCCATCCCCAGTGCCGCGGCTATTCCCTGACTTACTTTTGGGACGAAGGCTGGTTCATTGTCTTACCAGATGGTGGATGGGAAGCCATACCTTGGTAGGATTTCTTCCAGGATCTTCTTAGATATGACGTGCCCAGTCTCATGCTTTGTTGGGTAGGCTTTAACCCATCCTGAAAAGGTGTCTACAAAAACTAGCAAATTTTTATATCCAAATTTTCCAGTTTTAATTTCTGTGAAGTCTACTTCCCAATACACACCTGGCCTATCTTCATGGAGGCGAGCTCCTTTTGTAACCAGTTGATTAGGGGCATTGGTAAGCTGACAGGCTTTAAAATTTTTAACAATGTCCTCAATGAGTTGATTTCCTTGCCTGATTTTTACTTCTGAGTGTAGGAACAAGTCCTCCATTCTTTGGGTTCCCATGTGAGAGACCCGATGGATTCTCATAAGAATCCTCTTGCCCAATCTTTGTGGCAAGATAAGTTTTCTCTCACCAGTTTTCCCCCAGTCTTTATTTCTTTCTCTGTTTGGGGGTTTATAGGCCATTGAATTTTTCTTTATCCACTCCAAGTCTTCTTGGGAGTACTGAGGCTCAGGAGGCAAAGCTTGGGGCCCTGGGTCTACTTCTGCTTTGGGCTGGAGATCCACCTCCTTAGCTGCCTGATTGGCCAAGTTATTTCCTTTGGTTATTGAATCAGTTACCTTTCGATGGCCAGGACAGTAGATAATGGCAATATTTGCTGGTTCCCATAAGGCACGGATGAGCCTTAAAAATTCTTGTTCGTTTTTAATAGCCTTTCCCTCGGCTGTCAACACCCCCTCTCTTGGTAAATGGCTCCATGGACATATACAGTGGCAAATGCATACCGACTGTCCATGTAAATGTTTAGTCTCTTCCCTTTTCCCATCTGTAGGGCTTTTGTTAGTGCCACTAGTTCTTCTCTTTGTGCAGACATTCCCTGGAGGAGTTCTTCTGCCCACACTATCTCAGTGTCTGTGGTAACTGCTCCACCAGCGTACCTTTTTCCATCTCAAATGAAACTGCTGCCGTCTGTGAACCAGGTATGCTCGGTGTGCGATAGTGGTGAGTCCAACAAGTCTGGCCTCTTTTCTTTGGCCTGGTCACTCTTTTCACACTCAATTTCACATTCTCTGTCCTTCCTTTCCTGTCTTTGGTACTCTCTCTCTCTTATTGTAAACCTTTTCCGCTGTTAGATCCCTAATAGACTTTTCACCAAGTCTGTCTAGAGCCTGCAACTTCTGCTTTATGTCTGGTGCAGCTTGATTTATATAGGCAAACATAATCATCTGAGCCGACTCCTGGGTCTCAAGATCATATGGGTATATTGACTAAAAGCTTCCCTGAGCTGCTAAAGATATGCTGCGGGACTTTCACTTCCTCCCTGTATAACATCATAAACTTTGGCCATATTAGTAGGTTGGCAAGTCTCTTCCTTGAGACCTGCCAACAGAGCCTGATGATAGACGAAGTGTCGCTCCCTACTTTCAACTGTATTGTAGTCCCACGTTGGTCAGATCTCAGGAAAATAGACAGTGATCAGGGCAGGATCCGTAATAGGTGCTCTTTTGGTGCCAGGGATATGTTTCCGGGCTGCTTCTTGTATACAGTCTCTCTCTTCGGTGGTAAAAATGACCTGTAAAAGCGGACTAAAATCATCCCAAGTGGGCTGATGAGTAAAGAGAACAAATTCAAGCAAAAAAATTAAATCCTGGGGTTTCTCAGAAAAGGGGGCATTTTGGGTGTGCCAATTGTATAGATCACTGGTAGAAAATGGCCAATATTAGAGTTGCTGTTGACCATCCACATCCACAGGACCTATGGAGCATAAGGGAAAAATAGCTGCATTAGAAGGGGGATTGATCCCACGGCATCTTCGAGTGACTGGCTCCTCAGAAACGTTAAGGGCAGGTGCCGAGTGTTCTATAGCTCCCTCCTCCTCTTGATCATTCTCAGGTTCTGCAAAAGGAACCTGGAAAGGAGAGTATGGGGGAGGAAACATTTCTTCTTTCAAGTTATCTCCCTGAAAACCCAGGGGGTACCTTTTCTTTCCCTGTGTCTCAGTTTCTTTTTGTAAGTCTAGGGGGCTAAATGGAGTGGTGCCTATGGTTTCCAGTCCTGTCAGACGTACAGTCCAAAAAACAATAAACAGTACAAACAAAACACATGCAGGCCTGACAGTTACAAAAAAAAGCTTACAAAGTGGAGATCTCCCAAATTGGTCCACTGACTACTGTCATGGTGGTTCCACACCCACACCACACAGCAGAAGGAGCAGAGCCACAGTGGGCAAGTTGGGCCTCTCTTAGGAGGCCCTCTTGGTCAGTTCTGGCCCAACACTGAACCAACCTCCGCTGCCCCACAATTCACACGGTGGTGTTCCAAGGGCCACCCCCCCCCCCCCCGCCCCACACAGCGGGGTTCCAAGGACCCCTGACCCACATGGCAGGGTTCCAAGGACCCCTGCCCCACAAGAGGATCTTGGACATCTCTTAGTTCCTCCAGGGTTGTGGTGAAAGGGCACCTGCTTCAACAACCCTTTACAAATCAGAGTGGCCATCCTCACAAAGGAAAATGAAAGTAAAACTGACAAATGACAAGACAAGACAAATTAATAAAGACAGCGCTGTTTTACCTTTGGAGTCTGAGATCTCGGAGGTCTTTGGGGGGATCCCGGACAAGCCCCCACTATTATGTTATACCCAGGTGGCAGGATCCCCACCAAGAAGACCATCAAGAGTCAGACTTTACAGCTGTTTTAAGATTTTATTTAAATGGGCAGCAGCTCGGGTCTCATCCTACACTCCAACACAGTGGAGCCTAGGAGGAGAACCCCGAGCTAAAGATTTGCAGGGTTTATAAAGGCACACAACCAACCAGGTGTTTGGATTACCACCATATGTTGCTCTGCTAGAAACAAGGAACAAGCGGTCACTGCCTCAAAACTTTAACCCTTCACATGAAGAGGCTACTAGTGTGTTCTAGACACTTGGAGACACAAAGCACTCATAATTATTAGATTACTTTATAGGCTAAAGGAGCAATGCAGACTGTATGAGGATTGCTCCACCTTTCGGTCCTCATATCCTGAGACAGTAAATTCACAGCAGCTCAATGCTAAGTAACAGAACTGGCACGTACTGTGGATATTTGCTCCCAAATCCTGTGACACTCATTTCTCACTTTTGGCCTCGAACCTGTGACCAGAGGGGAAGATGAGGAGGGAAAATCCTTCTCAGGGAAAGCAGCTGTAAAGAACATTGGGTAGTTTACTTATAAATTAAAACCTTGGGAATGACCATTAAGAAGTCAGATTGTCCAGATTAAAAAATGAAGAAGAGAAGAAAAAAGGTTCCAGTGGCTGCTGTCTGTAATCCTAGGTCCTCAGGAGGCTGAGATGTAGAGAAACTTAGTTTGAATCCAACCAGTGTAGGAAAATCCATAACACAGTTATTTCTAAGAGATCACAGAAATACCCAGAAGTGGGGCTGTGACTCAAGCTTATTGCATTACCCTTGAGCAAGAGGAGCTCAGGGACCGTGTATAGGCTCATACTTCTACCCTAGGACCTGTCCCCTCAAAAAGAGCCTGTCTTTATCTCTGTATTGTATTCTTATAGGTGAAAATCCAGAGTAGCTAAGATGAATCGCACCAACCTAGGAAATTTGTATTCAGTACAATGAGTTCATAACAGACTTCTTTCAAGATAGTGCATGTTCCAGGGCTCCCTTCACTGTTCACATTGTAACTTAAGGGTTTCTCTGCATCACAGGCCTGCTGGAGGAAGACTATCTCATTGTCTGGACAGGCACAAAAAAGCCCTCACTCCTGTACAGCTGGGTAACAAACAACTCCATCAGGGCCAGTTAGTGAGTCTGAGTGTGGGCCGGCTCTGAAGGTCACAAAAAATAATTCCTCTTTATACCCTTAGCTATCTCTCTCCCCAGTGCTCTGTTTTAACAGGAGACTTTCATTTGTGCCCCCTCCCATGGCAGGTCAAGTTCTGTGCACTTATCCTGCCTTTGTGAGACTATAGTATGGTGATCAGTTACAGTGCTCAATATAATTCAGTTGTCTGCTGAAGGGCAGACAACTAGGGCACTGAACATAATGACACGATTCATTGCAGGCAATGTTGGGCCTATGATGCCTCTCCTATGTTTCCAGAAGCTTGGGAAATCCAAGCACATGTTGGATATCACAAATCTTCCTGTCATGTAGGACTGGTGAAGCTCATCATGTTTTGAAACCTTTGACTTCTCCTAGTTGGCCCCTGGGTGGCTAGGTTTTGGGATTGAACACAGGGCTGGGTGCTGACCATGAGCTCAGTGCAGAAGCCCAGTACTTTACCATTTTGTGTAACAACATCACATCTGGTCTGTGATGTATGTGTGTGTGTATGTGTACACACCACGTTGTGTGTGTGCACGGGTGTGAGTGTGCATGCACACATATACATGAATCTTGAAGCTTGACCTCCTGATCTGAGCACTATACCTCTTGTATAATGATATCCCTCTCCCACTCGAGCCACAGAGCCACTTCAGGCTTTGTCCTAGTAATGTGGTCCTGAGAAATGAAGCCCACGATTTCATATATGAAAAGAATTCTACCACTGAGGCACACTCCCAGCCCTCTACTTCAGCTTTGTTAGTTTATTTCTGTCTTTTTTTTATTGTTGTTGTTGTCGATTAAAGGAGTTGAAGTCTTGGCCTTGGTGCTGTCCCTGACCTCTTCAGCTCAATTCTTGTGTTCTACCCCTTGAGTCATAGAGTTTCTTCCGGTTTTCTGGTGGTTCATTGGAGCTAAGTTTCTCAAGGACTTTCCTGCTTAGGCTAGCTTTGAACTATGATCCTCAGATCTCATCCTCCTGAGTAGGTAGGATAACCGACATGACCTCAAGCACCCAGCTTCCCCTTCAGGTTCTTAGTAGTGAATTGGAGATAATAGTCTCATGGTACCTTTTGTGTGTGAGATAGTTTGGAACCCAGACCTTTAGAACTCAGCTTCCCAAGAAGGCAGGATGACAGACTTCAGCTACTGACCCCTTGGCCATGGCCTCTGCTGCAAGGGGGTCCATGGATCCACGTGGTGGAGTGCTAGCCATGAGCCCAAGAGGTAAGGGTCAGTGCCTCAGCCCCAAGTTCAAGGTTCATGACCAAGAAAAATCCAAACCAAGCCATTTTCTGCTGTAGACAACTCACGAGTCTTCAGTAATACATAATTTTGTCCCTGACATGGGGACCTATTTGAGCCTCAATATTCTTGTCTGTATAATTATCTGTTATGGGGCTCTTACATAGAAAAGATGTAAGAATGCACCCGGTGAAGGACATAGCACATGGCACTCTTTGTACCACTCAGCACACAACATCCTGTGAAAGACTCAGCACCCAGCACCCAATGCAGGACTCAGCACACTGCATCCTGTGAAAGACTCAGCACATAGCATCCTGTGCAGGACTCAGAACAGGGCAACCTATGGAGGACTCAGCACATAGCTCCATTCCACAAGCTGTCATTAGAATTATGGTGCTTTCATCAGTATCACCATTCTTTGAGGAAAATTTACAAACCATACAAGTTCACATCTAATGGTTTAGAGGGGTGTTTTTCTGGGGTGTTAGCCATGGGGCTTGAACTCAAAGCTCTACCACTTGGAGCCACATTTTGAGGTGTCTCTCAGACTTCCTGCCAGGACTGGGTTTTGAAGTCCCTGAGCAGCTAGGGTGACAGGCATAAGCCAGGACGACCTGGGTAACTCGTGGAGCTGGGTTGAAGCGGTTTACATGTGGCTAAGTCAGGTTAGGTGGCAGCTGTCAGCACCAGACTCCTAGATTGCTCTGTAATGAGCAATAAGTGTAGGATGTGCACTAAGTTTAATTAATATTTTATTAAGCAGTTAGAATATCCTACCTTTTTTTGGCATCAGACCTGTGGCTTGAGTAAGAGCTTAGACACTGTCCCTAAACATTTGTGCTCAAGGCTAGCACTCAATTGATTGAAAGACAGCAGAACTTCTGAATTTTCTGTTTTGTGGCACTGAGGAATCAAACCCAGGGCTTTGTGCTTACTATGAGAGCACTCAACCCTCGAGCCTCTGGAGGGAACGAGGTGTAAATAGAGATTGCTATATATAAATATTATATACAGAAAAAGAGAATTCTGCATATTATTAAATTATAGATAATATTGCTACCAATTCTTAGGTATTAAATTATGTCTCCATTTAATGATGTGTCCCAGTTAACAATTAATAAAGCATTAATTAATAATTACTCAATATCCTATAATTGTTTATCATATATGTACATATATCCATACATATAATTAGATATTTCATAGAATGAGACCAATGTCTATATATTATTAGTTATTTAATTATGACTCCATGTAATTTTTATTCTGTTCATGCTTAATAAAATACTAAACTTAGTGCACATCCTACACTTATTGCGTCTAATTTTATCCTAGAATGATTCACTACTAATTCAATCTGTTTATCATTTACTGTAGTGGCAATTCTTCTACCGATGATGTTTTTTAACTTTATTACATCATATTACATAGCATATAGATTAATATCCAAATTATATATCCTACCTGACACCGAACACTTTCACAGAAAAGGAAAACATGGGTCATGTTCGGCTTCTCACTACAAGATTACATTTTTGGGAGTGCTTAGATCTACACTCAGGGCAAAGAAGTCTCAGTTCATGAATGGGTGACTGCCAGCACAGCAGCCACTAGCCAATTCAGCTGCCAGGTAGTGCCCATGCCCTGAGATTGAGCCCCGCATGTTGACTCCAAATTGTGCTTAGTGTAGTTATCCATTTTATTTTTTTATTCATTTACCATTTATTTTATTGACTGCTATAACACATGGAATATTTACTACATTTATTACGTAGGATATAGAATTGCCTATGTATGAAACTTCACACCTGACACCCAGGACTTTCACAGAAAAAGAAAACATGTGTCACCCTGTGTCTTACTGCATGATTCAATTTTTGTTAGTTCTGGCATCTGAACTTACAGCCTACAAGGCCCAATTCATGAATGAGTGAGTGTCAGCACGCCAGCCTGGGGCATATGGAGCCAACAAGCAGTTCCTAGCACCTGAGATTGAGCCCCAGAGGTTTACAGAACAAGAACAGATGGACATGCAGATGGTAGTACTCAAATAAATATAGATCTTTATAGAGTGCCAGAGATGTCTATACATTATTTACTTATATAGGCTACATTCGTACCAATTCTTGGGTATTTATTATGCCTCCATGTAATTAATATTACTGTTTTCATCCTTAATGAATTATTAATTATATCGACCACTGTCCCGAAACTATTGTGTCCATGTAATTAATAGTATTTTTTAATGTGTCAAAAATATTCATTAAAATCCATCAGCCTCCTAAAATCCCTCTCTAATTTTATGCTAGTATCATTCAGGAACAAGTAATTCAACCTTGACATTCATATCTTTCCATCGGTATTCCTATGAATAGGAACGAGACTCTTAGGATCTCCCTCCATTGGTTGGGGTCAGGACCCGACTTCGAACACAATGCCTATGTTGTCGTGTTGGCCCATGGCTTCTCTGGAAGTCTGACAGCCTTCATCAATGCCAGGTTACCAACACTTTTTTCAGCCCTGTCATTTAGACCCAGGATGGTCACCTTGAAAAAAAAACAAATGTAAAACCGGCAGCCATTGCAAGTTACTGGTTTTTTTTTCTGTGTCGTTTTATTTATTTATTTTTCCTGTCATCCTTTGAGGCCCACAACCGAGGTTCGGCTGTGGGTCCAGTGGCTGCAACCCAGCCTAGAGTGATCAAAACTTAGGCAGAGTTGCCATGCCCTGAGTTCAAGCCCTGTGCTTGACAAAATAAAAATATGTAATACATAAATGAATACGTACATATATACATTAAAAATATTTAAACAATTATTAGGCTACTTGGTGTTGTATACACGCCATTTTTTCTGCCGGGCCTGGGATTTGAACTCAGGGGCTGGGTAAATCTGCAGTACTGTGGGGGAAGGGAAAGCTCACAATGATGGAAGACAAGAAAGAAGGCCTGTTCCTAGCACTTGCTAAAATAATATTCATATACATATTAAATAAATGATTTAAATTTACATATACATGTTTATTGTATATTGCAGTTAGTGTAGTTATTCATTTCATTTTGTTTTTTATTTAGTTATTATATATTTTAGAGGGTCAATTATATATTTTAGTGGGTCAATGTTAGCCCACCAGGCTGACGCAAGTGAAGTTGTCTGGCAAAATTGAGGACCTGAGATGAAGCCCTAGGAGTGGCCAATATATAAACAGATAGATGTGTAGATTGCAATGTGTGTGTGTATTTACATATGTATATGAATCTATAAATAAAGTTATAGAGAGAGAGACAGACATTTATGTAGATTCTAGTGTGTAACTCTATATAAAGAATGATGACCTATATCTTATTTTTATATATTCTATTACTATGAATTATTTGGTCTAAAATTATGCCACCATAAATTAATCACAGTAGGAGACTTAATAAAGTGTTAATTAAGTTAATCAATGACCTATATTTATTGCGTACAATCTTATAATACAATGACTAGCTAATTAGTAGTTCAATTGGTACATTACAAAGATTCTATTATTGTTCCTATAGATAGGAACGAGTATTTGGAAGTCCCAGCATCAAACTCAGGGCCTAGGTGTCTTTGTTGGGCTCAGGCTTCACTGACAGCTCGCCAGCCTTTGGCCATGCAAGGACATGTGCAATTTTCAAGCCGAGTCATTGAGAGCCAGGATGGTCACAGTGCAAAGGAAACAAGGGTAAAACTGTTGTCTAAAATTTCCTGGTTTTTCCTCCTCCATCTTGGTTGCTTTACTTTTTTTGCCAGAGCTGGGAGTTGAACACAGGTCCTAGGATCCCTGGATCATCTGTGGGTGTAAAAGCTGCACCCCAGCCTAGGGTAGTCAAGGCTGAGTCAGAGTTGTGGCGACCTGAGTTCAAGCCCCGTGCCTGCCCCCACAAAAAAGTTAAGGTCCTGGCTAGGAGTTTGGGCCACTTTATCTGCCATACCTAGAATTTGAACTCAAAGACTAGGTAACACTATTGTGCTCTGGGTGAAGTGAAAGCTAACCTAGAAGAAAAAAAAAATCCGGAGCATTTCCCAGTGTGTGAATTCCAGCCCTAGAACTGGCAAAAATAATATTTATATACATGTATAATATATATCATACATATGTATTTCCATAGATATTACATATTGTACCTAGGGCACAATATTTCCACGGAAAGGAAATTAGGTCAACATTGGCTTCTTACTCCACCAATTGACTTCAGCACTCCTGGGATTTGAACTCAGGGCCTGGAATGTCCAATTCATCAAGGGGTCAGATTAAGCACAGCAGACTCAAACCAATTCAATGCCAGGCAGTTCCCAGGACCTGAGTTCTAGCCCCAGGAGTGGTCAATATATAAATAGATAGATGTGTAAATTGCTGCAAATAACTGTACATTTAAATATAAATATATTTATAGAAAATATAAATATATTTATAGAATGTGAGATGTCTATATATTATTAAATTACATGTAAAATATTAGTAATAATTATTAGGTATTAAATTATGCCTCCATTTAATGAAGTATCATGGATTAAGCCACAATAAAGTGCTTCCTTGTGTAAATGGAGCTCAGGGACAATTTCTAGGCTCAGTTCAAGCCTCAGGATCTGCACTAAAAAAAAAAAGAACCAGTAACTGCATGTGTCTGCGTATATATGCATATACTTCTTTCAGTGAACATCCATAGTCGTTGTGAAGAATAGCACCCAGCTAACAAATTTGCTTTGCATAGAATGATATCATAGCACAGAGAGTGATTTCAAGACAGTGCATATTCCTGGTCAAAAAAAATTTAAGACCCTGGCTTCAAATTCTCACCATTTTTCTGACAGGCCTGGGATTTCAACTCAAGGTCTGATTAACTCTCTGGCACTGTGGAGGAGGGGAAACCCACCATCGTTGAAGACAAGAATTTCAGACCAGTTTCCAGGGCCTGAATTCAAGCCCCAACACTGGAAAAAATATTATTCATACATGAGATCTATTTATATACACGTCTTTACTCCATATGACATTTATTACCTTTATTTTTTATTTATTTTATTTAGTATTATTACATATATAACATTTATTTCATTTATTACATCTTATGACATGGATTTATTTGCATATAGATTATACATAATACAGAGACCCGGGACTTTCACAGAGAAGGAATAAAATGAGTCAAAATTGGCTCCTGACTCCACATATAAACTTTTGGCCATGCTGGGATTTGAACTCACAGCCCACAGTGCACAAATCATGAATGGGTAAGTTGTAAAACAAAAGTCTTTGCAAAGTGAACTGCCAGCCATTTCTGAGAACCTGTGATCAAGCAATATTAGTGGCGGACAGATAGATAGATAGATAGATAGATAGATAGATAGATAGATAGATAGATAGATAGATAGATAGATAGATAGATAGATAGATAGATAAATGTGTAGTTTGCTATGTATATGAGAGAGAGAATGTGAGGATATTAAATTACATATACTATGAATTATTAGTTATTAAATTATGCCTCCTTCTAATGAAATGAATATCATGGTTGAATACTTATTAAAGCGTTAATGTAAAAGTAGTCAGTATTCCTTAATTTTGAGAATCATACCATGGTGCTAGAATGGAAGACAGTATCCAATACTTTTTGTGTGGCATTCTATAAGGGAATCATGAACTAACTGCAAATTTAATTGTTACTTTTATAACATTCCATTAGGCATTCCCATGGATAGGAATGATTTTCTCAAGATCTCCTTCCATTTATAGGTGGCAGTCCAGGCACTTCAACTCCAGGCCTGGGTATTTTACTTCAAAATGCAAACCATTGGAATGACACTGTGAAGATTTCAGACTGTCAGGATGAAAGAAAAGAATGAGAAGAAAAGAAAGCCAAGTGTCAGTAGATCCTACCTGTAATCCTAGCTCTTCAGGAGGCTGAGAGGTAGAGAATACCAGTTTGAATTCAGCCAGGACAGGAAATTCCACCACACTCTTATTTCTGAGGGATTACAGGAATAAAAAATTCCCATGAATGGGGCTATGACTCAAGGGCAGAGTGCTACCCTTTAGCAAAAGGAGCTCAGGAACATTGCCTATGCTCTTAGTAAAACACCCAGACCTGGCAAAAAAAAAAAGCCAGTAACAACATGTCTCCCCATGTATGTATGAATGTATTTCTATTGGTGAAGGTCTAGAGTTCCTACGATGAAAGGTATCCAGCTAGGAAATTTGCTTTGAATAGAATGATTTCATTGAACAGAGAGTTTTCAAGACAGTGCATCTTCCGGGGCTCCTCTCGCTGTTCCCATTGTAGGCTGAGGTTTTCTCCACATTGGGGACTCCTGGAAGAAGTCTTCCTCATTGTTGGAACATGCTTCACTCCTGTACAGCTGAGTGATTAAAAAAACTCCTTCTAGGCCAATTAGTGAGTAGTGTGGGTGGGCTCTGAAGTCCAGGAGAAAAAAGCCTCTGTGTACCTCAAGCTATTTCTCTGCCGAGAGCTCTGTTGTGACAGGAAGATTTCATTTGTGAACCTCCCATGCCCAAGTTCCCTGTACTTATCCTGTCTTTGTTAGACTATGTTTCAGTGTTGAAATAACCTGCTACAATTAATTCAAGGGTCCTTCTGGCAGACAACTAGCAAGCTGAACCTAATGAAATGATTCATTATTGGCAATGATGCCTCCTTGGGTTTCCAGAAACTTGCTAAATCATAGCACATGTGTATTATCACTATGCTTCCTGTCATCTAGGGCTTGTGAAACTCATCAGATTTTGAAACTTTGACCTATCTTAGTTGGGCCCTGGGTGGCTGTGTTTCAGAGTTGAACACAGGACGTGGGTACTGACCATGAGCTCAGAGCAGAAGCTCAGTTCTTTATCATTTGGTGTCAGCGCTTCACTTCTGGTATTGGTGTGTGTATGCGTGTTCATATTCATATACTTGTCCTGGAGCTTCAACTCAGGACCTGAACACTGCACCTGAGTTTCCCCTGTACAAGGATAGCACTCTACCACTTGAGGCACACAGCCACTTCAGGCTTTTTTCTAGAGATGTAGTACTAAGAAATCAAACCCAGGGATTCATACATGCAACGCACTCTACTCCTAAGACACATTCCCAGCACTCTACTTCAGGTTTCTTTCTTTCTTTTGTTGGAAGTTGGAGGAATTTAAGTCTAGGCCTGGGTGCTGTCCTTGAGCTCTTTAGCTGAAGCCAATCACTCTACCACTTGAAAAACAGCACCCCTTGAGGTTTTGGGTGGGTCACTGGAGAGAAGCGTCTCAAGGAATTTCTTGCCCAGGCTGGCTTTGGACCATGATCCTCAGCTCTCAGCGTCCTGAATACCTAGAATGACAGACACGAGTCAGCAGCGACTAATTTCCACTTCAAGTTTCTAAATGGTGAATAGGAGATAATAGTCTCATGGGACCTTTTTTCTGGGATAGTTTTGAAGCCAGATCGTCAGATCTCAGCTTCCTGAGTAGGCAGGATGACAGACCTCAGCTACTACACGTCTAAACTGTAACACTCTGTTGCAAGGGGGTCCTTGGCTCCACGTGGTAGGGCGCTACCCATGATCCCCACTGGTAAGTGTCACTGGCTAGGCCCTGAATTCAAGGTTCATGATCAAGAAACATAAACCAAAACAATTGTCTGCAGGAGACAACTCACTATAGTGAGGTACATACATAATTTTGGCCCTGACATGAAGACATATCTGAGCCACAAATTTCTCATCTGCACAATCATCTTACTTGTGGAGCTCTTACAAGAACCAGATGAAAAAAATGAAAAAATGTACCCCATGAAGGACTCAGCACACAACAACTCATGCAAGACTTATCACATAGCTGTAACACACATAATATCATTAGAATTAGGGTGCTTTCATCAGTATCACCATTCTTTCAGAAACAAACCACAAACAGTCCAAATTTAGATTTTAGAGGAGTGAGGTTTTTTTGGGGGGGAAGGAAGTCAGCCACGGGGATTGCACTGAAATGTTGGGGGTACTGTCCTAAGGTCTTTTGATCAGGCTAGAACTCTACCACTTTAAGCCACAGCTCAGAGTTTCACAGACTTCCTGCCAGGGCTGGGTTTTAAACCCACCAGTGTCAGATCTCAGCCCCCGAGTATATTGGATGACAGGATGAGCAAGCCAGCAGCATCTAGTCCATGGAACTGGGTTGCAGCGATTTGCCTCTGGCTAATTCAGGTTAGATGGCAAATGTCAGCACTAGACCCACAGCTTGCTCTGTGGTGAGGTATTTGCAGCCCTATCTTTATATGGTTGCAGTCAGAAAATTCTATCTTTTCTTTTCTTTTTTTTTTTTTTTTTTTTTTTTGTTTTGTTTTGGTGCCAGTCCTGGGTCTTGAGTAAGGGTGTAGACACAGTCTCTCAGCCTTTATGCTCAAAGCTAGTGCTCGAGTATTTGAACTACAGCACAACTTCTGGATTTTTCTATGCACATAGTAGTGAGGAATCGAACCAAGGGCGTCGTATTTACTAGGCGAGCACTCTTACCACTGAGCCCCAGTAGTGACAAGTGTATAAACAGATAAATGTGTAGATTGGTAGATAGAAAGATAGATAGATAGATAGATAGATAGATAGATAGATAGATAGATAGATAGATAGATAGATGTAGATTTATTTAACGAGAGATGTCTGTAAATTATGAAATTGCATATATATTTCTACCAAATATTGCCAATTAAATTATTCCTTCCTTTTTTTAAGTATCATGATTGAATACATAATAAAGTATTAATTGAAAATTAGTCAATGTAGTATAATTGTTGTGTATAATTTTTAATATAATCATACACTAACTACTAATGTAATTGTTACATTTACAACATTCTATTAGTACAGATGTCTATTGGAAAGCGTTTCTTTTTTAAATTTAAATTTTAATATTTATTTTTAAAAATTTTTTGGGGCGGTCCGGTCTTGGGGCCTGAACTCTGGGTCTGGTCGCTGTATCTCAGCTCTTCAGCTAAAGGCTAGTGCTTTACCACTTGAGCCACAGCGCCATTTCCGGCTTTTTTCTTTTTGCTTATGTGGTGCTAAGGAATCGAAACCATGGCCTCTAGCATGCAAGACAAGTGCTCTACCACTGAGCCACCTTCCCAGCACTGGAAAGTGTTTCTTAGAATCTCCTGCCAGCCATTCATTAGTGGGAGTCCCAGGATTCAAACTTCAGGCCTAAGTTGCTGATTTCCGCTTGGCTTCCCTAATAGCCCGCCAAACATCAGCAATGTAAGGTCATGTATATTGTCTGGGCATTGTTATTTAGACCCAGGATGGTTCAATACAAAGGTAAAAGAAAAGTAAAACCACTGGATTGAACTTCTCAGTTTTATACTTTTACTTTTTATTTTTTTGCCAGCCCTGAGATTTGAACTCAGGACCTAGGCTCCCAGGATTGGCTTTGGCAGAGATGCCAAGACTTGAGTTCAAGCCCGGTGCTTTGCCTAAAACCAAATAATAATAATAATGATAACAATAACAACAACAACAACAACAATAATAATAAGGTATTGGCTTGGAATTTGCACCATTTCATTGGTAGGCCTGGCATTTAAAATCAGGGTCTGGGTAACTCTGTGGCACTGTGGGTTAAGGGGAAGATCACCGTCCTTGAAGACAAGAAGTTCAGAAAAGTTCCAAGGGCCTCAATTGAAGTCCCAGTACTGGAAAAAATAATACTCATATATGAGATCTATTTACATACATGGGTTTATTCCATATGACATTTATTACCCTTATTTATTTAGTATTATTACACAAAAAACATTTATTTTATTACATCATATCACACATACTGAGACCCAGGAATTTCACAGAGAAGGAAAAAAATTTGTCAAAATTCGCTTCTTACTCCATGAATACATTATTGGCCATGCTGGGATTTCAACTCACGGCTTACAATGCCCAATCCATAAATGGGGTCACAGTCTTAGCCCACCAGCCTCCAGAAAACTGAGCTGCCAGGAAGTTCTGAGGACCTGTGATCAATCCACAGTAGTACCATATATGTATATATATATATATATATATATATATATATATATACTGACAGAAGGAATGTGAGGATATTATTAAATTATATATTTTTACAAATTATTAGTCATTAAATTATGCTTCCATTTAATGAAGTATCATCATCTAATACTTATAAAATCATTAATAAAAAAATCAGTCAATATCCTTAGTCATACCATCATGCTAGAATGGAAGATATAAATTCAATAATTTTTGTGTGGCATTCTAAAATAGAGTCATGAATTAACTGAAAATTTAATTATTATTTTAATAATGTTCCATTAGCATTCACATGAATAGGAATGAGTTAGTCAGGATCTCCCTCCATTTGTGGGTGGCCGTCCTAGCATTGGAATTCCAGGCCTGGGACTGCAAACCATTGGAATGACACCGTGAAGATTTCAGGTTGTCACGAAAAAAAAAGAACAAGAAGAAAAAGAAGCCAGGTGTCAGTGGCTCTTGCCTGTAATCCTAGATCCTCAGGAGGCTGAGATGCAAATTTGAATTCAGCCTGGGTAGGAAAGTCCTCGACATTCATACTTCTTAAGAGATCACAGGAAATCAAAACAAAATAATAACAAAAAAAAACCTGAGTGGCCCATGGCTCAAGGTGCAGAGCACTACCCATGATCAAAAGGGCTCAGGGACAGGGCCCGGATGATGGGCATTGAGCAGGTTGCCCATACCCAGCCCCCCAAACTGGGCAAGCTGGAACAAGCCCTCAGAGAGTACTAAGTCTGAGCAGGCATCTTGAACAAGCATCCTTCACTGCAGTTTAAGAACTGAAGCCAGGAAAGCTTTGGGTGGGCTGGTGTGTGCAACTGGTGTGTACAACGGGTAAGTTATGTCCTGGCACTTGTCAAGAGAAACCACAATTCTTAGGCTGTAGGAGTTGTCGAAGGTCGTGACTCCATATCTGCTATCCTTCTGTAAGATGTGAGCCTAGGCCTCTGGGGGCTGGTGCCATAATTCATTCATCATTCCTCATTGCCGAGTCTCAGGCTGGTCCCAATTCCTGGGAAAGATAGAAAATAGCCAGCAATTTCTGTGCCAAAAGGGGTAATCCTATAAATCCCACCATCATAACTCCCATTAGAAGTAAGCCTTGGGCTTCGAATGTGGTTTACTGGTAGAGTGCTTACTTAGCACACATGAAGCCCTGAGTTCGACTCCTCCCTACCACAGAAACAGAAAAATCCAAAAGTGACACTGTAGTTTAAGCAATAAAAGTGCTAACCTTGAGCAAAAGAAGCTCAAGAACATGCCCAGACCCTGTGTTCAAGCCACAAGACTGGCCAAAAGAAAAAAAAAAAGTGAGCATGGTGAGACATTTTCTACTGAGACTTAGAAGAGGGCCAAGGTTATGGGTAACAGGTAGAGTGCAGGTGCTGTTGGCTCACCCCTGTAATCTTAGCTCCAAAGGAAGCTGAGATCTGAGGATGCCAAATGCAAACAGGAAAGTCTATATGAGACACTTTTCTCCAATTAAACTCCCAAAAAGCCAGAAGTAGAGCTGTGGTTGAAGTAATAGAGTGCTAGTCTTGAGCACAAAAGATCAGGGATAGCGTCCAGGCCCTGAATTCAAACCCCGGGACTGGCAAACGCGTGCACGCACACACACACACACACACAAACACACACACACACACACACACACACACACACACACAAACACACACCAAGATAGAGAATTTGACAGTCCATTTAACCAATAGTATTCTTTTAATGCATAATAAACTATGAATAAAATTCAATCCCTGTCCAGTGATTATTGGGTCTAATTTTATGCAAGACTGATTGAAGGACTACTCTTCCAACCATGACATTAATCACATTCCTCTGGTGTTCCTATGGACAAGCAATAGTTTCTTAGGCACTTCAGTCCCTTGTAAGTGGCATGACTGGGATTCAAACTCAGGGCCTAGTGTCCACGTTGGCCTATGGCTTCGCTGATAGAGCCAGCCTTCAGAAATGCTAGATGACCTACAGGTTGCAGCCATATGATTCACATCCAGTATGGTCAACGTGCAAGGAAAGAAAACAGAAACTGCTGACCGTCTGCAGTTTGTGACTTTTTTTTTGGTGCTGTTTTCATTTTCTTTTCCTGTGAGCCCCTGAGGCCTAGGACCACAGGATGGGCTGTGGGTCCAGAGGCTGCACCATCCCAGGCTAGGGTGATGGAAATTGAGGAGAAGTTGCCACAAACTGAGTTCAAACCCCATGCTTGGCAAAAATTAATAAATAAATAAATTAATTAACAACACTATTGAAGCTCCCTGTCATGGATTTTGTGCCATTTTGTTGTCTACCAGGCCAGGGATGTCACCTTGGGATTTGGGTAATTCTGATGCACTTGGGGCAGGGGATGGGAGAAAAGGGAAGCTCTCCTCCCTTGAAGACAAGGAATTCAGGCCTGTTCCCTAAGCCTGAATTCAATCCCCAGCCTTGGAGAACATAACATTTATACACATTTTTATTATATCATTTATAATTACATCCATACATTCAGTCTATATCTTGTTTGTTGGAATGATTCATTATATTTTATTATATATTTATTTGTTTACCATTTATTTTATGGACTGTGAGTGCACCTATAACATTTATTACATTCATTCAAATCTATTCCATAGCATGTAGCTTTGCAGACATATTATAAACATCATACCTGACACCCAGCACTTGCAGAGAAAAGGAAAACAGGTATCATACTTGCAATCTTAATCCAGGAAGACATTTAGCAATGCTGGGACCTGAAATGAGGGCCTAGAGGCCGAATTCACGAATGGGTGTGTGTCAGCACGGCAGCCTCTAGCACATTCAGGTGCCAGGTGGATCCCAGGACCTAGGATGGAGATACAGGTTTGGCCAAAATAGCAGTATCTTTCTATGCAAATGGTGGTATACAAATAAATATATATGTAGATACTGTGAGTGATGTCTATCTAGTATTCAATGACATATACTACCTTCCTAGGGATTCTCAGGTATTTAGTGAGGACTCCATTTAATCAATAGTATTCTTTTAGGGGATGGGAAGGTGGCTCATTGGGAGAGTGCTTATCTTGCATGCAAGAGTCCTGGATTTGATTCCTCAGCAACACATGGTCAAAAAAAGCAGGGAATGGCACAGTGTCTCACATGGTACCGCCCTAACCCTGAGCTGAAAAGCTGAGGGACAACGCCCAGGCCCAGAGTTCAGTTCCCGCTACTGACAAAACACACACACACACACACACACACACACACACACACACACAATGTATTTTTAATGCATAATAAACTATAAATTAAAATCAATCCACATCTTGTGAATACTGGATTTAATTTTTGCTAGACTAATTGACAAACTACTCATCCAACCATGACATTGACCACATTTCTCTGGTGTTCCTATGTACAGGCAATAGTTTCTTAGGCTCTCCAGCCCTTTGTAAATGTCATGACTGGGATTCAAACTCAGGGCCTAGGTGTGCAGAAGCCTATGGCTTCGCTGACAGCCAGCTGACAGCAATGCCAGGTGACCTACAGGTTGCAGTTTTGTCATTTGTACCCGGGATGGTCACCATGCAAGGAAGGAAAACCGAGAAACCTCTAACTGTTCACAATTCATGGCTATTTTTCCATGCCATTTTCACTTTTTTTCCTGTCAGCCCCTGAGGCCTAGGTTCCCAGGATGGGCTGTGTGTCCAGAGGCTGCACTAACCCAGGCTAGGGTGATGGAAGCTGAGGCAGAGTTGCCACGGCCTAACTTCAAGGCTAAATAAATGAATAAATAAATAAAATAATAAAATATTAAAATATATAGAAAATAAAATAAAATAAATTTAAAAAATATTAAAAATACTAATGGGGCTCCCTGACTTGGAATGCATGCTCATTTTTTTTCTGCCAGGCCTGGGATTTGAACTTGGAGTCTGGGAAACTCTAATGCACTGTGGGGAATGGGGAAACTCACCCTTTGAATACAAGCAATCCAAGCCTGTTCCCTAGGCCTGAATTCAATTCCCAGCCCTGTAAATTAATTTTCATCCACATTTGAAATGATTAATATCTACATATTTATGTTTACTGCATATTGCTTTTTGTATTATTTATTAATTATATTTACTGACTATTATTACTCTTATAACACATATTAAATTCACTACATCTTATGAAAATTATACAGATTTGCAAATGTATTATATCTTACTTCAGACCTAGGACATTCAGAGAAATACTATAGTAGATGATCCTATGCTTAGAAAAACAAAAAGAATACACCAACCAAAGTCTAATTTATCCCTAGGCACCACAGTGTCTCACATCTGTAACTACTCAGGAGGCTGAGAACTGGAAGATGAAATTTCAAAGCCAATGAATGCAGAAAAGCCTGAGAGATATCATCTCCAATTAACTGGCAAAAGGCAGGCTACAGGCATAGCTGAAGTGGTAGAAAATCAGCTATGAACAACGAAGCCAAGAAAGAGCAAGCTGACTTCAAATGTGAGGAGAGGAGTTAGGGGGATAAAAGGGAGAGAAATCCTCCAAAACCAGAAAACAAAATGATAATACACAAATCCCACCTAATTTAAGGTACCAACCAAACTGAAAAAAAATGAAGCTTGTGCAGTTGTATAACTTTTCATGAGCACATAAGCTCTTAGGTGCACTTCTAAGCTATGTTTTTAAAAATATATATGTATATATATTAATAATGCATATATATATATATATATATATATATCTTTAAATAAAATCAGAAACCAGCCAATGAATAAATATTTCTGAATTAGTGCCTTAAACATGGCAGTATAAATTATTTATACTAAAAGTGTATTCCAAGTTTCTTTCTCAGAATCAATCTTTAAGAAATTTGTTCATGTGCCTGGCACCGGTGACTCATGCCCATAATCCTAGCTACTCAGGGAGCTATGATCTGAGGTTGGTGGTTCAAAGTCAGTCCGAGTGACTCTTATCTCCAATAAACCACTAGAAAACAGAGGTGGCACTGTGAATGAGGTAGTAGATCACTCGCCTTGAGCTGAAGAGCAAAGGGATAACCCCTGAGTTCTAGCCCCAGGACCAAAAAATAAGTAAAAAAAGAAGTTTGTTCATGCAGATCATAAAATTCTAACATTCTGAGCTTTAGGAAACTTTTCTGCCAAGGTCTTATGCTCTTTAGGAAAGTACTCCACTACTGAGATACATCACAGTCCCATTGTTTTCGTGTTTCATTTTACAATCCAATTTATTCCCAAAATGCTTAGAAGTACCTACTGTCCTCACAGAAGTGAGGTTTTATTCAGAAACCAAACCTTTTGTGCTATGAGGACTCCCCTAGTGTATGTCGTGGTAGGCACTGAGGAAAACTCATACGACACAAATGCAGAGAGTTTATAATTGTAGAAATAACTCTAAATAGAAATAAATTCAACTGTCCCGACATTCTAGAGAGAAATCATATCCTTATTTTTGTTCTCACTCTTCAGGGCAAATGGTCAAAATAGAAACACCAATGTGCTATGCTGAAATGTAAAAGTTTAAACCCCTTTTTGAAAAAAATCTCATGGTATAAAATCAATATGTATCAAATAAATGCGAAGTGAACTTAAAAAAATATTTAAAATGCTAATGAAGCTCCCTGGCTTGGAATGTGTGCCATTTTCTTGTCTGCAAGTCCTGGAATTTGAACCCGGGGTCTGGGTAACTCTGTTGCACTGTGGGGAAAGGGGAAGCTCGCCGTGCTTGAAGACCAGTAAGTCAGGCCTGTTCCCTAGGCCTGAATTCAAGCCCCTGACCTGGCAAACATACTCCTTATATACATTTTAAAGATAGGATTAAACTTCCATACAGATGTTCAGTCTATATTATGTGTGGTGTGGTTATTCATTGTAATTTTTTATATTTTTCATTAATTTATCATTTATTTATTTATTTTTTAAATATTATTTTATTTTATTTGTCAACATACTGTACACAGGGTTTACAATTAAATGGGCAGGATAATGCGTGCATTTCTTACCAAGCATTGCAGCCTCCTCCTTTGTTTACCCTTCACATCCCTTCCTAGCCTTCCCCTTCCTGCCCTCCCCCCCCCCCCCCCCCCCCCCCCGCACCGACGCTCGTTTTGGACATGACAACTTGTACTTCTCATTGTTGCAACAGGTCCACCTGTATCCTTAAACGACTTGTTTTTCCCCATCTCCTCCACAAGTTATACTAACATCAAATATAGTGAAAGCGGGGGTTATACTGTGGGGGAGGGACATACAAAACAACAAAGAAATAATCTTTTAAATGCTTTAGAAACACATGCATGAAAGAAAAAAACATTAAAATATCTATCTAAGGGTTCATTTTCCTAACATCACATTATCTGACCTTTTCCGCTTGACTCATACATATACTAGATATTGCAAATAAGGGAAACCATGGGACCTATGTTTCTTTGGGCCTGGCTTACTTCACTTAATATAATTTTTTCCAAGCCTTTCCATTTCCTAACAAATGGGGCAATGTCATTCTTTCTGATGGAGGCATAGAATTCCATTGTGTATATATACCACATTTTCTTGATCCATTCCTCTACTGAGGGGCATCTGGGTTGGTTCCATATCTTAGCTATGGTAAAATAATGCTGCAATAAAGATAGTTGTGCTGGTAGCTTTAGTGTGGTCTTGTTTGTAAACATTTGGGTAGATGCCCAAAAGTGGGATTGCTGGATCATAGGGGAGTTCTATGTGAAATCTTTGGAGGAACCTCCATACTGCTTTCCAAAGTGGTTGAACAAGTTTACATTCCCACCAACAGTGAAGTAAGGTTCCCTTCTGTCCACATCCCCTCCAGCATCTGTTGTTGTTAGAGATCTTGATTTTTGCCATTCTAACTAGAGTGAGGTGGTGTCTCAATGTTGTTTTGATTTGCATTTCTTTTATGGCTAGGGATGTTCAGCATTTCTTCATGTGTCTATTGGCCCTCATTCTTTCTTCTTCAGAGAAATTTCTCTTTAAGCCTTTAACCCATTTATTTATTGGTCAGTTGTTTCTTTGAAGATTTGTTGTTGGGGGATTTAATTTTTTGAGTTCCAAGTATATTTTAGATATGAGACCCTTGTCCGTTGTATGGTTAGTAAAGATCTTCTCCCAATCCGTGGGCTTTCTATTGATCTTGCTAGCTACGTCCTTTGCCATGCAGAAGCTCTGCAACTTTATGCAATCCCATTTGTCCAACCTTTCTTTGATTTGTTGTGTTTCCGGGTCTCTATTCAGAAAATTTCGGCCTGAGCCAAGGAGACCTAGGGTTTCTCAAATTCCATCCTGTAATGTTTTCAGAGTGTCTGCTTTGACTTCAAGGTCTTTGATCCATTTGGAGTTGATTCTGGTGCAGGGTGATATATAGGGATCTAGCTTTAGTTTTCTACAAGTAGTTTACCAATTTTGCCAGCACCATTTACTGAAGAGGCTGTCTTTCTTCAATTCTATTGTTTTAGCTCCCTTATCGAAGATTAGATGGCTATAGGTCTGTAGGTTCATTTCTGGGTTTTTAATTCTATTCCATTGGTCCTGAGGTCTGTTCTTATGCCAGTACCAAGCTGTTTTGATTACTAATGCTTTATAGTAGAGTTTGAAATTTGTAATTTACCATTTATTTTATTGACTGTGATGAATCCTATGTATTACATTGTTTACATACGATCACATACCATCTAGATTTGTAGATGTGTTCTCCATTATGCCTGACACCCAGGACTCTCCCAGAAAAGGAAAACAGGTGTCACACTTGGCTTCATACTCCAAGATTAAATTTTTAGCAGTGCTAGGATCTGAACTCAGGGCCTAGCAGGAACAATTCATGAATGGGTGAGTGTGTGCACAACAGCCTCTAGCCAATGAAGCAGTGAGGTGGTTCCCAGGTGCTGAGATCGTGACCCAGAATTGGCCAAAACAGCGATACAAGGATAAGCAGAGAGTATTATACAAATAAATATATGTTGTTAAAAAGCACCATGGACGCCTATCTATGATTGAATGACATATACTATATTCCTACCAACTCTTAGGTATTTATTATACCATAATTAAAGGAATACTATTCTTTTCATCTTTAATAAAGCATGAAATTAAGATCAATCATTGTCCTAGGATTATTGCATCCAATTTTAGGCTCGACCAATGCGCAAACTTCTCTTTCAATTGGTATTCCTATGCATAGGAATGAGTGTCTTGTGATCTCCTGCCACTGGTAGTTGTCAGGACCTGGATTTGAAAACAGGACCTATGTTGACAGGTTGGCCTATGGCTTCCCTGCTAGCCCGCCAGCCTTCAGCAATGGCAAGTCAGGTCCATTTTGCAACCGTGGCATTCAAACCCAGGATGGGCACCATGCAAAGAAAAAAAAATTAAACCCCGTCCTTCCGCAGCTTGCCGATTTTTATGCTAGCTCACTTTTTTTCTTTCTGCAAGCCCTCTGGGCCTAGGATTCCAGGATTGGGTATGGGTCCTGAGGCAGCACCCAGCCTAGGGTGATCAAAGCTGAGGCAGAGTTGCCACGGCATGAGTTCAAGCCCCATGATTGGCCAAAAACAAAAAAAAAGAAAAAAGAAAAAAATTAATTGATTATTTAACTAAATTTAAAAATAATAGAGTTCTCTGGTTTTGAATTTCTGCCAGTTTTCTTTCTAGACTGGGATTTGAACTCAGGAACTTGTAGCAATGTGAGGGAAAGTGCAGATTTGCTACTACTTGAGTTCAAACCTCGTGCCAAGACAAAACTAAAAAATTAAGTCACTGAGCTTGGCAGGGGGAGTACTTGTGGAGATGGGAGGTAAGGGATGATAGGGTGAAAACAAAGGAGGAGGTAACAATGCTCAATACGAAATATACTCATGACCTTGCTCATGTAACTGTGACCACTCTGTACAACATTTTTACAATAAAAAACATACAAAAACAGAAACAATGTAGTATTCCGAGAAGCACTTTTGGGTTAAGGGAGGGATGTCTGAATAGATGTACAAAATTCTATACTGCTTTTTATTTAATGTTCAGTATGGAACTGAATAAACTGAATAAACTGCTTCCATTAAAAAATTAAGTTACTGTCTTGGAACTGGGGCCAGTATTTATATCATTGGTGGGATTTGATCTCACCGTCCAGGTAGCTCTTTTGTACCATGGGTGAAGGAAAAATTTACTGTCATTGAGGAAAAGAAATTCAGGCTAGAGTTCCCATGACCTGAATGAAGGCTTTGCATGGAAAAAATATTTCTATACATATGTAATATATGATATATACTTACATATGTATCTTTATTACATGTTATGATACTCATTATTGATTTTGTATTTATTTTTTTATTTGATTCAATCTTTTAATGTTTATTTTATTTATATTATCATTCCCATTTACATTTTACGCATCTATTATAAAATTATACACAATAATTTAGGACATTGATTCATTTATCATTAAAAATTTTGCATTGAAACATGATACATAATTAAATAGAGGCATTTGTCACAGTCTTCTCACGTTTAGAATCTCTCCCAAGAATGTGCTTTGTCTTATTTATCTTTGGACACCTTCCTATAAGGATGTCTTTAGATGATTTATACAGGGAAGTCTTTATTTTAATTTTATTTATATTTTATTGTGAAAATACTGTACAGAAGGGTTACAATTACATGGGCAAGATAATGAGTACATTTCTTATCAAGCATTGTAGCCTCCACCTTTGTTTCCCCTTCCCATCCATTCCCAGCCTCCCTCCTCCCCCCACCTAATCCCACGTCCACCAAAGTTATAAAGTTCATTTTCGACATGACAACTTGTACTTCTCATTGCTGCAACGGGTCCACCTGTATCCTGATTTAAACGACTTGTTTTTCCCCTTCCCCTCCACAAATTATACCGACATAAAATACAGTGAAAGCAGGGGTTATACTATGGGGGAGGGACATACAAAGCAACAAAGAAATAATCTTATAAATGTGTTAGAAACAAATACATGAAAGAAGAAAATTAAATACATATCTTAGGGTTCATTTTCCTAACATCACCTTATCTGACCTTTTCTGCTTGACTCCTCCATACACTAGATATTGCAAATACGGGAAACCATGGGACCTATGTTTCTTTGGGCTTGGCTTGCTTCACTTAATATAATTTTTTCCAAGTCTTTCCATTTCCTAACAAATGGGGCAATGTCATTCCTTCTGATGGAGGCATAGAATTCCATAGTGTATATATACCACATTTTCTTGATCCATTCATCTACTGAGGGGCATCTGAGTTGGTTCCATATCATAGCTATAGTAAATAGTGCTGCAATAATCATAGTTGTGCTGGTAGCTTTAGTGTGGTCTTGTTTGTAAGTTTGTAAGTTTACACTCCCACCAACAATGAAGTAAGGTTCCCTTCTGTCCACATCCCCTCCACCATCTGTTGTTGTTAAGAGTTCTTGATTTTGCCATTTTAACTGTGGTGAGGTGGTATATTGATGTTGTTTTGATTTGCATTTCTTTATTGCTAGGGACGTTGAGCATTTCATCATGTGTCTATTGGCCATCCTTCTTCCTTCTTAATGTTTCTCTTTAAGTCATTAGCCCACTTATTTATTGGGCAGTTGCTTCGTTGAGGATTTGTTGTTGGGGGATTTAATTTTTTAAGTTCCAAGTATATTTTAGATATGAGACCCTTGTCCGTTGTATGGCTAGTGAAGATCTTCTCCCAATCCGTGGGCTTTCTATTGATCTTACTAGCTATGTCCTTTGCCATGCAGAAGCTCTGCAACTTTATGCAATCCCATTTGTCCAACCTTTCTTTGATTTGTTGTGTTTTCGGGTCTCTATTCAGAAAATTTCGGCCTGCGCCAAGGAGACCTAGGGTTTCTCCTATTCCATGCTGTAATGTTTTCAGAGTGTCTGCTTTGACTTCTAGGTCTTTGATCCATTTGGAGTTGATTCTGGTGCAGGGTGATATATAAGGATCTCGCTTTAGTTTTCTACAAGTAGTTTACCAATTTTGCCAGCACCATTTACTGAAGAGGCTGTCTTTTTTCCATTCTATTGAGTAATTTGGGAGTGGAGTCTATGGGATTCTTTAAATACAAGATCATGTCATCTGTAAAGATGGAGAGTTTTATTTCTTCTTTCCCTGTTTGGATCCTCTTTATGTTGCATCTTGTCTTATTGCTGTAGCTAGGCATTCTAATACTAGATTGAAGAACAGTGCAGAGAGTGGACATCCTTGTCTTGTTCCAGAGTTAAGAGGAAATGGCTGTAGTTTTTCAACATTAATTATAATTCTGCCTGTAGGTTTGTCATATATGGCCTTTATTGTATTGAGGAATGTTCCATGGATTCCTATTTTTTCCAAAACCTTCATCATAAAAAGGTGTTGGATCTTGTCGAATGCTTTTTCTGCATCTATGGAGAAAACCATGTGGTTCTTATCCTTGTTCCTGTTGATGTGATGAATAATATTAATTGATTTGCATATATTGAACCAGCTTTGCATCCCTGAAATGATTCCTGTTTGATCATGGTGTATGATTTTTTGGATGAATTGTTGAAGTCGATTGGCTAAAATTTTGTTGAGAAGTTTTGCATCAATGTTCATCAAAGAAATGTGTCTATAGTTCTCTTTCTTTGATGAGGCCCTGCCTGGTTTTTGGATGAGGGTTATGATGGCTTCATAGAATGTGTTCAATAGTGAACTTTCTCTTTCAATTTCATTGAAGAGTTGGAGGAGTATTGGTATGAACTCTGCTTTGAAGGCCTTGTAGAATTCTGCTGTAAAACCATCTGGTCCTGGACTTTTCTTAGATTGGAGGTCTCTTATTGCGGTTTCTATTTCAATGCTTGTTATGTGCCTGTAAAGATGGTTTAACTCATCTTGGTTTAGTTTTGGCATATCAGTATTTGCTAAGAAAAGGTCCATTTCTGCCAAGTTCTCAAGCTTATTAGCATAAAGTTGTGAGAAATATTCCCTTATATTGTTTTGAATCTTTGTTGTTTCTGAGGTGATGTTTCCATTCTCATCTCTGAATTTATTTATTTGGGTGTGTTCTCTTCTTTTTCTGATAAGATTTGCTAAGTGTCTGTCAATTTTGTTTATTTTTTTGAAGAACCAACTCTTTGTTTTGTTGATTCTTTCTATAGTTTTTTTGGATTCTAATTCATTTAATTCTGATTAATTTTAATTATTTATTTTTGTCTACTTGATTGGGGTTTTTCTTGCTTCTCATTTTCAAGGAGGTTCAGATGTCTCTTAAATTGGTGGTTTCAGATCTCTTCAATTTGTTGATGTAGGAACTCAGAGCTATAAACATGACTCTGAGTACTGCATTTGCTGTGTCCCAGAGGAGAGATAATCTCTGTGCTAATTTTTGTTGAATAGCATGAACATTTGAATTTCATTTCTAAACTCTTCCATGACCCACTTGTGATTCAGCAGTGTGTTGTTCAGCCTCCATGTGTTACCGGACTTTCTTTGGTGGCTTTTGGTGTTGAGTTCTAATTCTATTCCCTTGTGGTCAGAGAGAATGAAAGATATAACTTCAGTTTCTGAATTTGGACAGGTTTGCTTTGTGGCCTAAAATATGGTCTATTTTAGAAAATGTTCCATGTGCTGTTGAGAAAACGTGTATTCTGACACTGCTGGGTGAAATATTCGGTAGATGTCTGTTAAATTTGGTTGATCTATGCAGTTGTTTAGATCTGCAGTTTCTCTGTTGAATTTTTGCCGAGTTAGTCTATCTAGTGGGGAGAGTGGTGTGTTAAAATCCCCAACAATTAATGTCTTTGGATCTATGTGGGATTTGAGGGAAAGTATTGTTTCTTGAATAAATTTGGGTGCTCTGTTGTTTGGTGAATAGATATTTAGAATTGTGATATCCTCTTGAAGGAGAGATCCCTTAATTAGTAGTGGTGACCTTCTTTATCTCTTCTCACAAATTTTAATTTGAAGTCTATTTTATCTGATATTTGAATTGCAATTCCCGACTGTTTATGGGGGCTGTTTGCTTGTTAGATTTAGTTCGAGCCTTTAACATTGAAAATGTGTTTGTTTTTATAGGCAAGATGTGACTCTGGAAGGCAGCAGATAGTTGGATCTTGCTTTTTAATCCAACTAGACAGTCTATATCACTTAATTGGAGAATTAAGTCCGTTAATATTGAGAGATAGGACTGAGAGGTGTTCGGGAGTTCTTGACATGTTATCCACCTTTTTGGGGGCTGCGAAAACTGAGTTCTTCCCATGGTTCTTGGATTCCCAGTTTGGGTGCAGTTTCTTGGCCTTTATTGTGCTCCTATTGGTTTTCTATGTGTAGGACATCTTTCAGAAACTTTGTAGGGCTGGTTTGGTGGAGATTTATTGTGTCTATTTTTCTTTGCTATGGAAGGTTTTTATTTGGCCTTCAGTTATGAAGGAGAGTTTAGCTGGGTACAGTATTCTTGGTTGATAGTTGTTTGTTTTTAGGGCATGGCATACATCAGTCGTGGCTCTTCTTACTTTGATTGTCTCTGCTGAGAAATCTGAGGTGATTCTAATTGGTTTCCCTTTAGAGGAGATTAATCTTTTCTCCTTCACAGCTTTAAGGATCTTTTCCTTGGTCTGGATTGATCTTTTGTGGATTATAATGTGACGGTGGAATATCCTATTCTGGTCTGGTCCATTTGGAGTTCTAAAAGCTTCCTGTATCCGAATAGGCCTATCTTTTTGCATGTTTGGGCAGTTCTCTGCTAGGATCCTGTTAAACAATTTTCCTAGACCATTAACTTCTGTTTCTAGGTGCTCCTCTACACCCATTATCCTTAGATTAGGCCTTCTGATGGTGTTTTCCAAGTGTTGGATAGATCTATCATATTTCTTGGACTTGTCTTCGATGGTTGTACATTCTTTCTCTATAATATCTTGGCTATCTTCAATCCCCGAGATTCGATCTTCTGCATGTTCTAACCTGCTGTCAAGACTTTCTACTTTGTTTTTTGTTTCTTTTCCTTCTAATTTGTCAGCTGTGATGTCTTCAAATTTTTTGTTGAAGCTTTGTTTTAGATCTTGTATGAACTTCTTTACTTCCTTAATTTGGTGTTCAGTGTTTATTCTCAAATCACTTACTTTATTGGGTATGGTTTCCTTGGACTCCCATTCAATCTGTTCGATTCCATTCAGCATTCCCTTTGTGGTCCCTGACTTCCTTCAGCTCTTTGTTAATGGATTCCATGAATGCCTTTAGTGATCTTTGTGTATTCTCATCCTGCTCTCTCAATTCTTGTATTACTCTTTGATTAGCTTCCTCCCATTCGTGAGATTCCTGTAGCTCTCTTTGAGTGTTCTCAGCCTGCTCACGCCATTCCTTCCTTTCTCTTTGAGCATTCTCAAGCTTCTCATGCAAGTGCTGTATCAGTTTCTTAGTAGCTTCCTCACGCTCATGATATTCCTGTATAAACTTTTGGATTGCCTCCTCTCTCTCCCTATCACGCTCATACAGAGTCCTTTTTAGGTTTTCAATCTTGTCCTGCATTGACCTTTTGTTTGCCTCCATTGACCTTTTATTTGCCTTCACTCTCTCCTTATCACGCTCATACAGAGTCCTTTGTATGTTTGACAGCAGTGTTTGTAGAGCTATTTGGGAACTCTCCTCTGGATTATTCATTATCTGTTCTGTCCCCTGATTATCATGAGTGGGAGTTGAGATACTTGGATTTGCAATTTTTCTTGTGTTTTACAGGCTAACTCTGCCCATTTGGGATGAAAATAACACCAGTTTTGTTCTAGAACACTAACTTAAGGCCAGCATCAACCAAAGTCTGTATTTGCACAGTCAATAGTCTGCAGATACAATCTAGTTCAACAGATACATCTATTCAACATCAAACAACTATATATTAATGGGCTACGAACCACAAAGAAGAATTTGGTAAATCAGAAATTATTAGGTTTAGGGAAAAATGTGGGTAAAAAATAGGAATAGAGTGATGTGGGAAGGCACAGGGAGAGTTAACTTAACTAAATCCTAATCTCAAAGCAGGAAATAAGTTGGATAGGATGAAAGTAGAGAGAGAATAAAAAGAAGAAAGAGTAAGGAAAAAAAAGAGACCAGAAAAAATAGAAAAGTAAAAATTAAAAATATTATGCAGAATCAAAAACAAAATATTTGGAGAAGAATGTGGAAATACTGAGAGAAGGGGAGGGATATAAAGGAGATGTGAAAAACAAAAATATTTAAAGTATTATATAGGTATAAAGAGGTAGTACTGCTATTAAGGAATTTAAGTCTAAGAGGTTTTGAATTGAGTAATAAATTTGTGGATTAAGTGTGTACACAGTGGCGGATAAGGTCTAATAATCAACTACGGGTTTATCTGAGGATGTACAGAACAACAATTAAGTCACATAAAGAAGAACAAAAGAGAAGAAAAGGTGAAAAGGATAAGAAAGAAAGAAAAAAAGACCAGTAGTTCAGTAGAGCTAAACAAAAAAGCAAAAACAATTTTAAAAAAAAAAAAAGAAAAAAGAAAGAAAAATGCACACACACATATACCCCTAAAATAAAAATTATAAGAGGAAAAAATTTACTAGAAAACAATTTTTTGCAAAAAAGGTAAAAATTAAAAATTAAAAAAAAGTTTTAGAAAAAATTTTTTATAAAAGTTACCAAAAAAAAGTTCTTTGATTTTGTTTTAGGAGGGGTGGGAAAAATCCTGTATCTCCCTGTGTCCATAACCAACCTCTTGTTGGAGTCTCTGGTCTGCTTGTGCTGTTTGATTTTCCTGTGGCTTGGTTGGTTTCTTAAGTCAGTTTTTTGAACAGGCAGAAAAATGCTCTGCTTTACCCAGGATTTTGTGATCCTCTTCCCAGCTTAGTTCAATGGGAGGGAGATCTGCTTTGAATATCACAAAAGAGGGAGATGACTTTTTCCTCAAGTTTGGAGGTGCTGTGATGAGGCTAGGTTCTGGGTAGAGTTGAGGCCTTTCAGCAAACAGTAGCTTTTCCTGGGGGCTAGTTTGTTAGAAACTCACAGAGCCTAGCCTGGAGCCACTCTCAGGGTTTATGTTTACTGAATTTCCATTGATTGTCAAGGCTGCCAAAGGGAGGGGCAGCCTCTGGCTCTGATTACCCAGTGAAGAAAGACATTCCTGGGGCTGGCGCCCGAGCTAGGTAACTTTTCCCTGGGTGGAGCTGAGTCTGGCAGGTCAGTTTAGGTTCTTTTGACCTGCTAAATGACTCTAGTTTTCTTCCAAGGCCTGAGTTGGAGCTAGCATTTCCGCTGAGCTTTGTCAGTATCAAAAATGGAGATCTCTGGTACTGGCGGGCGGGGGGGAGGAGTGGCCTTCCCTCCTCTTCTCCCTCATTAGAAGCTTTTTCTAGAGGACAGGCAAGTTATGGGTTAAAATTGTAAGGGGGAGGCTAGAAATGTGTCTTAGTGGTAAAGAGCTCACTCAACATGCATGAATACCAGGGTTTGAATCCTCAGTGCCACATACTAAGAAAAAGCCAGACACAGTGGTGTGGCTCAAATGGTAGAGTGCTAGCCTTGAGAAAAACATTACCCAGGACTGTCAAAAGCAATAGGACAGATGCTGGTGGCTCACACCTGGAAAACTACCTTCTCATGAGGCTGAGATTTGAAGACCACAGTTCAAAGACAGCTTAGGCAAGAAAAGCCTGTTAGACTCTTATCTCCAATGAACCACTAAACAATCCCATGTGGAGCTGTGGCTCAAGTGGTAGAGAGTTAGACTTGACTGAATTGCTCAGTGACAGTGCCCAGGGTTGATACAAGACACACAACTGGAAAAAAATTGAGGGTTAATCAAAGTACTTTTCCTATTTGCTAATTACAAGAACATTCTCTGGAAAATCAATGCTGAAATACACTATCTATCTATGTACAAACGTACCTACTTGCCTACCTACCTACCTACCTAGCTAACTACATACATAGTTATCTCTTTGACATTTCTTATACTGAACTCAAGGCCTGTGCACTGTCTCTAGCATTCTGCTACTTGAGCTACAGAACCAATTCTAGATTTTTCTGTGTATGTGTTACTGAGGAATGGAACCCAGGGCCTCTTGCATGCTAGGCAAGCACTCTCCCACTAATCCACATTCCCAGCCCCCTCATCTTTTTTCTTAATGGTATTTTTTACATATATACGCTACCATTTTGCATCCCCAAGTATAATTTTCTGAATACCGCTTATTTCTATGAACTCTGATCTTCTCCTCCTCTGCCTGATTTGTGACTGCTTCTGCATTGGCCTCATAATAAAATGTAAATAAAGGCTGCTAATACCTTCAGTGTGCAACATATAAGGAAACAGGCCTAGAATCTTGGAAGAGAAAAGAAATGGGGCTGAAATGAAGAGAATGATGCAGTATGTAAAATGAGCATATCTAAAACATAAATTAGTAAATAAAAGCAGAAGATTTGCATACACCCTCTTTGCACTTAGGGAAGTAATATGCAGACATAAGTAAGTAGGACACTGATACATAAACTTAGCCTTCTCTTTTTCAATTTTCTTTTGTGGCCATCCCATGGCTTAAACTGAGGATGTGATGCATTCCTCAGCTGTTTTTCACAAGGCTGAGTTTCTACCACTGGCACAGCTCCACTTCCAGCCATATGGTTGTTCAATGGACATAAGCACCTCCTAGGCTTTCCTGCCTGGTCTGGCCTGTATCTCCTGCTTGGCTTTCTCTCTCAAAGCTGGAACTCTACCCTCTAGGCCACTGCTCCACTTCTGGTTTTCTGGTGGTTTATTGGAGACAATAAAACTTACCTGCTAGGGCTGGCTTTGAATGGAGATCTCCTGAGGAGGCTTCAAGTGGATTTCCTCAGGGATTCACCTAAAAGCCGCTCCACCCAAATCTTTAGTCTAAATCTCAAGAGGTACTAGAGAAAAACGGAAACAGGAACATGCTTCTAGTGTGTCCCAGATACTTAAGGTTGGAGATACAAAACACTCATAATTATTAGATCATTTTATAGGCAAATGGAGCAATGCAGACTGTATGAGGATCACTCCAGCTTTCGGTCCTCATATCCTGAGACAGTAAATTCACTGCAGCTCAATGCTAAGTGACAGAACTGACATGTCCTGTTGACATTTGCTCCTAAATCCTGAAACACTCATTTCTCACTTTTGGCTTCAACACTGTGACCAGAGGGTAAGATGAAGAGAGAAAATACTCTCAGAGAAAGCAGCTATAAAGAACATTGTGTAGTTTACTTATAAGTCCCAACCATAGGAATGACCCTATTAAGAAGTCAGTCCAGAATATAAAACAAAGAAGAAAAGAACGAAGGTGAAAGTGCCTGCTGACTGTAATCCTTGCTCTCAGGAGGCTGAGATTTAGAGAATTGGAGTTTCAAACCAGCCAGTGGAAGAAAGTCTTTGACAATGTTATTTGTAAGAGATCACAGAAAAACCCAGAAGTGGGGCTATGACTCAAGCTTAATGCAGTACCCTTGAGCAAAAGGAGCAGTTGGACCAGGCCTAGGCTCATAGTTCAACCCCAGGACCTGCCCACTCAAAAGAAAAACCTGTATCTCAATTTCTTTGAGTATGTATGGATGTATTCCTCTAGGTGAAACTACTGAGTAGCTATGATGAATGGCACCAAGCAAGAAAAATTGTATTCAATACAATGAGTTCATAACACAGAGACTGCTTTTATGATATTGCATATTCCAGGGCTCCCTTCACTGTTCACATTGTAACCTAAGGGTTTCTCTTCATCACAGGCCTGCTGGAGGAAGACTTTCTCATTGTCTGGACAGGCACACAAAAGCCCTCACTCTTGTACAGCTGTGTACCAAATAACTCCATCTGGGCCAATTAGTGAGGATGTGTGCACGGGCTCTGAAAGTCAGGAGAAAAAGGCCTCTTTTTACCCTTAACTATCTCTCTTCCCAGTGCTCTATTTTTAGAGGAGACCTTCATTTTTGCCACCTCCCATGGCAGGCCAAGTTCTGTGCTCTTATCCTGCCTTTATGAGACTATATTCCAGTGTTCAAATACAGTGCTCAATATAATTCAGGAGTCCTTCAGGCAGACAACTAGGGCACTGAGCATAATGAAACGTTTCAGTGCCTGCAATGATGGGCCTATAATGCCACTCCTAGGTTTCCAGGAGCTTGGGAAATCCAAGCAAATGTTGAACATCACAAAGCTTCCTGTCATCTAGTACTGGTGAAGATCATCAGGTTTTGAAACCTTTTACCTCTCCTAGTTAGGCCCTGGGTGACTAGGTTTTGGGGTTTAACATAGGGCCTGGGTGCTGACTATGAGCTCAGAGCCAAAATCTAGTGCTTTACCACTTTGTCAAGCTTCACTTCTGCTTGCCCTCTGTGTGTGAGTGTGTGTATGTGCATGTGCGTGTGCATACACTAGTCCTGGAGCTTGAACTCAAGACATGGGCACTGTACCTAGTTTCTCTTGTACAAGGTTTGCCCTCTTCCACTTGAACCACAGAGCCCCTTCAGGCTTTTTCCTAGTGATGTGGTTCTGAGAAATCAAGCCCAGGGTTTCATATATGCAAAGCACTCTACACCTAAGGCACATTCCCAGTCCTCTACTTCAAGTTTGTTAGTTTGTTTCTGTCTTTTTTGTTGTTGTTGTCATGGTAGGAGTGGAAATCTGGGCCTGGGTGATGTCCCTGAGCTCTTCAGCTCAAATCTTGTGTTCTACCACTTGAGCCATAGAGCAACTTCCGGTTTTCTGGTGGTTCATTGGAGCTGTCTCAAGGACTTCCCTGCCGAGGCTAGCTTTGAACCATAATCCTCAGATCTCATCCTCCTGAGTAGCTAGAGTGACTGGCATGAGCCACAAGCACCCAGCTTCCACTTCAGGTTTCTTAGTGGTGATTTGGAGATAATAGTCTCATGGTACCTTTTGTGTCAGGGATAGATTGGAACCCAGATCTCAGCTACTTGAGAAGATAGGATGACAGACCTCAGTTATAGAACCCTAAGCCGTGGCACTCTGCTGCAAGGGGGTCTTTGGCTCCGTGTGGAGGAGTGCTAGCCATGAGCCCAAGAGGTATGGGTCAGTGCCTAGGCCCCGAGTTCAACGTTCATGACTTAGAAAAACAAGACAAATCATATATCTCCTGTAGACAACTCACTAGTCTTCAGTAATACATAATTTTGTCCCTGCCATCGGGACAGATCTAAGCCTCAATATTCTTTTCTGCATATTCATGTCAGTTGTGGAGTTCTTACAAGGACAAGATGAAACAATGCACCCTTTGAAGGACAAAATACATAACACTCTTTTTTTTCGGTCATGGGGCTCGAAATCTGGGCCTGCACTCTGTCCTTCAGCTCTTCAGCTCAAGGCTAGTGCTCTACCACTTGAGCTACAGTGACACTTCCAGTTGTCTGGTGGTTAATTGGAGATCAGAGTTTCAGCGACTTTCCTGCCTGGGCTGGCTTTGAACCACTATCCTCAAATCTCAGCCTCCAGGGTAGTTAGGATTACAGGCGTGAACCACTGGTGCCCAGCTCCAAATAACCCTCTTTACAGGACTCAGCACACAGCATCTTGTGAAAGACTCAGCACCCAGCATTAAATGCAGGACTCAGCCTGCTGCACCTGTGAAGAACTCAGCACATAGCATCCTGTGCAGTACTCAGCACACAGCACCCCATGAGGGCCCCAGCACCCCAGGAAGGACTCATCATGTAGATGTATCCCACAAGCTGTCATTAGTATTAGGGTGCTTTCATCAGTATCACCATTCTTTCAGAAACACATTACAAATTGCACAAAGTTCACATCTAATGATTCAGAGGGGTATTTTTTGGGGGGGGGGAGTCAGCTACAGCGGTTGCACGAAAATGTTTCACAAACATCCTGCCAGGGCTGGATTTTAAACCCACCAGTGTCAGATCTCAGCCCCCCAGTATCTTGGATGACAGGGGTGAGCAAGCCAGCAGCATCTGGTTCTGTGGGGCTGAGTTGCAGTTGTATACCTCTGACTAAGCCAGGTTAGATGGCAGCTGTCAGCACCAGATTCCCGGCTTGCTCTGTGATGAGGTATTTGAAGTCCTATCCTTATAGAGTTGCAGTCACAACATTCAATCTTTTTTCATGCCCATTCTGGACCTTGAGTAAGAGTCTAGACACAGTCCCTTAGCTTTTATGCTCAAAGCTAATGCTCAACTGCTTGAGCGAGAGCACAACTTCTAGATTTTTATGTGCATGTGGTAGTGAGGAATCGAATCCAGGGCTTTGCATGTACTAGCCATCATTATACCACTGAGCCCCAGGAGTGACAATTGTATGAACAGATAAATGTGTAGATTCGCATATATGTATATGTATATACATATATATATACCTATATATATGCAAAAAACAAGAGAAAGGTGTCTGTATATTATGAAATTACATATATTATACTACAACCCATTATTGACATTCAAATTATTCCTTCCACTTTTAAGTATCATGGTTGAATACATAATAAAGTATTAATTGAAAATTAGTCAATGCAATAAAATTGATGTGTATTTTATAGTATACTCATACACTAACTACTAATTTGTTGCTTTTATAAAATTCCATTCGTATGGATGTACATGAAAATGGGTTTCTTAGAATCTCCCGCCAATACTTAGTGGCAGCCCTGTGATTCGACCTCCAGTTGTAAGTTTTGGTTTTGGTTATGGCTTCCCTAATTGCCAGCCAAACATCAGCATGCAATGTCATGAACACTTTCTGGGCTTTGTCATTTACATGCAGGATGGTCATAATGCAAAGGGAAAAAATGTAAAACACCCTTCTTGAATTTCTCCATTTTATCCTTTTCCTTTTTATTTTATTTCTTGCCAACCCCGAGATTGGAACTTGGGTCCTAGAATCCCAGGGCCAGCTGTGGCAGAGATACCAAGACCTGAGTTCAAGCCTCGTGCTTGGCAAAAAATATAATAATAAAATAAAATAAGGCCCTGGCTTGGAATTTGCACCATTTTTCTGGCAGACCTGGGATTTGAACTCAGCATCTGGGGATCTCTGTGGCACTGTGGGTGAAGGAGAAGCTCACCGTCCTTGAAGACAAGAAATTCAGACCAGTTCCCAGGGCCTGAATTGAAGCCCCAGCACTGGAAAAATACACACAGGAGTTTAGTGAGTATGACGTTTATTACCCTTATTCAATTTCATTTATTACATCCTATCATTCAGAATATATTTGCATATGAATTATACATCATACTGAGACCCAGGACATTTTGTCAGGGAAAAAAATGTGTCAAAAGTGGCTTCTTATTACATGAATAAATTTTTGGCAATGCCGGGATTTCAACTCATGGCCTACAATGTCCAATCCATAAATGGGGTCAAAGCCTTAGCACACCAAACTCTGGCAAACTGAGCTGCCAGAAAATTCTGATGACCTATTATCAAGCCACACTAGTGCTCAATCTATATGTATATCTATATCTCTATCTATCTATCTATCTATCTATCTGTATATATATATATGTGTGTGTGTGTGTGTGTGTGTGTGTGTGTGTGTGTGTGTGTAGATTGCTGTATATATATGTATATATGTAGAGAGAGAGAATGTGACGATATTATTAAATTTTATATTTATAGTTACCAATATTTAGTTACTAAGTTATATCTCCATTTAATGAAGTATCATGGTTGAATACTTATAAAATCATTAATTAAAATTAATCAATATCCTTCCATTAGGGGAATCACAACGTGTTGCTAGAATGGAAGATATAAATCCCATGATTGTTGTGTGGCTTTCTAAAATAGAATCATGAATTAACTGCAAATTTAATACTTTTATAACATTCCATTAGCATTCACATAAATAGGATTGAGTTTGTCAGGATCTCCCTCCATTTGTGTGTGGCAGTCCTGGAATTTGAACTCCAGGCCTGGGAAGTTTACTTTGAATGCAAACCATTGGAATGACACTGAAGATTTCAGATTGTCACGATTATAAAAAGAACAACAAGAAGAAAACAAAGCCAGGTGTCAGCGGCTCCTGTATGTAATCCTAGCTCCTCAGGGGGCTGAGATGTTGCCAATTTGAATTCAGCCAGGGCAAGAAAGTCCGCAACACTCTTATTTGTAAGAGATCACAGGAAAATATCCCCATGGGTTGGGTCTGTGGCTCAAGGGCAGGGCGCTACTCTTGAGAAAGAGGTGATCAGGGATAGGGCCTAGGCTCATATTTCAACCTGAGACCTGCCAAAGAAAAAAAGAAGGCAGTAACTCCATGTTTCTGTTTATTTATGGATGATGTATGGATGATGGGCATTCAGCAGGTTGCCCATGAACAGACCCCCAACCTGGGCAAGCTGGGACAAGCCCTCAGAAAGTACTAAGTCTGAGTCAGTAGCTTGAACAAAGTATCCTTCTCTGCCATTTAATAAATGAAGCCCAGAAGGCTTGCCTTGGCTGGTGTATGCAATGGGTTCATTATATTCTGGCTGAGGTATCCCATTGGGATATTTAGCAGCCAGCCTCTGCCTCCACGGAGATCACTGTTCCTAGGCTGTACGAGTTGTGGAAGGTTCTGGCTCCATATTCCTTATCCCTCTTTAGGACGTGAGCCTAGATCTCTGGGGCCTGGTGGCTATCACTCATTCATCATTCCTCATTGCCGAGTCTTACACTGGTCCCAAATCCTGACAAAGATATGAAATGGCCAGCGATTTCTGTGCTGAAATGAGTATTCCAGTAAATTCCATCCTCATAGTTCCTGTTAGAAATAATCCTTGGGCTGTGAATGTGGCTAAGTGATAGAGTGCTTACCAAGCAAGCATGAAGCCCTGGGTTGGATTCCTCAGCACCACATAAACAGAAAAATCCAAAAGTGTCACTGTGGCTTAAGTGATAGAATGTAGCCTTGAGCAAAAGCAGCTCAGGAACATGCCTAGACCCTGAGTCAAGCCATAACACTGGCAAAAAAAAATGTGAGCTTGGTGAGACATACTCTTCTGGGATTCAGAAGAGGGCCGAGATTATAGGTAAGAGGTAGAGGACAGGTGGTGGTGGCTCACTCCTGTAATAATAGCACTCAGGAAGTTGAGATCTGAAGATTATAACTGCAAGCCTGTGCAGGCAGGAAAGTCTATATGAGACTCTTTTCTCCAATTAAGCACCAAAAAAACCAGAGCTGTGGTACAAGTAGTAGAATGCTAGCCTTGAGCATAAAAACTCAGGGATAACATCCAGGCCATGAATTCAAACCCCAGGACTGGCACACACACACACACACACACACACACACACACACACACACACACATACATACACACACACACACACAAAGATAGAGCATTTGACAGTCAGCCTGCACAAGTTCGATCTCTAGCAACTCAGTATTAAAAAAAAAGTGAGAGAAGATAAAGAAAGGCTTGCTCCAGGAGGTGATATGACCAGTGCCAAAATTCCACAGGAGTTCTAAGATGTGGAACAGGACAGAGGTCCTCGGGCAGAAGGTACAGAGCATGCACAAAGGTCCTGAGGGGTGGTGTCGAGAAGGCAGTGTGGGTGGAATGAATGTTCTGTGGCCTCAGACAAGTCTGGCAGAACACTGAAGGCTGGGTCAAGGTTTGTACTTGAGTCCCAGGTAGGTCAGACGGTGGGGTCCCAGAATGGGGCTCAGGGGAAGATTAGTTGGACTTTTAACCAAAGACCCCAGCCAATTTTGTGCCTGGAAGCCTATTTTTCACAGATCCTGACTCTCAGGCCCCCTTTGCATGGAGGAGTCAGGGCAAATGCAGGGAAGAACTCTTGCTTAAGAAAAACTTCTACCCAATGCCCCCAGTGGCTCAAACCCTGTAAATCCTAGTTATTAAGAAGTCTGTGATCAGAGATTTTTGGTCAAAGCCAGCTCAGCGGAGGAAAGTTAGTGACAGTCTTCTGGTCAATGAACTACCAAAGTCCAGAAATGGAGCTGTGGCTCAAGTGGTAGAGTAAGAGACTTGAGGGAAAAAGTTAAGAGATCAGAGCCCAGACCCTGAGTTCAAGCCCCAGTACTCGCACAGAAAAAAAAAAAATTTTCAGGAGATCCCAGTCCACTGTGGTGAAAGGCCATTATCAGCTGGGCGCTGGTGGCTCATGCCTGTCATCCTAGGTACTCAAGCCTGAGACCTGAGCATCAATCAAAATTAAAAGCTAGCCTGGGCATACTCTTATGTCCAATAAATCACCAAAAAGCTGGGAAGCAGAGCTACTGTAGTTCAAGTGGTACAGCACCAACCTTGTGAAAACAAGCTAAAGGATAGCACCTATGGTATGAGTTCAAGTCCCGGTAAACACACACACACACACACACACACACACACACACACACACATCCTTAACAGGTGCCCGTGGCTTATACAAGCAATCCTAGCTACTCAAAAGACTGAGATCTTAGGATGGCAGCTTGAAACCAGAACAGGCAGGAGAGTCCATGAGATTCTTATCTCCACTAAACTACTAAAAAAGATGAAAGTTGAGCTCTGGTTCAAGTGGTAGAATATTAGCTTTGAGCAAAGGAATCTCAGGGACATTGCCTAGGCCCTGAGTTCCAGCTCTAAGATTTTTTTTAAAGACATCCTTTGCCACCCCCAAAGGCCATAAATCCTGATTTTGGTCATCCTAGACTCCACTTCCACTCCTGCCACTTCCACAGTACTGCTACTAGTGGCCGGTGTGTGGCCAACACTGGGTTAAGAAGTGAAAGTACACAAGGGGGTGCATATCCAGGTCAACACTAATACCCCAAAACAATGAGGTATTGGCCATACCAGTCTCTCATTCCCCCAGTTCCCTGGCCCTGGAATCTAAAGTCTGTGCCTCTGTATTCTGAGTATCTGGAATTGTCTAGAAGGACCTGAGAGGCCCAGTTGGGGCCAGAAGATAGACTGTCCTGTGATAAAGTACGTTTACATTTCCTAGAAACTGACCTATACTTCCAAGCCACCTTGGCCTCACCTCCCATGTAGCACTAGATCCTCCTTGCTTGGGCAGTCTTCAGTCAGCTGTCAAGCTCGAGTTGGCCAGACCCACCAGCAATCCCCCATTCCCCACTCCACTGCCAGCCTGATGAGAGGGATATGAAGTCAGAGGCCCAGTTGAGGAAAAGGATAGGACATTACATGACTGAGGCCCTCCCTTTGAGGCAGAGGAGACCCTATGCCCGCTGTCATCACTGACCCAGAATCCCCTGGAGGTGACCAAATATTGGGACAGCCAGACTTGTGCGCCAGAGAAAAGTTGGAACACAGGCCTGTGGCAATTTAGGACTCATTGCAGACCCTAATAGGGGGCAAAAGCAAGGTCGGTGTGAAGGAGGGACACCATCTGAGATCAGAAGAGGCAGACCAGCCACCACGAAAGGGACAGAAAAAGACGAGGGAAAATTACACACACACACACACACACACACACACACACACACACACACAGATATTCCAAGCCCTTAGCAGTTACTGAGAACAAAACCATGAACTCCCTCTATTAGGATCACATTCAACCCCTGAGAAGATGGCACTATCATACTCAGACTAACTGTAGACCCACCAATGAGCCTCTCATATCTGGAATGTCTCAGAACCCAGCATGGAATTTCCTACCGTACACACTGCAATGTCGAAAACTCAGCCAACCCCTTTGTTTATTGTTGGACATGGGGTTTGAACTCTGGGTCAGGGCGCTGTCCTTCAGCTCTTCAGCAGAAGATGAGCACTTTATAATTTGAGCCACAGTGACGTTTCCTGTTTTCTGGTGGCTCATTGGATATCAAGACCCACAGACTTTCCTGCCCAAGCTGCTTTGAACCATGGTCTTTACATTTCAGCTTTATGAGTAGCTAGGATAACAGTTGTGAGCCACCAGAGGTGCCAGACATCATCCATCTTCATATACCCAGAGAAAACCCATTTCATCAGGCCACAAACTTTCTTGCAACCCTTTACTTCAGACTTTGACACCCAGCATCCAAATCCATCCTTCATTAGGGAGAATACAGACACAACAATCCCACCCCTGAACCCATTTGCCCACTCCCTGCCTGCCATAGGCCTCGACCACTTCAGTTCTTGGTAAGACACCATCCATTCTACTGTGGCTTCAAACTGGTGCAAACTTGCTGAGTTCTTAGAAATTTCTGTAAAGTGAGGCCAGCACCTGTTCTCTCAATCACAGCACCCTCCCACACACACCTCCACATCTTTGCAGCGAAGATGTTTTACTTTCTTTCATTTTTTCGATTGTGAGCTTGAATGCTGGGCCTGGGTGCTGTCCCTGAGCTCTTCAGCTCAAGGCAAGCACTCTACTACTTGACCCACAGCACCCCTTCCAGTTTTCTAGTGATTTTTTGGAGATAAGAGTCTCAGGGTCTTTCCTGCCCAGTCTGGCTTTGAACCGTGATCCTCTTATCTCACCTCCTGAGTACCTGGGATGACAGCCATGAGCTACTGGCACCCAGCAAAACATACTTTTCAATGCCTGTCATCCTATCCTGTCAGGAGACTGAGATCTGAGGACTGAAGTTGGATGCCACCCTTGGCAGCAAAGTGCATGAGAACTCTTTATCTCCAATTAAACACCCCAAAACCTGGAAGTGGAGCTGTGGCTCAAGCAGTAGAGGGCTCGCCTTGAGCTGAAGAGCTGAGGGATAGCACCCAAGCCCAGAGTTCAAGCCCCATGACTGACCAAAAAAAATTCAGTTTTCACTAACAAGTAGGAGCAAAAATGTGAGATTGAATAGTAACTAGAGCATTATCATTATATTTATTTCTCAGTGATCATTCTTGTAATGATTAATGAGAGTTTTCCAGCCAAGTTTAGCTTGAGAGTTAGTGTTAAGTAATGGATTAGATGGCAAGTAAATTTGAAATTGTTTTAGGGTACAGGGATTCAGGGAAAGGTAGGATCATTGGAAACTACAGTATTTTTCCTGATAAGTGAATTTGAGGACAAATAATATAATACTTCATGTTCGGGAACAAGATAACTTCAGAGGTTGAGTCAGAAAATTTGTGGGAATTAAGGCAAATTGAAATGTATTTCCAGAGTGCAAACTGGAGTATCCATTAGAATGATTAAAAACTAGAGTTTTTTTCTTAAACATTAGAATTGGACTATCATTAGAGTGAAAGTTAGGTTTCAGTTCCAGCTGGAGTTAGACTTAGCCTTAGGGAAATGGAAAGTTTAGGGCCAAACTGAAAGTAAATCTTCAAATAACAAGTCTAGTTAGAATTAGGATGAATGTGAAATAAGAAAGTGCTAATAATATTAAGATTAGGGTATGATCAGTGTGAGGGTTAGTCTCAATATTCCAGTTAGGGTTCGGATTAGAAAAATGGCAAGATACTGAGTAAAACTACAAACTATTTTTAGAAAGATGAGTTGAATCAAAGTTAGGATGAATAAAAACTAATGTATTTGTATGGCTTTTAGAATCCAAAGGCTATTAGTTCTAGGGTTAGGGTTACTGTTCTAGTTCAGGTTAGACTTAGGCTTAGGGAAGGGTAAGCTTTACAGTAAAACTGAGTTTTCTGCTAACGTTTTCAAGTATAATAAGTTTGAAATTAAACAAAAACTACAGAGTTTTCCTAAGTTTCCTATTCAAGGTTGAATAGGGTTAAATTTAGAGTTAGTTTTCTAGTAAGGTTTATATATATTTAGGGTTAGGTACTAAAGTAGATTTTAAATAAACCTGCAACTTCTTTTTGGAGATATAGGAGTTCAGTAAACGTTAAGATCAGTGGAAACTGAGATAGTTTTCATGATATGAAGATTTGAGGTTAATGATTCATAATAGGGAACGATTTCAGAGTCCAAGTCAGGGAATCTGTAGGATTTGGAACAAAGTGCAAATCATTTCAAAGACAATGAGTATCTGTTAGAATGTGGCTAAACTCGAGTATTTTCCATTAATTTTAGGATTGGGTTACTATTATCATCAAGATTACTCTTAGGGTTCTGTCCAAAATTAGAGTTAGGATTAGGGAAATGGAAAGTTGAGAAATTGAGTGCCTTACTTTGTTTGTAATGTATATGCACTATTCTAAGGCTTGAACTCAAGGATTGGGTTCTGCCCCTGAGCTTTTTGCCGTAAGCTAGCATTCTACCACTTGAGCCATGAGTCCACTTCCAGCTTTCTTTGACAGTGAATTGGAGATGAGAGTCTCACAGACGTTCCTATCTAAGCTGACATTGAACTGAGATCCCCAGATCTCTGCTTTCTGATTTAAAGTAGGATTAATGCATGAGCTACTAGTGCCCTGGAAAATGCCTGAATTATACTGATTGTTTTTAATTTTGTTCGAGATTGAGACTTGAATTCATTATCTGACAGCTTTGTTCACTAAGTAGCATTCTGCCACTTGAGCCATGTCTTTACAAATGATTATTTTAAACAGCTGGAAATCATTAAATTTTCTTCAAATGATATGTTGTTCTAAAACTTATCCTAACCAAAAAAGATTTATTGACCCTAGAGATTATCTGAGCAGATTCTCATGCTTTGCTTCTAATTGCATAACATTTTAGGGACATGATTTTTTAATTATTATTTTAAGCAGCAAAGCAGTTATCATTAAACAAAGCAGTTTATGCATACAATATACCTTGATCAATGTCAACCCTTTCAACATTCTCATCCATCCCTCCCCTATACAGCTCTTCCTTCACTCTTCTTAATTTTATAGGATATTTACTGGATTCCTCTCTGCATTTTACCCCTTTTCTCCTATTCAATCTTCTGCCTTTTCCCACTCCATTCCTCTTTTGACTACCCACTTCCATATGATCCAGCAACTCTACTCCTGGGTATTTACCCGAAAGAACACAAACCAGGATATAGTAACAGTTTCAGCACAACCATGCTTACTGAATCAGCCCAGATACTTCTCAAAAGAGAAATGAACCAAGTAAATGTAACACACACACACACCCACCCACCCACACACACACACACACACACACACACACACACTGGAAATTATTCTTACTCATCAGAAAGAATATTGCTCCATTTGTATCTCTCATTTATCATTTCATCTGCCTGGTATCTCATTGCCATCGTATTGTCCCTGTACTGCAGTAACTGACACATGCAAACTGATGTAAAAGATTTTCAGGTTATGGGCTAACCATAGATTCCTGAGTATGAGTTCTCTGCTCATTCTCTTTGTCTATGCATGCCTTTGAGTAGTGATTGTACAGATTCATTTGTACCATATGCTACACAGAAAAGAGATGAACCATACATGTATATGTATGTTTATATATATATATATATATATATATATATGATTATACACACACACACACACACACACACACATATATATATATATATATATACATACATGGATATATGCACACATATGGATATATATTAAATACTTGAGTACATTTTATGTTTTCAAGAATTATGGAGCTAACAAAAATCACATGCATTTTCCTACCTTTTCAGTTTTTTCAAAACCTAAGGAATTTTTTCTCTTTTGCAAACCTAATTTTTAAGATAATTTTACCATCTCTGATCTGTCAGTGGCCTTGAAATTAGATTTTCAAATAGGACAAAGTTATTTAGGCTTTTTGGTGGAAGAAAGGAATATTACTAGGGTTCTATTCAGGGATTCTCTGCTTGCTAGACAGGACTTTGTATAGCACCAAGTATCTCAACTACTTTTGCCATACTTCTAGTCCATTTTATTTACTTGAGGTCTTGAACTTTTGCCCTGGTCAGATCTTAGATTGACTGAGACTTTGCTACCTATGCCTCCCACATAATTAGCTAGGATTACAGATGTGAACCACTATGGCCAGCTCATTTGTTGAGATGGCTGTCTTGGCAGTTATTTCTTTGGCCTGCCTCAGACCAAGATCCTTGTCATTTCTGCTTCCCAATCAGCTGGGATTACAGATGGAGCTACTATACTTGGTGTACATGACACCTGTTTTTTTTTTTTTTTTTGTCAGTCGTGGGGCTTGAACTCTGTTCTTGGGCGATGTTCCTGCACTCTTCAGCTCAAGGGGAGTGCTCTACCGCTTGAGCCACAGCACCAGTATCTGTTTTCTAGTGGTTTTATTGGAGATAAGAGTCTCACAGACTTTCTTTCTAGGGCTGTCTTTGAACCGTGATCCTCAGATCTCAGCATCCTGAGTAGCTAGGATTACAGGGGTCAGCCACAGGTGTCCGGCACACCTTCTGTTTTTTAAAAGAGGTTTTAATTGTAAAAAATGCTGTGTAGAGAGGTTATAGTTACATGAGCAAGTTAATGAGTACATTTTCTATCAAGCATTGTTACCTCCTCCTTTGTTTTTCCCCTACCTTCCCCTCCCACCTCCACAACTACACTCCCTTTACTCCCTTCCCTTCTTCCCCGCCTATATTGTAAAGATCTTTTTTTTTTTAACATAGTGTCTTGTGCATCTCATTGTTACAATGGGTCAGCCTGTATCACTATTTATCTATTTTGTTTTTTCCCTTCCCCTCCCCAAGCTAGAGAAGGGTGTATACAAGATACAGGACACCAATACTAAATATAGTGAAAACAAGGGTTAAACCATGGGGGAGGAACATAAAAAGAAAAAAAAAACACATGGTAGATTATAAATCCTATCTTGTGGTTCATTTCACTTAACATCATCTTATCTGGTCATATGTACATAGCTTTGAACTTTTATGCTTGTCCCAGACATGCAATAGTTATTGCAAATAAGGGAAACCATAGGACCAATGTTTCTTTGGTTTTGGCTTACTTCACTTGATATAATATTTTCTAAGTCCTCACTTAGAGCTCTCCTATGAGCCAGCAGTCCACATTTTTGGGTATTTACCCAAATGATCACAAACAAGACCATACTAAGCTACTGGTACAACTATGTTTATTGCAGCATTATTTACCATAGCTAAGATATGGAACCAACCCATATGCCTCTGAGTAGCTAAATGGATCAAGAAAATGTGATACACACACACACACACACACACACACACACACACACACACACACACACACACACACACACACACACACACACTGGAATTCTATGCCTCCATCAGAGAGAATGACATCGCCCCATTTGCTAGGAAATGGAAAGACGAAGAAACAATTATATTAAGTAAAATAAGCCAGGCTCAAATAACCGTAGGTTCCATGGTTAATCTTACTTGGAGTAACTAGTACATGGTACCATATAACCATATAAGAGGATGTTATGTGAAATGAACCCCAAGATAGGGACACAAATAATTTGTATTCCATGAGATTCTCTTCTCTCTATGATCCCCCAAATAAAACTGGAAGGGGAGCTGTCGTTCAAATACAGAGCACCACTATTAAGGGAAAAAGCCTAAGGGACAAGGTTAGGTCATAATTTTAAACCATAATATCAGCCCTCAAAAAAGTTGATTTCTGTTCCTTGAGGTTTTTATTAAATTGATCCGGAAAATAATCAACATTGTATTTATGTTTAGCATTACTATTGAAATCATGTTATGTTTATTTATGGTATTCTTTATTTTCTTAAATTTTACTTAGACTTTAATGTCCAGTAATGATAAGAAATGATTACTGTTTCACAAGTTTTTATGTCAGTTGAATATATGGATGAGAGATGCATACAATTCGTTTGGACTGAAAATATATATTAGCAAGTTCTTCACATAAGAATTAATAGTTGAAGGAGCTGTGGGCATGTATGAAATCAACTAAAGAAACCAGCAAGGAAAGATAAGGTATGATTCTGGAAAGCAAACAATTTTGGAAGAAAAAAAAAAGGAAAATATGTAGCTTTTGGTAAGAACTTTGTAACCCATCTGCACATTTAATTCCTTATTTCTAGTGGAAGACATTTCAGTTAACTTTATTTTACAAAGTTAAACATGATTGACATTTAATACTAACTGGCCTCTGTCTCAGGTAAGCAATTATTCTAGCCAGGTGCAAGGTGCTCATGCCTATAATCCTAGCTACTCAGAGAGCTGAAACCTCTAGATCCTAGTTCAAAGCCAGTCTGGAGAGGAAAATTGGTGAGACTTTTCTGTGGCACTGTGGCTCAAAGTGGCAGCACTAGTCTTGAGTAATAAATCTCAGAGACAGAACCCAGGCCCTGAGTTCAAGCTCTCTGAAATTATTTTTAAAATACTTGTTCTCATTATTTCTTTAACTTGTCTAGAAGGATGTTTTAAACTTAGGGTTTTTTTCTTTTTTTAATTTTAATTTTAATTTTTTTGTGAACATACTGTACAGAGGGGTTACAATTACATAAGCAATATAATGAGTACATTTCTTATCAAGCATTGCAGCCTCCTCCTTTGTTTACCCTTCACATCCCTTCCCAGCCTCCCTCTTCTCCCCCACCCAATCTCCTCCCTCCCCGCACCAAAGTTGTAAAGTTCGTTTTCGACATGACAACTCGTACTTCTCATAGTTGCCACTGGTCCACCTGTATCCTTAAATGACTTGTTTTTCTCATCTCCTCCACAAATTATACCAACATCAAATATAGTGAAATCAGGGGTTATACTGTCGGGGAGGGACATACAAAGCAACAAAGAAATAATCTTATAAATGAGTTAGAAACAAATGCATGAAACAAAAATAAAACATATATATATATATATATATATATATATATATATATATATATATATATGGGGGTTCATTTTCCTAACATCACATTATCTGACCTTTTCTGCTTGACTCATACATATACGAGATATTGCAAATAAGGGAAAGAATGGGACCTATGATTATTTGGGCTTGGCTTACTTCACTTAATATAAATTTTTCCAAGCCTTTCCATTTCCTAACAAATGGGGAAATGACATTCTTTCTGATGGAGGCATAGAATTCCATTGTGTATATATACCACATTTTCTTGATCCATTCATCTACTGAGGGGCATCTGGGTTGGTTCCAGATCTTAGCTATGGTAAACAATGTTGCAATAAACATAGTTGTGCTGGTAGCTTTAGTGTGGTCTTGTTTGTAAACATTTGGGTAGATGCCCAAAAGTGGGATTGCTGGGTCATAGGAGAGCTCTAAGTGAAGTATTTTGTGGAACCTCCATACTAGTTTCCAAAGTGGTTGAACAAGTTTACATTCCCACCAACAATGAAGTAAGGTTCCCTTCTGTCCACATCCTCTCCTGCATCTGTTATTGTTAAAGTTCTCGATTATAGCCATTCTAACTGGAGTGAGGTGGTATCTCAGTGTTGTTTTGATTTGCATTTCTTTTATGGCTAGGGAGGTTGAGCATTTCTTCATGTGTCTATTGGCCATCATTCTTTCTTCTTCAGAGAAATTTCTCTGTAAGTCTTTAGCCCACTTATTTATTGGGCAGTTATTTCTTTGAGGATTTGTTGTTGGGGGATTTAATTTTTTGAGTTCCAAGTATATTTTAGATATGAGACCTTTGTCCATTGTATGGCTAGTGAAGATCTTGTCCCAATCCGTGGGCTTTCTATTGGTCTTGCAAGCTATGTCCTTTGCCATGCAGAAGCTCTGCAACTTCATGCAATCCCATTTGTCCAACCTTTCTTTGATTTCTTGTGTTTCCAGGTCTCTATTCAGAAAATTTCGGCCTGAGCCAAGGAGACCTAGGGTTTCTCCTATTCCATCTGTAATATTTTCAGAGTGTCTGCTTTGAGTTCAAGGTCTTTGATCCATTTGGAGTTGATTCTGGTGCAGGGTGATATATAAGGATCTAGTTTTAGTTTTCTACAAGCAGCTAATCAATTTTGCCAGCACCATTTACTGAAGAAGCTGTCTTTCTTCCATTCTATTATTTTAGCTCCCTTATCAAAGATTAGTTGGCTATAGGTCTGTAGGTTAATTTCTGGGTTTTCAATTCTATTCCATTGGTCCTGAGGTCTGTTCTTATGCCAGTAGCAAGCTGTTTTGATTACTATGGCTTTGTAGTAGTGTTAGAAATTTGGTATTGATATTCCAACAGCACTGTTCTTTCCATTGAGGAGCGTTTTTGTTATTCGGGGTTTTTTACTGTTCCATATGAATTTTTGGATTGCCTCTTCTATTTCCTTCAAGAATGAGGTTGGAATTTTGATAGGTATCAAGGGATTTTTTATTTCATGTTGTCTTAATATATTTTTAAGATGTTCAGAGAGAAATGATTTATAGTAAGAACTGTTTTGTATTGCTTTGTATTACGTTTTGCTTCTACACCTATAATTCAACTGGAAAGTAGATGGCCAAAACCCTCTTCCCCCCACCAAAGTTGTAAAGTTAATTTTTCGACATAATGACTTATATATCTCATTGTTGCAATGCGTCCACCTGTATCCCTAGTTAAATGATTTGTTTTTGCCCTTCCCCTTCACAAATTGTACCAACATCAAATACAGTGAAAGCAGGGGGAGGGACATGAAAAGCAGTATAGAAATCATCTTATAAATTTGTTAGAAACAACTGCATGAAAGAAAAAAATTGAATACTTATCTTGGGGTTCATTCCCCTAGCATCAATTTATCTGACCTTTTCTGCCTTACTCAGCATATCCTAGTTATTTCAGATAAGGGAAGCCATGGGACCTATGTTGCTTTGGGTCTGGCTTACTTCACTTAATATAATTTTTTCCAAGTCTTTCCATTTCCTAACAAATGGAGCAATGTTATTCTTCCTGATGGATGCATAGAATTGCATTGTGTATATATACCACATTTTCTTGATGCAGTCATCTACTGAGGGGCATCTCGGTTGGTTCCATATCATAGCTACGGTAAATAATTCTACAATAAAAAATAGGTGTGCCGGTAGCTTTAGTATGGTCTTGTTTGTGATCATGTGGTTAAATGCTCAAAAATTTGGATGGCTGGGTCATAGGAGAGCTCTATGTGGAGTCTTTTGAGGAACTTTCGTACTGCTTTCCACAGTGGTTTAACAAGTTTACACTCCCACCAACAATGTAGTAAGGTTCCCATCTGTCCAAATCCCCTCCAGCATCTGTTGTTATCAGAGTTCTTGATTTTGCCAGTCTAACTGTGGTGAGGTGGTACCTCAATGTTGCTTTTATTTGCAATTCTTTTATGGCTAGAGAGGTTGAGCATTTCTTCATGTGTTTATTGCCCATCCTTCTTTCCTCTTCAGGGAAGTTTCTCTTTAAGTCTTTAGCCCACTTGTTTATTGGGCAGTTGTTCCTTTGAAGATTTGTTGTTGAGGGATTTAATTTTTTGAGTTCCAGGTATATTTTAGATATGAGACCCTTGCATGTTGTATGGCTAGTGCAGATATTCTCCCAATCCATGGGCTTTCTAGTGATCTGGCTAGCTATGTCCTTTGCCATGCAGAAGATCTGCAGTTGCATGCAATACCATTTGTCCCATTTGTCTTGAATTTTTTTTTTTTTTTGTATTTCTGAGTCTCTATTAAGAAAATTTCGGCCTGTGCCAAGGAGACCTAGGGTTTCTCCTATTCCATCCTGTAATGTTTTCATAGTAAGACTTCAAACTTTTAAAGTTTGAAGATCTTTGATTCATGTTGAATGGATGTGAGTAGATTGAGCTGTTGCATACATTTGTGTGTGTGTGTGTGTGTGTGTGTGTGTGTGTGTGTGTGTGCCCGTGTGTGTATCATTGAAATCAAGGATAAGGAACTTGGTTCCTTTTCCTGAGATATACATTATGGTGTTTCTTTGTTGGTGTTAGGCTGATTGCTTGCCTTTGCCTGATGTGAACATTCTAGCTCAATTTTTCAATTAAAGTTTCTTAATTATTATTGAACATATAATGCTCTAATATTGCTTTGTCTTTAGTCTGCCATCTAGGATCTTCTTTTCCTCTTAAATATTAACATTCAATATGAATTTTACCTCCTGACTAATTTTCCCTTTAATTTGCATTTTGAAATAAAATTATAATACCTTTGGTCTCTGTATTCATGAAGAAAAACCACTTTGAATTCTCTGTTTAAAGTAATAACACCTGGACAGATTTGTTAGCACCAAGACCTTAAATTATCTTTTGTAGTTTTAGTTTAAAATAACCCTCCACCATGTTTTTAGCATGGGTAGAAAAGAATTCCCACAATGCCTCACAACTTTTATCTTTCACTTTGTCTATGCTTCCTTGTCAATGCTAAATTGTTCTGGATGCCTGTATTAGCTACCCAAACCCCTGCAAAGCTGTTGCTGCTACCCAATTTCCTGCCAATGCAACATAGCAATTACAGTCACAATTACCCTTTCTGTGTTATCCTGTGTTATCAACAACAACAACAACAACAAATTAAAGCATCAAACAACCTGAAGATGTTGTCCAGAATAATGAATGCAGCATTATCCGTTGACATGACTTAGTGACTTGAAACCAAGTTTACCAGGGGAGATAGTGGGCATTTTGTGTGTGTGTCAAAACCTGCAAAATTATTTTATACTTTCCCAGGGAGGGAGAAAGGAGGAAATGATGGGGGGAGGGGGGAGGTGTTTGGTGGACTTGCCTCTTGTTTCACTGATTGTTTTCTGTAGTCAAATTCAGAGAAATTCTGCTTGCAATCCTAGTTGCCTGGGCAATGACGAAGCCATGTCCTGGAATTGGTTTTGTCCTGTCTTTGGCCTGGTTCCAACCACCACTGGATAATCCAAGTCACACTGCAGGACCAAGATGCCTTGAAGACTACTGATCCATTGGGCAGCTGGACCTAACCAGAGCCAGAATAAGCAGAAAATGCAATTCTGAGGGCAGCACTGGAAATTTACATCGGGTAGAGATTTTTTAATATATTTTTATTGTAAAAATACTGTACAGAGGGCTCAGAGTTACAGAACTAGGTAATGAGTACATTTCCTATACAGCATTGTTACCTCCTCCTTTGTTTTTCCCCTGCCATCTTTTCCCTCCCCACATCTCCAACTCCTCCCTCCTCAACCCCTGCCTGACATTGTAAACTCATTTGCGACACAGTGTCCTGTACATATTGTCACAATGGTCAACCTGCATTCCCATTTAAGCGTTCTGCTATATTCCTTCCACTTCCCAAATTACAAATATATATATAAATATATGGTGCAGAACAGTGGAATCAAATAAAGTGAAAACAGGGGTTTACCGTGGGGGAATAATGTACAAAAGAAAGAAAGGAAAAACCAGTTGTGTCTCTGACTTGGAGTACATTTTGCTTAACATCATCTTGTATGGTCATATGTACCTAGCTTTGATCTTCTCTACTTGTCCTAGACATGTACTAATCCTTGCAAACAAAGGTAAAACAAGGTAAACCATGGGTCCTATGTTTCTTTGGGTCTGGCTTACTTCACTTAATATAATTTTTACCAAGTCTTTCCATTTCCTAACAAATGGGGCACCCCATTCTTTCTGATGGAAGCATAGAATTCCAGTGTGTGTGTGTGTGTGTGTGTGTGTGTGAGTGTGTGTGTGTGTGTGTGTGTGTGTGTGTGTGTGTACCACATTTTCTTGAACCATTCGTCTACTGAGCAGCTTTGGGGTTGGTTCCATATCATAGCTATTGTGACTAATACTCCAATAAACATGGTTGTGCTGGTAGTTTTGTGATCATTTGGGTAAGTGTGCAAAAGTGGGGTTGCTGGGTCATTGGGGAGCTCTAGGTGGAGTCTTTTGAAGAAATTTCATACTGTTTTCCAAAGTGGTTAAACAAGTTTAAACAGCTACAAGTAATGCAGTTGGGTTCCTTTTTAGATACATCCCCACCAGCATCTGTCATTATTACATTTCGTGATTACAGCCATTCTAACTGGAGTGAGGTGTAATCTCAATGTTTTGATTTGCATTTCATTTATGACTAGAAAAATTGAGTATTTCTTCATGTGTCTAATGGACATTTTTTATTTCCTCTTCAAAGAAGTCTCTCTTTAAGTCTTCAGCCCACTTAGTTATTGGGCAGTTGTTCCTTTGAGGATTTGTTGTTGTGGGATTTATAATTTTGATTCCTAAGTATATTTTAGATATAAGACATTGTCTGTTTTATGACTCATGAAGAACTTCTCCCAGTAAGTGGGCTTTTTATTGATCTTGCTATCTATGAACTTTACCATGCAGAAGCTCTGCTGTTTCATGCAATCCCATTTCTCCAACCTTTCTTTGATTTGTTTTGTTTCAGGTTCTCTATTAAGAAATTTTTGGCCTGTGCTAAAGAGCCTAGAGTTTCTCTTATCCTTCTGTAATGTTTTCACAGTGTCTGCTTTTATTTTGAGGTCTTTGATCCATTTTGATTTGATTATCATGCAGAGTGTTATATATATATATATATATACATATATATATATACATATATATATATATATATGTATATATATATATATATATGGATATATCTTTAGTTTTCTACAGGTGTTCAAATAATTTTGCCAGCACCATTTACTGAAAAGGCTGTATTTCTTCTATTCAATTTTTTTAGCTCCCTTGTCAAAGATTAGGTGGCTATAGGTCAGTGGATTAAATGTTATCTTAATTACAGAACATTTCTAGATGCAAGAGAGCTCATGATCCCAACCAAAAATTTGAAAAAATAAGTATCATTCTGTTAGAGTCCCAAGAAATGATGAAAGATTACAAAAGTTTAAGCCTGATGAAATAGGAGAGTTCATTTAATGTAGGACTTTGTAGACCTGGCTAAATTAGAATTTAGAGTTAAAATAGATACTTTTTGTTTGTGATTTAATATTCTATAGGATACTACAAAATTCTTTTCAAGTAAAAGATTTAATTTACAAATTCACTAATTAGTCTGGCATTCTAATTGACTAGAATATTCTTTCAGCTGGGAAGGTGGCTCAGTGGTTGAGCGCTTGCCTTGCATGCCTGAGTCCCTGGATTTGATTCCTCAGCACCACATAAGCAAAAAGAAAAAAGCCAGAAGTGGCGCTGTGGTTCAAGTGGTGGAGCACTAGCCATGAGCTGAAGAGCTGAGGGACAGTGCCCAGGCCGAGACTTCAGGCCCCACAACCGGACCCTCACAAAAAAAATATAATATTCTTTCAAGGGAGGTATAATAAGAACTTAGTTAATAGATAATTCCAACAGTTCATGTGTAAGAAGATAATGTGAATAATCTAGACAAACTGTCAACAAATTGATTATATTAATTTATATAGAAAAGGAGCAATCTTTTGAGATTTTGGTGTAATGTGGTATGAAGAGAGTAATTGTGTGACATCTTTTTTTTCTACCTATACATAACACAGGAAGAAATTTTCTTAATTATGTACCTCTGTATACAATGAGAAAAATGCTAGGTTTGAGGTTTGTTTTTATTTTGTTTTTGTTGCTTTGTTTGTCCTAGGGCTTAACCTCAGGCCTTGGGCACTGTCCCTGACCTGTTTTTGCTCCAGGCTACTGCTCTACCACTTGAACCTCAGTGCCTCTTGGGTCTGGCTTTTCCTTATGAGTTTATTGGAGGTAAGAATCTAAAGAACCTTCCTGCCTTGGTGGGCTTTCAACCATAATCTTCAAATCTTATATTAATATATACAGATCTCCTGAATATCTATGATAGATAATATATATATAATAAGATAAATATAAAATAAAATAAAAATAAATAATATTTGCAAGTGTTCTGATCTCAGGAATACCACTGCGGTGAAAATGATGTAGCAAAGTTTAGTGTAGTATTCTTGCCACAATAGGAAGGACATCACATTAGGATAATTGTAGTATTTTTTCACAATAGTGATAAAGTAGTCATGATGTGAATTTAGGGAATTTTAAGGTGCACCTTACAAGTTGGAAATTGTTGGGCTAGAATGACTTTATGGCATAAAAACTTGGGATTGATTGTCATAGAAATAATAGCTTACTCTGATGAAGAAATGTTTACTCTTAAGGAATTAATTATTATAGATACTTCATAGTGTTATCCTCTACCAGAATGTGTCTATTTTCCTGTTGACTTTTAAGTATGTAATGCCTCATTGGAAACTGCATCTATTGCTGAATTAATTAAAATGCAAACAGTTACTGTTTTGAATGTCTCTGGTATGGCATGTTCAGAATTTGAAAATGAGTAGTTAGTAGTCATAATAATGTTGAGGAACAGATATATTCTGTCCTCTTAACAATTAGTGAGTTTTCAAAGTTAGGAGTTTCCATAGAATTGAACTATTTTCTGTTTTAGTATGAGACAATACAAAATAATGTTTTTAAAAAAATAATGGCAAGCGTATTCTGACAATATTGTGTAGTTTGATAACATTCATGTCGATGTCCCTCCGATAAATAAAGAGGTAATTCAAATTAGCAGGCAAAATGTTCATTTTTATAAAAGATAATACACATAGAATAATATTTACTATACCAATACAGTGAAATTATATATTATGCAGCTCATTTTTAAGTTAATTTTATTGCCAAGGTGATATATAGAAGGGGTTGCAGTAATTGTAAGGTAGTGGATATATAACATCTCAAAATTTTTACCCCCTCCCTTATTTTTCTCACACTTTTCCTTCACCCCAATACTCCTCACAAGTTGTAAATTTCTAACATGTTGTCTTGTGAGTGTTGCTATTGCATTGGTTTTCCTTTTGTCCTTTGTTGGGCCATTTTATTATTCCGTTTCCCTTGCCAAATGAAGATAAATGTATATACAATACACAGGATACTGAAATCAAGTACAACAGTGGACAAACCATAGAGGAAAACACAAAAGAAATCACATAGTACATTAAAAACAACAACCACAAAGTAAAACCTCTCTTTCCATATCTAGGAGTTTATTTTGCTCAGCATCATTTTATGTGGTCATTTATACATAGCTATTGAGTCATTCTACTCATCTGCTAGGACTATCCTAGATATTTCCTAGTTATTACAAATGAGGGAAACCATGGAATCTGTTTCTTTGTGTCTTGCTTATTTTTCTTAGTAGGATTTTTCCAGCTCTTTCCATTTCCTTATAAATTGGAAGCATAGAATTCCTCCATACATATATAAAACACATTTTTTCAATTCCCTCATCTACTGAGTGGTATAGCGGTTTAAAACATGATTGCATGTAAGTATCACTTAAGGCCATTCAAAATGACAGATGGCAACTCAGCAGATATACTAATGTCATGATTTCCAAATAAGATAGTATTTTATGTTGGTACAAGTGTTGAGATATCTGAATGAGTCTAATGGATATCTTGCACTGAATTAGGCAGGAAGATATCCAATATCATATAGGATAAAAATGGTAGTGACAAAATATTTCCCTTGAGAAAGATATAGGAGGCTGCCAGAAGTATGAATTAGTTCAGATAATTTGAAGGATTTAGAAATGCAAGCTCAATTATGTCTCTTTACATAATAATCATGTAAGTGGAAGGGCAAAATAAGGGTAAGAGAAGAAAATAACTGACAGCAGACAATTTTCCCAAGTTACAGTACAAAAAAATATAATCTATAACTACCAAATTAAAGAGATCCCAATATAACACGTCCCACTTAATTTAGGTACATGCAGAATTTTTACTTGGCTTTTTCCTACTCTAATGCTCCAAAATAAATGAATACTTATAAGAAAAGTTATGTGATTGCCATTGCTTCAACTTGAACACTAACTGTGATAAGCCCTCTTTTTCTCATTTTTGCACTTGGAAAATAGTCCCTAAGTTGATGATGTTGTGGCTGATTAGAGTCAGAGTTAGGGCTTCTATTTTTACAATTATCCCAGAATAGTTTAAAGCCGTTTTTCCCCAGGACATCCAACTACATTGTCTGAAACTGTACATTGAACACACCCTCACACCTGAGCACATTATTTGAAATTATACTTCAGTTTTTCTTGGCACATTCTACTTTCTTCCTTTGTCTTTTTTGCACATTCCTTTTGAGTTCATAGTTGCTCTATTTCCATTTCATCTTTACAAACTGCTAAGAACATTGTTCAACTACCACTTCTTGTTTGCACACGCCCAGTCTATGTATGAAAGTACTTTGTCCATGTTAAGCAATAGAGTAATACTTAATCTCTGAGGAGAAAAGTTCCACAATATAATCCTATGCAAACATTAGAGGATGTAGAATTTAAAGCATTTTGAGACAGTGATATTAGAATTGAAAGGCTCCGTAGGGAAATTTTCCTGGAGCTCATTAGTTTACCCTAAAGAAATAAAAATATCCACAAAATTTGGAGCTAATTACTAAGTATCTGAATTAACATTAGATCCTAGATGTTGTGTTAATACAAGTCATGATTGTATTATTGTTACAACAGAAACCTTCACAACTTGGCAATGTGCATGAGAAAATGAAAGAAAGGCATTAAAGCAAAATGTCTTATCTTTTTAGGCATTTAATCCTAGTGGTGAGGGTAATGTCTGAACTCTTCCATTCAATAAAAGCTTGAAATTTATAAGAACACTTTCCTACATATATGAATTTGTGTCAGGTTGATAGACAGGGATATTTCAGCATGGAGATATACTTAACAAGAATTACATCTCAATAGAGTATTTGGCAGTTATGATGTGTCAATAGCTATTGAAGCATTTTCTATTTTAAAGAAGAATCAATTTGAGGAGTCTTCAGTCACATCCGTAAAGCTGTATGTTCAACTTAATACTTGGTGTTACTTGTCCTACATTTATAATGAGTAGGCTGATAAGATATCCAAACATATCTAAATATATTTCAATAAAATCCCAAACTGATATGGAGAGATGAGTCACTAATTGGAACTGTAGGACAAATTAGGCTTGTCTGTGCTTCAGTTCAATCTATAATCTCCTGGCTAAAGTTTTCAAAAATGTTCACAGAATACCTCTAAGAAAAGTTCATGACAGTTATATCTGTATAATATTTCTAAGGTCAGGATTAAAGCATTTGTTCCCAACATTTAGAATCAACAGGACCTGTTGAATTTATTGGTCCAGAATTTTGTCTCCACATTCATAGCTCAACATTTTATCAATATGACTTTCACCAAAACACTGTTCTTATTGATCTTGTCTATGTCCTTTTACTTTTCAAATCCAAATAGTAGATTTCCTTACTGAAATTTCTTTCCTTCCTTTTCTTCTGTAAATCTGTGTTTATTACCTTTTGTTTCCTTGTTTATCTCTTTCCTCCAATCTTGTCCACACTGGTACTCACATTGTTCACACTTTCGTCAGAACTTTCCTTTTCCTCTTCCCTTTAATAATGTCCCTGATTTTATCATTACATTTCATATTCATGTTCGTGGATATTTTGATGTTGTTCAAACAGACCTATCTTGGCATCTGTTTAACATAAACCTTAGAACTATCAGAGAGTTTATTTTCCTCTAAATCCATCTTTTCCTCCTGTAGTCCTTATCACCAAGAATGTAACTAACACAGTTAGGAGACAGAGATGTGAAAACACTTTATATTTCTTCTTACCCTACCTCCATCCATAGATAAGATGAATGATCAAGATTTTTTCAGTTTCTGTCATAATGTAATTTCTATGTACTCCTTTTTATGTCCCTGACACCAGCCTATTGCAAATACTCATCACCAGTCACTCAGTCCTCAAACAACTGTTTACAAAGTATGCATTTTTCCCCATAGTCTTTTCATATTGGTCCTCTTCTTCACCAAATGACTCTCCTTTTCAGCACACAGAGTAAAGAACTCAGGGAAAAATTCTAGTACCATTATTTACTCACAACATTGACTGTTGGTCTTATATTTCTCACCTGTAAATGGATGTAATCTACTAGAAATATTGAAGACTATATTTGTTGAATTCTAGAGCAAGGAAAAAGAAAGTAAACAGTCCTTACATTTTCTACCTTAGCTTACAAATAAGGAAAGAGTCAAATTCAGTTTGTTGGTATAAAGTCAGAAATAGTTTCATGCAGAAATAAAAATGAATTTTAACTCCTGGCTCTGTAGGTTGTGTCCTTTTATGGTAACTGCAGTTATGTAAGTGGTATTATGTAAATTGTATCATGTATTTACAGCTGTAATGAAGAACATGTTCTTAATATATCATTGGTAAACATTGGTTATTGAATAGTATCTATATGAGAATGTTATTTGAACTAATCACACTAAGTTGAAACCTACATCTTAGTCCATCAAAATATGGAAATAAATGATTTTATTTATAAGAAAATAATACCACCAAGAACAGTGAGTATACATTAGAATGACCGCTGGAATAACATTACGGTTTTTACTGTCTCTACCTGTTTATGTGATTGTATTTCTTGATATTCAAACTCTCCTCTTGTTATTCTGGTTCTTTTTTTTTTTTTCTTTTTGGTTCGTCATGGGGCCTGGACTCTGGGCCTGGCACTGTCCCTCAGCTCTTCAGCTCAATGCACACTACCACTTGAGCCACAGTGCCACTTCCTGCTTTTTCTGCTTATGTGGTGCTGAGGAATCAAACCCAGAGCCTCATATAGGCAAGGCCAGCACTCTGCCTCTGAGCCACCTTCCCATCCTTCCTCTTGTTATTGTTATTATATGTAATCCAACTCTGTTTATAACTATGCATTCAATGTGGGAAATTTAGCTTCAAAGATATCTAAAGATTTTTTTTTTCCTTTTCAATCACAACATCGTCATTATCAGACTACACTGTGGTCATCATCCTCTCCATCAAAATTATTATTAGTATCATAAGTGCTAATTATTGAACGTTGGATATGTGTCTATGATTTTATTATTATTTGTCTTTTGATTAATAATTTTAATGTTACCACTCTGCATGCATCCATATTGAAATTTTGAACAAATAAACAAAAAAAATTAAACCATATCAGGTTGCTTCACTATGTGCTTATAACAAATTATGGAATAGATTTTTTTAAGCATTGAAAATTCCTAATCAGTATGAATTAACCTCCTCCCTCTCCTTAACTACAAACAAATATTTAAGAGTTTGGGCAGAACCTTTTCAAGTAATATACTGTAAATGCTACTACAATATCATATGTATATCTAAAATTCACTTGAAAGTAATAAACTCTACTTTCTATTGAAATATTAGTTATTTTATTCTAGGAAAGTTTTAGAAAAATAGAGTGTATATCTTTGAAATGAAAAAGGTCAAGAATAGTAACATGAAAATTTTAGAGGGTGTCTGTCATATATATATATATATATATATATATAAATGTTATGTGTAAAATAGTACATTTTTAGAGATTATTTGTCATCAGAAATATATACATATATCTAAATTTATTTGCAGAATTATATACATCATAGTGAAGCAAACATCTTAAAACATAATTAAAATTAAAAAAAAATACTTCATGAAACCAAGTGCCGGTAACTCACCCTTATAATATGAGCTATTCTGGGTGCTGAGATCTTAGAATTGTTTCCAAAACCAGCCCAGACAGAAAAGTACTTATTCAATTCTTATCTCCAATTAACCACTGAAAACAGGAATTAGCTCTTTTCCTCAATTTCTGGAGTGCTGTCTTTGAGCATAAAAATGCTTAGGGACAATGCCCAGGCCTTGCAAACAACACCACCAACAACAAATTGTATCACATTAATTTCACAAAGGCATCTTTTAACTGCTGTGAACATTTCTTAGAAACATGAATACATAACCCTGGAAAACGTTAAGTAAAAAGGTATAGAACATTTACGTCTTTGTTAAAGACATGACTATTTATACTGTTTAAGATATTGAGGTAATGATTAGAAGTTAGGAATAATGATAGGTAGGTCATATACTGGGAGTCGTTTTTTTTATTCTATTTTTATTCTATTTTACAATAGTAATAAAATGATATTTATAATGATTATATAAAATTACTCTTGCTTGGTATTTGAATTATCATAAGTGATAAATATTTTTAAATGATTTCCAAAGCAAAGGAGTATCAGTTCTTTTGTGATTTCAAAAAAATTAAGAAAATGATTTCAAGGTTGGTTCACTCTAAGTCTGTATTTGTTTTCTTGTTCTAGTTTTCATATGTTTGTAGAAATTAAAATTCCAAAAATTTAATGGATATTGGCATTCAGGAACATCTTCACATACACTAATATTGGATTCCCTTAAGTGGAATTGCTTTATTTCATTTTTTACTTTCACCAATAAATCAAGATGATTGTGTATTTTGTTCTTTTCATTGCTTTTGGCTCTTATCTTGAGAATACGTTTTTCCTAGCAAAGTAGAGATAAGCAATTGGATTGAACAAGTAACATATGACTTTCATAAAATGCAGATGCATAGATTTGTGTCTTCTGTCATTTGTTAAAAGTTTCTTCCAGAAAAGTTTCTCAATTACTTAGAAATTTTTTCCCTTCCCCTCCACAAATTATACCGACATCAAATACAGTGAAAGCACGGGTTATAATGTGGGGGAGGGACATACAAAGCAACAAAGAAATAATCTTATAAATGTGTTAGAAACAATCCCATGAAAGAAAAAAAAACATTTGAATACATATCTTAGGGTTCATTTCCCTAACATCACCTTATCTGACCTTTTCTGCTTGACTCAGACATATACTAGATATTGCAAATAAGGGAAACCATGGGGGAAAAATAGGGATAGAGGTGAACCCATTGCAACAGTGAGATGTACAAGTCGAAAAATGAACTTTACAACAGTGGTGGGGGGGGGGTAGTGGGGAGGATTGGGTGGGGCGGCGGGGATGATGGGAAGGGCTAGGAAGGGCAAACAAAGGAGGAGGCTGCAATGCTTGATAAGAAATGTACTCATTATCTTGCCCATGTAATTGTAACCCCTCTGTACAGTTTTTTCACAATAAAAATAATAAAAATTACTTATCACATATACTTTTGGATTGAGTTATCTCTGTATAAACTCAAACGGACAAAATACCCTCAAAATAAACAGAAATCACATCTTTGTTTTAAATGCAGCAGTTTACAAAGAGTATTTAGCCAGCACCAAAAATATCTTTTTAACAATTCTGCATTTTGTGTGAAGAAGTGTTAACAATAGTTTTTTTTCTTGACATGCAATTCACTTACAATATAATATCTCCTTTTATTGTATACATTTTAGTGCTTTGGAAGTGAATTGTACCTTCATAGGTTTTCAAAGCCTAATTTTCACAAACTTGCATTTCTTCAAACAGAAATGCTGTAAATTTTAGAACAGACATTAAAATAGATATAAAATTCAATTACAGGAATTTGCCCAGCATACATCCTGTATAGTGTGTCTTTTCAAAATTTGTTTTTGTGGATCATTTCCAGGGTCTCACACATACTATTCAAGTTCACAGTCAATTAACTACATTCTCTGTCCAAAAAAGTTTTTTACTTCTGTTTAATACATTCATAGAAGTATAATACCTGGATCCTGTACAATTCTTTCACCTTTTGAAGACTTGGAAACTTGTTTGCTAAAATGATTGCAGCATTATACAAATCGATCACTATGAGAAGAATATCAATTTATCCACAAATGCATTTACTATATTTTGGGTCCTCTTTTTATATTATGGTCATACTAGTGAGTTTTCTTTTTATTATTTCTTAGACACTAAAGAGGAGCTTATTTCATATGTTCCTCCTATTGACTATTAAATTACATATGTTATTTAAAGAAATATCTTATTCAGGAAAAAATTTATATAGAATTAGAAGATAGAAAAATACTTAAGTTTCAGAATCACTGTAGCATTAACATTGTAGCATTAACCAATCTGTGCCCTCTGTTGGATATGTTTTCATTTCTGTTATACTGTCCCTTGAGTTATGAACTGTTATCACTTGATATAATCCACTTCTTGCTTTTCTTTAGCCCCTAATGTTTTCCATGTCAAATTTTTAGAAACCTTTACTGATCAATGTCATGGATTTTTACATTTAATTTTTATAGGTTTTTACAATTCACATTTAGTTTGATAATCATTCTTTATAAGGTTTGAGGTAGGCCATGTGCCGGTGGCTCATGCCTGTAATCCTAGTTACTCAGGAGGCTGAGATCTGAGGATCGTGGTTTAAAGCCAGCCTGGGCAAGAAAGTCCATGAGACTGTTATCTCCAATAAACCACTAGAACACTTGAAGTTTTTGCTGTTGCTCAAGCGGTAAAGTGCTCACCTTGAGCTGAAGAGCACATGGACAGCGCCCAAGCCCAGAGTTCAAACCCCATGACCGGCAGAAAAACAAACAAACAAAGGATTGAGGTACTAGTCTAAGATCATTCTTTAAATCTAGAGAGGCAATAGTGCCAATACAACCATTTAAGTTTCTGTTTTTATTTCATAAAGTCATAGCATCCTTTTCAAAATCTGTGGATCATAAAACTAAGAATTTATTTTTGACAAATCTTTTACCTTCTTCTATGTGTCTGTTTTTATAGTAGAACTATGTTGTCTTCACTACTAAACATGGTAATACTATTCAAAGCTAGTATGAAGGCTCAAGCTACACCATTTTACAAGATTTCTCTGACTGACCTGTATTCCTTGAATTTACATATGAGATTATTGAGCAGGTGGACCAATATTCTACAGAGATATCTAAATATTTGATAGTCACTCATATTTCACTCCTTGTGAAAATACAAACCCCTGATATTATATATAGAAAATGTCTTAGAGACTGCTCAATGCAACTAAAATTAATTTAGGAATGAGTTAAGATTTAGATAGCAGTACAGCATAATAAAGCTGAATGATAACTACTTGAGCTGCACTGCAGAAGAGAGTGAGAGGGAGAAGAATGGTGGACCACAGAGGAGCTGTATGTCATTGGTCTTGTTTCAAAAAGCAGAAAGACTTCAGAGAAGAGAAGGAGAAAAATAAAGTGTCCTGAATATAGTTTCTTTTTAATCCACCTGATAGATTGGACTGAAAGTCAGATAACATCGGAAAAATAAAATAGAAAATAAAGCATTGTATAGAGCTGTTACAATGTAAAGAAGCTGTACTAGGAATATAATTAATTTCCAAGTAAATAAGAGATAGAATAACAATAACAATTGCTAACGTGGATAGAAGATGGATCACATTTTATCATACATAATTTTGAAAAAACATACTAGGAATGAAAATTTCAAAGTCATAATTTAAAATACAATTTGTATTATAACTAGATAGTATAGCTCAGAGGTAAAATATTGGCCTAACATATGTGAAGCAATTGTGTGATCTCCCAAGAATTACAAAGTACACACAAAGCACACACACACAAAAACACATAAACACACACAAACACCACATACACACATTTGTTATTATCATATTAAACAGAGAAAATTACCACAAATAGTAAAAGTATTTTAAAATATGAAATCATAATATTGCTCACACTATTTAAAAGTTTAGTAGAAATAAAATAGTCACAAGATTCTTGGATTCATTTTTTTTAATTTTTACTTTTTATTGTGAACATATTGTAAAGAGGGGTTATAATTTCATGGGCAAGATAATGAGTACATTTCTTATCAAGCATTGTAGCTTCCTCCTTTGTTTACCTTCACATCCTTTCCCAGCCTCCCCCAGCCCCGCTGCACCAAAGTTGTAAAGTTCGTTTTTAACATGACAACTTGTACTTCTCATTGTTGCAATGGGTCCACCTGTATCCTTATTTTTCCCCTCCCCCACCCCCACAAATTATACCGACATCAAATACAGTGAAAGCAGGAGTTACACTGACGGGGAAGGACATACAAAGAAACAAAGAAATAATCTTATAAATGCGTTAGAAAGCAATGCATGAGAGCAAAAGCAATTAAATACCTATCTAAGGGTTCATTTTCCTAACATCACCTTACCTGACCTTTTCTGATTGACTCATACATATATGAGATATTGCAAATAAGGGAAACAATGGAACCTATGTTTCTTTGGGCTTGGCTTACTTCACGTAATATAATTTTTTCCAAGTCTTTCCATTTCCTAACAAATGGGGCAATGTCATTCTTTCTGATGGAGGCATAGAATTCCGTTGTGTATATATATCACATTTTCTTGATCCATTCATCTACTGAGGGGCATCTGGGTTGGTTTCATATCTTAGCAATGGTAAATAATGCTGCAGTAAAATAGTTGTGCTGGTAGCTTTAGTGTGGTCTTGTTTGTAAACATTTGGGTAAATGCCCAAAAGTGGGATTGCTGGGTCATAGGGGAGCTCTATGTGAAGTCTTTTGAGGAACATCCATATTACTTTCCAAAGTGGTTGAACAAGTTTACACCCCCACCACCAATGAAGTAAGGTTCCCTTCTGTCCACATCCCCTCCAGCATCTGTTGTTATTAGAGTTCTTGATGGTTGCCATTCTAACTGGGGTGAGGTGGTATCTCAGTGTTGTTTTGATTTGCATTTCTTTTATGGCTAGGGAGGTTGAGCATTTCTTCATGTGTCTATTGGCCATCATTCTTTCTTCTTCAGAGAAGTTTCTCTTTAAGTCTTTAGCCCACTTCTTTATTGGGCAGTTATTTCTTTGAGGATTTGTTGTTGGGGGATTTAATTTTTTGAGTTCCAAGTATATTTTAGATATGAGACCCTTGTCCGTTGTATGGCTATTGAAGATCTTCTCCCAATCCGTGGGCTTTCTATTGATCTTGCTAGCTACGTCCTTTGCCATGCAGAAGCTCTGCAACTTTATGCAATCCCATTTGTCTAACCTTCCTTTGATTTGTTGTGTTTCCGGGTTTCTATTAAGAAAATTTTGGCCTGCGCCAAGGAGACGTAGAGTTTCTCCTATTCCATCCTGTAATGTTTTCAGAGTGTCTGTTTTGACTCCAAGGTCTTTGATCCATTTGGAGTTGATTCTGCTGCAAGGTGATATATATGGATCTAGCTTTAGTTTTCTATAAGTACTTAACCTATTTTTCCAACACCATTTACTGAAGAGGCTGTCTTTCTTCCATTCTATTTTTTTAGCTCCCTTATTTAAGATTAGATGGCTATAGGTCTGTAGGTTCATTACTGGGTTTTCAATTCTATTCCATTGGTCCTGAGGTCTGTTCTTGTGCCAGTAAAGAGCTGTTTTTATTTCTATGGCTTTATAGTAGAGTTTGAAATTTGGTATTGATATTCCTCCAGCGGTGTTCTTTCCGTTGCGGAGTGTTTTTGCTATTTGGGGCCTTTTATTGTTCCATATGAATTTTTGGATTGCTTCTTCTATTTCCTTGCAGAATGAGGTTGGAATTTTGATAGGTATTGCATTGAATTTGTAGATAGCCTTGGGAAGTATTGCCATTTTCACGATGTTAATCTTTCCAATCCAGGAGCTTGGGAGTTTTTGCCAAATTCTAAGTTCTGTTTTGATTTCCTTTTTCAAGTTTTTAAAGTTTTCATTGTAGAGGTCCTTCACTTCTTTGGTTAAGCTAATTCCTAGGTATTTTAGTTTTTGTGGGGCTATCACAAATGGAGTTGATTTCCTAATTTCAGCCACACTTTTCTCATTGTTGGCATACAGAAAAGCCATTGATTTTCGGGGGTTAATTTTATACCCTGGTAATTTGCCAAAGTTTTGAATCAGCTTGAGTAATTTGGGAGTGAATTCTTATATATTAAGTAAATTGAAAATTAAGAAATAAAAGACATGAGAAATTTGTAAAAAAAGTTTTAAGTAATAAACATTTTGAAATATGTTTCCTTTTATTTTGACAAAAGATTGTTGTTACTAGTGTTTTAACTCAAGATTTAGAATATGATAACCAGGTGCTCTATATCTTGCTAGGGATGGCTATGTCTCTAATCATTTCACTCTGGAAATTTTATGATAAAGTCTCATAGTTTCTCAATCTCTCCGAATTAAAAACCCTATTTACACTTCCCACAATAGTTAGAAAATGGAAACCACAAATCACTATGCCTAGCTCAAACATTTTTTTAATTCAAGTACAAATATTTCCGAAAAGTGACCAGGTAATAAAGCCTTTTTAAATAAAGTATGTGCTTCTTGAAAATACAGTATTTGTTACATGGACAAATATGTTTAGAACTATAAGTAAATAAATTTATTTAAATTCACAAACCATATAAAATTTAAGAAAATAATTTTTACATATTCACATGTTAACTATTTTGAAAGCAAAATATATACCTGAATAATTTACATGTGTGAAAATTATGCAAAACTGAATTAACAAATCCTACAACTCTGAAAAAAGAATTACCCTAAAGAAACAAAACAAAATAAGTTCAAAATTTGAAATTTAGAAAATAAAATGAAGTGTTCTCTTTAGTTGACTTAAGTAACTGTAAACCCTCTGTATATCAATTTTATAATAAAAAATGCATAAACAAAGAAAGAAATGTACCCATTGGTCAATAGCGACAGGGAAAACATCAGTAGTTTTTTTTTGAGTGTGCAAAAATTCAATGGAAGTGATAACAATGTTCCTTCCATAATAAATGTACTCATTATCTTACTTATGTAACTGTATCCCATCTGTACATTACATTTACAGTAGAATTACACTGAAATTAAAAATAAACTAATTAATATACCAATTAAGAATTCGTAGGGAGCTAGGAAGTTGGCTCAGTGGTAGTGCACTTGCCTTGCATGCTTGAGGCCCTGGGTTCGATTCCTCAGCATCACATAAACAGAAAAAAAAAGCTGGAAGTGCCACTGTGGCTCAAGTGGTAGAGTGCTAGACTTGAGCTAGCCTTGAGGGACAGTGCCAAGTCCAGAGTTCAGGTTCCACGACTGGACACCCCCCAAAAAAAACAAAAACAAAAACAAAAAAAAAAAACCAGCAGCATTACTAGAAGCCATTGGTTAAAAACTTTTTAGAAAACTGCCCTAATTACTCAAGTAATATAATTTGATGATACTATTTAAATACTTCAACTTCAGCAGAGAAGCCAAAAGTTTAAAAATGTTACAAAGTAAAGTAATAAATCAGAATATATTACTATTAATAATAATCAAAAGATGAATTTATAGTGGTAGTCAAATATGTAAGAAATGAGGCAATTTGCCATTCGTTTGCACTTAATAAGTGAGATGGAATTTTCTAGGTCTTTTTAAATATATAGTAAGTTTAATGAAGAAACTATTCTGTCACATCATATGTTACTGAGATGAAGCTGATATTAGAACAAAGAGCAGATTGTACTAAGTTTTGGATGTTAATGTTTATACTTATTTTGGTTGTGGGAAATTGTGTTCAACTTGGGGTATTATTTTTGTTAAACTGGTGGCATATCAGTGGTTAATTTTAGGATAGGGGTTCCCTTTCCACAAGAACATGCACCTGATCTTTCTTTTTAGCCTTCCCATTATCAATGGCATAAGAGTTGCACACCAACTTGTCTAGATTCCTACCTTGGTTGGTCTGGATTCTGTAGTCCTTCCAATTTTATCCTGTAGATAGTGCAGGATGGTGGAAATAATCCAATGCACCCAGCAATAAATAGAGAAGGAAGTCCACTAAACTTTTGGCCTGGGTTCTGTTCTCAAGCCTCCTCAGTAATTAAGAGTTCAGATGGGAGCCCCTGGTGCCACGCAGTAAGACTATTTTTTTTAAAGCAACTACACATATATATATGACTTAGTCATGTGGAAACCTCAGGACAAGAAAAAAAGATCAGTGAAGCATAAAGGACAGGCCCAATTTTAACTAGCTACTTAGAGGCTGAATAAGCTTAACTAGCTACTCAGGAGTCTGAGATATGAAGACCACTATTCAAAGCCAGTCCAATCATGAAAATAAATGTGATTATCTCCAAAAAAAAAAAAAAAAAACCAGAAGTGGAACAATGGCTCAAGTGGTAAACCACTATCCTTGGTCACAGAAAAGATTAGGGAGAGTGCCCAAGCACTGTCAAGCCTCAGGAATGATGAATGAATGAATGAGCACTTGCACATGCACGTGTGTGTATACGCGTGCATGTGTACACACACACACTCTCCCTAACACACACACACACACACACACACACACACAAATGAGCATTTCAATGCGAAGTTCTTTTTTTACGGTGTTGTAATCTATTTCCCTGTATTAGTTTACAAATTAACAAAATCAGCTAAGCATCTACGTACATACAACTCATCATGTTTCTCTAAAGTCAACTCTCTTTTTGGAAGCATGCTTTTATTTGAACCAAATGTAAATTATTCAGAAGTTCGATTTATCTCCCTCAATTCTGTAGAATTAGATGATTGTTTAGATTCCTCCAAGCAATATAATTTTGTGAAATCCTGCATCAAGCAACGTATTTCTTTCACTAGACGGGAAGTCTCTGTCAAACAATTAATAATAGCTTTTCTTCTCCTTGCTAGCATCTGTAGTTTTATTATCTTCTTATATTTCATGATCTGTCTGTGTATGACAAAGTCTGCTGTGAAAATAAAAAGACCCTTCGCAGCACTTATCATTTATATACCATTCATAGATATGAAGGTGTTTAAATATTACTGAAATTGCTTTGGAATGAATCATGTTCACCTTGACTATCGTGAAAAAGAAGAATTGGTTTCTCAGAACTTTAGGTAAGAACTTGATTGAAAGAAACAAAAGGAAAAGTGAGGAACAACTCAACACATACATTCTAATGAAACAAAACAACCCAAGAAAACAAATTAATTAAGTACTGAAGAACCTGCAGGAAATGCAAAGACTTAAAAAAAATCAGCTATGACAAGCTTATGAAAATCCTGACTACATGGGAGTCTACTCTTGTGAGGATAGAGGTTAAAGCCCAGACTGGACAAAGATGTATACACAATGCCATGCACCTGATATTCTAAATTCCAGGAAGAATAACATAATGTGGACTGAGCCCAAGATCATATACAAGTATCTGAAAAATAATCAAGATAATTTAGGGCTGGAGACATAACAAAGTGGTAAGAACACCCATTTATGAGGCACAAGACACTCAATTCAAACTCTAATATTATGGGTATTAAAGTAAAAAGCTATGATTTTAAATATTTGGAATAATGTTAAGATTTGAATATTTGAGTGGAAAATGCATGAGAGAGATAGAATGAACCCATGGTGCAATGCTTTCAACTTAAGTGAAAATATTTTCTGGTACTTCAGACAAAACAGAGTTACCTTGCAAATGAGCATGGTTGTATGTTTGGGTGATGGACATACTTTACTTACACAGGTGTAAATTAAATAGATTTTATTTGGGTAGTTTCTACTTCTTGAACTAAGAGCCTTGATGATGTCCCTGAAATTTTTCTCTCAAGGCTACCACTCTACTACTTTGAGCCACAGTTCCAATTCTGATTTTCTGTTGATTGTTTGGTGATAAGAGGCTCCTGGACATTCCTGCCCAGGATGACTTCAAACTATGATTGTCAGATCTCAGCCTTCCGAGTAACCAGGATGCCAGGCATGAGCCATCGATAGTTTTAATAATTTAGTAAATTGTACAGTTACTGAAGTTATTCATTATCATTATATCCTGTGTAATATATGTGTGTATGTATATAACAATGCATACGGATAGAAATATTTTAACATATTTTTGTATCTACAGTAGGTTTATGAAATCATCCATTATAAAATAAAATGGAGACAAAAGTTAATAAGGAGCAAAAGAAAGGAAATTATCACATGTTTCTTGTTGTTGAATGGAATACGAATTGCAAAAATCAGTTTGGGAAAATCATCTGTACGTTAACAAAATGGATATGAGCTATTAATTCCAATCCATCTATTTGCCCATGTTGTGCAACCTCACACATGAGTGTCAAAATCAAACCACAATTTTTGCCTTTGCTTTTAACTCACCTGTTATAATTTACAGGTTAGATGAAGTAATCAAATAAAGATTAAAATAATATTATGGGAGGCTATGAATTGGAGCTGAAAATTATATTAAATATGATAATAACTAATTCAATTGCATACTTCTTACTTTTACTCTGTGATGTCCCTCATTCCCACATTAGGAAAGTACATAGAAGGTTCTCACTAAATTATATGTACAATTATGAAATAATGTATTGAAAATATATGGGAACAATGTGGTTTTAGCTTATTTAGACCTGTAGGGGGAAGTGTGTTTTTGAGGACTTGCAATACATTGTGATGAAGATGAAGGAAGGGATGTTCTTATTCTGGAAAACTGGCTAGAGGATTGCTCCCATAAAGGTAGTGATGAATTCTACCAAAAGATTACAATAAAATCACTTTCAAAACCATGTTCACTGCCGCACTATTAACCGTAGCCAAGTTACGGAAACAACCCAAATACCCTTTGGCGGAGTGATGGTTGGAGAAAGTGTGGCACATATACACAATTTGATTGCACCCATCCATTCTGAAGACTGTTACATTATTTGCAACGAAATGGATAGATCTAAAAATATATTAAGTGAACTAAGTCACTAAGTGAACTAAGCCAGACACACAAAGGACCCATGTTTTGTCTCATATTTAGAAGCTAGAACTTTATACAGGTTTACATAAATATATTAACCAAAGCATGCTATTTGCAGAGGAGTATTTCAAAGGTGTAATTTCTTATAAAATTGAAGTTTTAATCCAACGAAATATATATCAGGAAATTATCACTTGGAAGATGTGAGGGGAAGTCAAAAGGAAGGAATAAAGAGAGTTATGGAGGAAGAGAGTGAAGGTATAATATTCAATGCAGATAGTATGAAACTAGAAAAAATTAAAGTGGGGTGAGGTTAGGAAGGGTGTGGAAAAGTTATATAAGGATCCATTATACTTAAAAAAATACTGATTTGTTGAATGGAAATTCCATTGTCCAAGTATTTAAGATAATAAAAATATAACTAAAAACAACGGAGACATCTGATCTTAAATTCTATTTCCACCTCTTTTAAAAAATTAAATTATTTGCTCTATAAATTGATCAGAGGGAGGGATTTTGTGGCTAGCTAGATCATTTCACATCTGTCTCTTTCTTCCTCTCTCCCTTTCATGGTTCTCATAGGTAATATGATTGCTCCATAATTATCCTAATTTATTTTGCTTTTATATTTTTGGTTGCATCATTTCACTTTCTGCTCTGCCATTTCCCAATTCATTTACATAGAAGGCATTATTTCCTATTTTCTCATTCCTAGAATAAACTGCACATGAAGACACCACTGGTCCTCATTTTCAGTCTGTACCTTTGAATACGGAGGAAAATCTTTCCTCTGCTCTCTACCAATTCCCTACTCTCCAATTAGAATAATTTAGAATAGTAAAAATTAAAAAGGAGAAAATAAATAAAAGTGAAAAAAAAACAGATGTAGAAAATTTACTGGATTTTTCTGACCAGTTCATCCGAATTGAACTATTGGAGAAATACATGGACACATTCTCACTGGCACTCAAAATCTCTGGCTAGGCAATTCTGATGAAGATGAGGAACAAGATGAAAAAGTAAGAAATGGTATCAATTGCAAAAGAAAAATGGAGAAGGATTCAAGTAAATTTCTTCTTTGGTCTGCCAAAAACAATCTCCTTACTACAGTGTAGAGACTACTTTCCAAAAAGGTCACTCATGTGAATGCTAGGCATAACGATGAATATACCCCTCTTCATTGAGAAGCCTACAGTGGACACTTAGATATTGTCCATGAGTTGGTGGCTCAAGGTAGATATTCATGCAATAATCGTGAATGTCTGGACAACCCTGCACAGTACTTATACATGGAATAACCAGAGTGGCTTCTTTATTTCATCATGATGCAGATACAAATGGCCAAACTAAAGGCTTCTTGAGCCCCTTGCATCTTTCTGCTGAGAATAGAAATAGCAAAGTTATGCTAGATCTCCTTCTGTTGAACCATTATATCCAGGTCTGAAGCACAACTTGGAAGAAACTGCATTTGATATTGCCAAAAGAATAATTATGTATCACTACCTCTTTGAAGTAGTGGAAGGCTGCACAAATTGTTCTCCTAAATCCTAATGGTTTGGGTAAGTTTCTTAAATTTCAAAATTGCCAGTCCATCCTATGTGTCCATACAAAATATTTTTACAATACAACAGCAATATCTTACTTTAAAAATTCATGGATTCCATGGTTTTCTTCCAAGTGAACTGCCTGACTTTGATATCAAAATATATTTGAGTTGTTTTTATACACCTATAATGATTTTTGTGATTTTTTAATCAGAAATAATTTTAAGTTATCTGTTGAAATGAGTAGTACAGAAACTAAGGATAATTCTGGTGCTTGTCTGAAACAGTATATTTTAAAATATTTAGTATTCTGTTTGTATAATGTCCATAATCTATTTCATTCTCTCCTAGATATAATACTTTGAATTCGACATTGTTTTACAATATATAGGTTCATTAATAAATGTGGCCTTTCAGATTACATTCCATATAGAAACAGTTTAATATTCCTTTAATTCCTAGGTCTTTATAGAATTTTATTTCTTTGGGATAAAATGACAATGTTATCCTATTTCAAAAGTTTTATAAAAGTTATGCTATGTAAAGGCCTTTCTAAAAAGGTGAAGATTGAATATACTGATGTCAAACTAACTTTTATTTCTATTAATTACATGTATTATTACACTTGTATATTTGTAATCAATTTTTTAATTACTGTTTAATTTCTTGCATCTGAAGAATGAAAAATATAGAATGCTTCACAAATTTTCATATCGTCCTTGTACACGAACCATGTAAAACTCTGTAATGTAATTCGGGTAGACGTGCTGCTGAAGCATGTAGTATCCTGTAAATTTAAGTAGTTAAGGATGCAATCTTAAGACAGGCATATAACCTTGGTTGCCTATTTGCAACAAGGAAATCTTATTGTTCCCAAAATTTCTATTCATATTATTTCTGTAAAATTCTGTGTTTGGTGGAAAAAACATATTGTTTATTCGATTTCTCACATTTGCAATTTTTGTCAATGATTATTTTAAGTCTTTTTCATTTGAAATTTGATCATACTTTGCAGCCTTTATAGCTAAGTCCAAAGGTGATGGATTTTCAAATACTTATTTATCAACTGATTTAGCTTTGTGGAGCTAATGGATTCAAAGTAAGCCTTACTTAAGAGCTACTTCTAAACTTCGGCAGCATAAAATTTCCCAAATGAGGGCTTACTGGCACAAATGTCTCCCTGACCCTATACCCTTGCTCCATGTAGGAACAGACCAACCAGAATATCTTACCCTGATAGCATAGATTGTCTTATTGGAGCAAAACTAATCTTAGTTACAAGGGATCATAGAGAGAAGAACAGTTCAGACAGAAATGTTCAGACTAGAAGATATTTTTTCAAAATATAATTGTTTATTACACTCTACTATTTCAAAAGTAGCTAAAGCCAAGAAGGTGAAAAAATTGTTCATATGCATGATTCCCTAATGTCCTGGCCTGTCTACCATCCAACCAGGCAGGAACTTACACCACTGATTTTCTATCACCAAATATATTCCATAGCGCCAGGAGAAGTCCATATGTTTCTCCTCGTTATTAGGCCTTAATTTGGTAATGTTTTAATCACAGTGTTTCTTCTTGTCTCTAGGCTGTACATCTCCGAATGGTAATGCTTTAGTTCTAATTCTACCAAACACTGAGGTAGAGGTAATGGAATAATACTTTCAAACAGTTGCCTTTGATACCATAACCACAACAGAACAATGCAAATCATTTTCATATATTATATATAATTATATATTTTATATTTACATGTGCTGATTTTATATTTCACACAGTGAATTTTACTAGAATTAATTGATAATTTGACAAATTGATTGATATTTATTCCAATAAATAGATTGCAATATAAATAATCAGGATTAGAATATATATTAGAATATAAAAAGTATCAATGCAATGTTTTCGGTATAAACTTGTGATACCTTCTAAGTGTTCTTGGTTTCTGAATTCACATGTTAAAAAAAAACAAAACAATGTTGTTTTTCTCTAATCTATAAGGGATTTTACTCTGCTGATGTTTATTGTTTTAACTCGCTTGTCCCAAACTGTTTTTCTCCATATTTCTGAAGCATTCCTACTGATTATACTCAAATTTTATTGATATGATGTATAAAAGCTATTATTCTTCTACAGGATCCACGGGTCCTAGGATGCCAGGTCCCAGTTATCCGCATCATCAGATAACTAGGGCAAGAGTTCTCACCTAGGCCCATGCAACATGCCAGCAGAAAGTAATTGAAGACCCATCTCAATTTCTCATTTCCTATATTTCAGGGCTCCAATTCCTTGAAATGCAGCAATTAGCAGTAAGCAATTGGGAAATGCAAGGCAACCTAAAATGCAAGATGAAATCACAAAATGTGAAAGTACAGTAATTCAAACTTTCAATTTTCAGATGACCATCCCATATGAGTGAACAAGACCACAAATGTCACAAGATTATTTGTAATACCCCTCTCCTAATGATTAATAAATGATTTCAGTCCAACATCATCAGGCCGAAAAATAGTTCCTGGAACGATAGATTCATAATTGTCTATCAATGCTAAGAATACTTGACATAGAGGTCAAATATAATTCAGAAAAACATTAATTGAGAAGATCCTTAGTGCTTCAAAACACTGGTACTTCAGTAAAACTTGGTTCTGTAGTATAAAAATGTTGTCATTCTCAAACAAATGATAACCTACATTGAATCTCCTGAAAGTATATTCCTTTTCAAATAAACTTTTTAAAATCACATTTGCCAAAATAACATTTTACAAGTAGATATTTAGTGACGTTACAGGTTTTTCACGTGTTGGGAGCAAGTTACAATAGAGTTGATTTATTTACTCTGCACTAATGCCAAACAGGTTCAACCATTCATTAAAGTGTAGAAATAGTACCCCCCTCCATTTGTGCTTTTCAGTAGGTGCCTTCAAAAATTTGTTAACTAGATCAGTCTCCCATATTTCAAACCAAAACATTAGCTAATAAAGTAAATTTCATCACATAATAAGTACATTTTAAAAAGTCATGAATAGTTGCCTGATCATATGGTGTTTTATGTTTTCCCTATCTGTCTAACATAGTAAGAAATATGACTTTAAGTCTTGAATATGGGTACTCATCAGAGATTTGACAAACATAAAACTGACTTCTATTTCTATCATATTCCTCTACAGTAGTAAATTTTTAGTTTTCTTCTTTTGCCAAAACTTATAGTAGTAGAAAATATTATCCCATGTAAAATAAAGTAATCACAAACCACTGTACAAAGCCATTTATATATTCTAAGCCATTTTTAAATTTTCTTGTTGACTACAGATTAGTCAAAAAAATCAATACTGTTTGGCGTCTAATTTGAATTAATTATCCATTTTTAATCAGAGGACCATCAACTTGAATGCTATCTGACTAGACAATATTTTCACAATATACTTACCAATATTTTGAAAAAAGAATAAATGTAGTCCATTCTCATACTAAAAGGGAAAAGAGTTTAATTCTATGGAAATTTATAACTTTTAAAAGTAAATAAGTTGTTAAGAAGACAGAATGTATGTGTTCTTCAACATTCCAATGACTAGTAACTATTCATTTTCAAATTCGGAAGATTCCATACCTGAGATATTCAAAAAAGTACCGGCTTGCATGTTATGTAATTCTGCAATAGATGCATTTTCCAAAGGGATGTTGCAGATTGAGAGTCAACAGAAAAATAAAACCACAGTCTGGTAGAGGATAAAACTATGTAGCATTGGTAATAATTAATTCTTCAAGAGTAAGCAATTGTTTATCACAGTAAGCTAGTTTTTTTATGACCATCAATACCAATATTTATGATATAGAGTCATCCTAGCTCAACAGTTTCCAACTTTTAGGGTGCACCTCAAACTTCCCTTCATTCATATCATGAATAGCTTATCTCTATTGTGAAAAAAATAGAACTCTACTAATGTGATGCCATACATGTTCTGGAAAGAATACCATAATAAACTCGGTTGCATCATTCCCCCCCCTCCCCGCCCGCCACTGGTATTCTTGAGATCAGAACACTTGCAAATATTATTTATATTTATACTTTTTAAACTATCTTTTAAATTCTGGATGCTAAGATCGGAAGATTACAGTTCAAAGCCCACCCAGGCAGAAAGAATCCCTAGATTCTTATCTCCAATATATTTTTCAGCAAAAGCCAGACGCAAGTGGCACTGAGGTTGAAGTGGTAGGGCACGAGCCTTGAGCATAAACAAGCTCAGAGACAGTGTCCAGGCCCAGAGTTCAAACCCTAGGACAAACCAATAAAACAAAAACAAAAATAAAAACAAATCCAAACCTAACATTTTTCTCAGTGTATACAGTAGCAAATAATTAAGGAAATTGCTTCCTGTGTTACATACAGGTAGAAGAAAGAAGATGTCACACGATTATTCTGTTCATACCATGTTATACCAAAGACTCCAAAAATTGCTCTTATTCTAAATTTATAAATTAATATCATCAATTTTTTGGCAACTCTGTCTACAACATTCACATTATCATTTTATACATGAACTGTTGGAATTACCTATTAACTAAGTTCTAATTATAACTCTCTTGAAAGAATATCCTAGGGAAATAGAATGCAAAATCATTTGTGAATTTGTCAATTAACTCTCTACTTAAAAAGAATTTCATAGAATCCTATAGAATATAAAATTTCAAGCAAAAACAAATTATTTTAAATCTAAATTCTAATTTAGCAAGATCTTCAAAATCCTATATTAGACGAACATTGCTATTTTTCCAGGCTTAATCTTTTGTAATCCTTCATCATTTCTTTGGGATGCAACAGAATGATGATAACTTATTTTTCAAATTTTGGATGGGAATCATAAGTCATTTTACATCTAGGAATGTTCTGTAATGAAGAGAGAATTTAAAACACTGGTGAGGATTAAGTATGAGTTGCATTTCAACAGGAAATTTGACTTCTCAAAACATAATGACAAAATTAGCCCAAACGTCCAACTATGTATTCCTTTCTTGTTTGTTTTGTTTTATTAAGACAAAATTACTTGGTCCAGGGAACATATCACTATGTAATTCCATTCTCTAATCTCCTGTCTTAATTTCAGTACTAGAATTCTAAGCTTGTATCACATTGCCCTGCCATAGTTTCTTGGTTTATTTAATCTAGATACAGACTACCAATTCTGAACTTCTCCAGTGATATTATACACCAGAGTAACTGCTTAGACTGTTTTCTATTTTCAAGGATGTTCTAATATTTGACAGAGGATACGAATATTTTCAGATGCACCTGCGGGATCTCTGATTCATTCCTCCATGGATCCTATCACTTTAATAATGAGTATTGACTCTCTTACTATCTCTGATCCCTACCAATGAAATATTCTCAAACTTATTTGAAGGAAGTTTATTTGAGGACTTCTAATATTAAAAATTATCACTTGATTCTAGTCTTGTTCAGGACATATATTTATTGTTTTCTAACTTTTCTACACATTCTGAGAGTTGTTTCATTTGTGTATTTGTGTGTGCATATATAAGTGCTTCTTTGTGTATGTGTATGCTTGCATGTATGTATGCAAAAGCCTCAAGCTCTTATTCAACTCATGACTGGTATTCCATCAACTGAGCCATTCTTCCAATCCAGCTTTTGACTGCTTAATTTTATATACAGTTGCAAAGAGTGTTCTGCCCAGGCTGGATGCAAACTGAACTTCCAAGACTCCTTTACATTCTTAGGTTTTATTTCTCCAGGACTATCAAATTTTAAACTACAAACATTTTTTTGAGGGTAATGTCTAAGCTGTAGCCCAGATTTTTAACTCAAGAATTATTTTTTGTTTGTTTGTTTGGTGGGGGGTCCGGTCATGGGGCCTGAACTCTGGGCCTGGGCTCTGTTCCTCAGCTCTTCAGCTCATGGCTAGCCCTCTACCACTTGAGTCACAGCACCAATTTCGGCTTTTTTCTTTTTTGCTTAAGTGGTGCTGAGGAATTGAACCCAGGGTCTCATGCATGCAAGGCAAGAGCTCTACCACTGAGCCACCTTCCCAGCCCCTAACTCAAGAATTCTTATAAAGATAGATGAACACACACATTACATATCCTGAGTGTACACTGTTAGGAATGTGATCATAAGCTGGGTCATGTTGAGATATGAGGATTGAGGTTCAAAGCCAGCCCAGGTAGGAAAGTCCCAGAGACTCTTTTCTCAAATTAACTAAAAGAAAAGTGGAAATGGCACTGTGGATCAAGTTGTAGAGCCTTGGCCTTGAGCTGAATAGAAGAGAGACAGCTCGCAGACCCACAGTTCAAGTGCCAAGACCACCGCAAACAAATATGTGTGTGTGTGTGTGCGTGTGTAAAGAAAAAAAAGAAATGTGATCTTAGCCACCAGTTCATTGCTAGCATAATCCCTGCTCTCACAAGATGGACATTTTTTCCAGTTAATTCCATGTTGTTATATTTGACTTGCATTGAAAACATAATTATTCTTCCATTCTACTTTCTACAAAGTTGCATGATTACCAAGTATGATTTACAATGGGATTGGCCTCATACTTCATGTTCCATGTAGGAGTCTTGCTTTCTGTATATCACTCCCATAAATCTACATACTGGACTTGGCTATTATTGTTTCAATGTTGCCTTATTTGTAGTCTTCTATATTGTATTGAACCCTTATACTTAAACACAGAACTTCTCTTTCTCCTATGATTGCTATTGTTTCCTTACTGTTAGCTCATGTACACTTGGGAAATAATGAACAGCACATACACTCACAAAAAGAATGTTCTGAAAAACTTCTTCCCATTTAAAATTCACCTTAATTTACAGAGAACTTACAAAGTTTGAACTCAATGTACTCATGTATAATGTATTTATAAGCAATATAAATTTCTTATTTTCCTTTTACTAAGTTGTCTCTGAAACACGTGTTACCTCTCAGGTCCATAGGTGTTCTAGTGTTATTTCAGTGAAGCCAATAATCATTTATTATACCTCAAGCAGCACCATCGATTGTTACTGGAAGTAACTGTTACTGGATGTGGAAACTGACCCCAGGAGAGGAATGGAACATAGAGGAATAACAAAGTTCAAGTTACCTTGTACTTTCCTTTTTACTGTACAAGAAAAGTATCCCAAGGCTTGAAGGAAACTCTGCCCCTGGCTTTTTCAAGTGTGTTCTTTACTCATATAAAATTTTTCTGTAAACTTCTAGTTCAGAGTGTTGCAAAAAGAAATAATGTACCATTTGAAGGCCAGCATAGAACAAAAGGAAAAAAAAACCGTTGTTTAAAAAGTGTTCTCCTGCAAAGGAATAAAGACATGGAGGTTTTAAAGTGTCTTATGGATGGATATTTCAATCCTGAGATGATTCTCTTGATGCAGGAGTCAGTTATCAGTTCCTTTGGTCTGGTCCTGAGTTCTCCAGAGCAATAAGGATTCCAAAAGAGCAGGATCCAGTGAGTTTGATCAGCAAAAGGAGCATCTTCTCTGACCAGTACTCCTTTAAGGAGGGTCCCAAAGAAATATCTGGGATTTTTGTTTGCTTGTTTGTTAGTTTGTGCTGGTTCTGGGTCTTGAACCCAGAGGCTGGATCCTGTTCCTGAACAGTTGTCTTTCCTGCACACCTGCCCCCAAAGCTAGTACACTACTGCTTGAGCCATAACCCCACGTCTGGTTTTTTGGTGTTCAATTTGCGATAAGAGTTTGACAGACTCTCCTGCCTGGTTTGGCTTTGAATTAAGATAGTAAGAAAGCTAAGTGACATTAACTGTACAGACTTCTCTTTTGAAACAAGAAATATTAGATGAAGTTTATTGTAAAGCTAATATTTGACAGTTTTTAAAGGAAGAGAATATGTCTAGCAAAGAAGCCATAACTTAAATAATTCAGCAAAAGTAGGTGCACTGAATCATTTTGAAATTACTTTTTTCTGCTTGAGAAGATTGTTGATCTTGTTCTTCCTTTTGGGGAAACTTAAGGTAATTTTTGCACTTTTGGTTGGTTGTGGGGCTTGAACTCTGATCCTGTGCACACTCCCTCACCTCTTCAGCTCAAGTTGAGCACTCTACCGCTTAAGCTACAGCACCACTTCCGGGTTTACGGTGGTTAATTGAAGATAAGTGTCTCATGGACATTCCTGACCAGGCTGTCTTTGAACCACAATCCTCTGGTTTCCTGAATAGCTAGGATTACTGGCCTGAACCACCAACGACCAGCTCATATTTGCATTTATGTGCACTGAATGACACTATGTAAACAAATAATGGAAATTTGAATCAAATGATGGCATTGCAGCTTTTCAGAAAATTTGAGGTAACAATAAATATGTCCTCCTTGTCCATGTGGTTTCATTAATAACTCATCAGTTATGGGACCCTTAAAGGATCATTCTCTGCCATCTGTGTAGGTATTTAGTATCAGGAAATGTTCATAGAGAAATATACAAAGACTGAGATTTTTAGAAAGCAAAGAAGATAAAGTAAGAAAAAATAGCACAGAAGGAGATACATTTATTAAGAGGTAGCGTAAGAGATTTAGAATGTTAAAGGTAATGAGGAATAAGACTAGTTGATAACTATTTGTTCAATAACCAAAAATGGTTCACTAAAACAGTTTCTGGTATACCTTAGTTATTACCATTTATTACTTAACTCTGGAATTATTCCTTCTCTTCTGTCACAACTGTTACTTTGCCTCTGCTGCTTTGGTGCCATGAATGACCAAAAATATTTCCAAATCTCACTTAGACTACCCTTCTCATTGTGATTAGCAGTGACCATTCAAAAACCTGGAATCTTTGAATTTCCAGAATTAATCTTCACCTGACATCTAAGCACATTCAAGACATTAATTGCTGTGACCCAATGAACAAAACTTTTTTTCAACACAATATCCTAATATAAGTAAAGTTCATGAATTAGGGACTATTGTCAGGTGTCAGTAGGCAGGAGCAATTATATATTCCAAGTATGGGTTCTTTATTTTGCATTTACTAATTAAATGTTTTTTGGTTTGGTTTTGGTTTGGGATTTTTTTTTTGTTTTTTTTTGCTCAAGGCTATCACTGTACCACTGGAGGCACAGCAACACTTCCAATGTTTTTCTGTTTATGTGGTACTGAGGAATTGAACTCAGGGTTTCATGCATGCTAGGCAATCACCGTATCATGAAGCCACATTCCCAGAGCCCTAAATGACTTTCTTAAGTTGATATTACATTTTCATTCAGTAACTATGTACCATAGTATTGTCCAGGTGCTAGAAAATAATGTAGAAAAGAATACAATAAAATAAATCCAGTAAGGCTAGATGGACAATGAATAACACTCACAGTCTCTCAATGGCACAGAGGGTTTACCTCATGGAGATCTATCAACACGCTGAATGAGACAGCTTCTGACCCACAGCCCACCTCCAGAATGAGTGGGCCATCTTGGGTTCCAGCCACCTGGGGACGTTGGCCCACCTCCTACAGCACCCATTCAACCAGTTCCTGAGAGAAAGAGAGAGAGAGAAATCAGAATTACACTTAAATCGGGTGCCAGTGGCATAAAACTCTAATCCTAACTACACAGGAGGCTGAGATATGAGGATCATGGTTCATAGACAGCCCAGGCAGGAACGTCTGTGAGAATCTTATCTCCAAAGAACCACCAGAAAACTGGAAGTGGTACTGTGATCTCAAGTGATAGAGCGCTAGTGTTGAGCTGAAGAGCTCGGGAACAGTGCTCAATCCTAGATTACAAACGACTGAAAACAAGTGTACTTCCCACCACAAGAAGTGGACTGAATAGCACCCATTGTCCTAGGGAGCATGGTAGAGAAGTCAGGCCGAGCTTCCTGTGAACTTGAGGTCATAAGTAGGTCACCTGGCTTCTCTGTGCCTCGGTTTCCCCAGCTGCAAAATTGAACAAAGTGAAGGATCCCCTTCCTCATGGGGATAGGGTAATAATGAAAGAGGCATGTTTCAGTTCATAATCCCACACCTGTTGCACTATTAATAACAAGCCCCACCTAAGCCCTTTCTGGTATCTTCCTGTCATATGCTCACAGAATTGCCAAAACCTTATCTGAAGGTCGCTCCCTCACTGCCTAGCCATTCTCCAGAGATCTCTCTGTATAAATCCCTTGTTTCCTCACAACTGTCCTGTGAGGAGACTGAGGTCCAATGGTTGAGGCCCTACAAAGAGCTTCACGTGTGGTCAAGAATCTGTTGCTGTGGATTGAGTTTGGGATAATCCATCTACACCTATGACTGAGCATGACACCACATGTCTACCATCCCAATTACAGAGGACCAGGCCTGGTGGAGCATATCTTTCACAGGAGGACTATGATCCAGCCCAGCCTGATCATATATTTAGTTTCTATCTCAGAAATGCTCAAGACAGAAAGGTGGCTCATCAGAGCGAGGGAGAGGAAACACGCAAGGGGGTCATGGTGCCTCCAGAGGGGTGTTTGACCCAGGGTAGGTTGGTGTTGGGGCGGCCACTCACCTGTGCTGCTGGGAGAAGCTCTTGGCAGCTGCTCCAATTGGGGCAGCAGCGATGGTGGCAGCATCGCGGACACATGGGGCCAGAGCAGAAGACTAGGGGCAGGAACCAGGTCGGGGATTTAGGCCTGCTGGCAGCATGGCCTTTCCTGAGGTTTGAAACCAGGCACCGTGTGAAGGGTGGGAAAGGGCCAGGTGGGGGTGGGAGCATCAATTTTCTACTATACTCCAAAGTCACCTTGAGTCTCTTCCTCAACACTCAGCAACCGCTACTTTCCTCAACTGCTGGTAATGGTGTAAACTAACAGAGGGAATCCCAGTGCTACCTGGCAACATGGAATGTGGGCGTGGCCACCATTCTTGTATCCCATTGGTCAGAAAGAAGCATGAAAGAATGGTAGTGTGGCCAGAATCCTGTGAAGCATGCAGCATGGGTGGAGTCAAGAAAACAGCGGTTCTCCCAGCCCTTTTCCCATGGAATTCTGTCCAATTCAGTTGGGGACAAGAGGGTGACCTGCTTTAGCTGGATGGCTACACAGATTGTTGTGTGTTTCTGTTTGTTGCCAGTCCCAGACCTTGAACTCAGGGTCTGGGCACAGTCCATGAGCTGCTTTTGCTCAAGGCTGGTCCTCTACACTAGAGCCACAAAGCTTCTGGCTTTGTTGGCATTGAAGTTGGACAGGGGTCTCAAGAATTTTCCTGCTTAGGGTGACTTTGACCATGATCCTACTATCACAGCCTTATAAGTATCAAGGAGGTCTGCTGAGAGCCACTGGTGCCTGCCTAATCACTGGTCTTGTTTATGTTCTTGGACAGACTGGTGAGTTCCCTATCCTCAGGTTGAAGTGGTTGGAGCTGGAGCCCACTATTCGAATCCTGGTCCTGCCACCTCTAAATGGTAGGAGATCCTAAGAAACTTGTTCCTATCCATATGATTACCAATGGAATGTGATGTAAGTCATGATTGAACAGTTCTTGAATAATTCTAGGATAAAATTATACACAATTATATTACACGACATTGATTGATTTTAGTTAATATTTTATGAAGTATTTAAACAATCACATTCATTAAATGGAGGCATAATGAAATACCTAAGAATTGGGCCTCACATACTATAAAGGTGACATTTTTTCTACCAGGACTGGGAGTGGAACTCATAGTCTGGGTAACCCTGTTGCACTGTGTGGGAAGGGGAAACTTGCTTCCTTGAAGTCAAGAAATTCAAGTCTGTTCCTTAGGCCTGAAATCGATCCCCAGCAATACAAAACACCCTATTCATGTACAATTTACATATATGTTTTATAGTTATATACATATGTTGACTCCATATTGTGTTCAGTGTAGTTATTCTATTTTTTGTTTTATTCATGTATTGACCATTTATTATATTGACTATTATAGCAAATAGAACATTGACTACATAGGATATAGGTCTACATATGTATTCCACCTCAAACCTGACACACAGAAGATTCACAGTAAAGGAAAACATGTGTCACCATCAGCTTCTTAATCCACGATTCATTGTTTGGAAGTGCTGGCATCTGAACTCATGGCCTACAAGGCCAAATTCATGAATGGGTGAGTGTAAACACGCCATCCTGGGGCAAATTGAGCTGACAGGTTGTTCCCAGGACCTGAGAACGGGCCCCAGGGGTTAACCCAATAAGAACAGATTGACATGCAAATGGCAGTATGCTAATAAATTTATATCTTTATAGAGTGCCAGAGATGTCTATATATTATTCGGTTACATAGAATATATTCCTACCAATTCCTGGGTATTTATTATGCGTCCATGTTATTAATGTTATTGTTTTCATCCTTAAAATATTAATGAAAGCACTCAGTGTCCTGAAATTATTGTGTTCCTGTAAGTAATAATATTCTTTTAATGCTTCATAAATATTAAATAAAATCAACCAGCCTTCTGAAATGATGCTGTTTAATTTTATAGGATCATGATTCCTGATCAACTCATTCAACTGTGACATTGACAAAATTCTAGTGTTATTCCTTTGGATGGGAACCAGTTTCTTAGTACCTCCTGCCATTGGTTGGTGTCAGGACGGGGATTCGAAATGAGGGCCTATGTTGACACGTGGGCTTATGGCTTCCCTGATAGTCTGCCAGCCTTCAGCAATGCAACATGAAGTAACCTTTGCAACAGTGTCATTCAGACCCAGAAGGGTCACTGTGCAAAGGAAAAAAACATAAAAGGCCACATTTTTCTGTGCATTTTTTTCCCTACAACACCTGGGGCTCTAGGACCCCAGCAGCACCTGTGTGTCCAGTAGCTGCACCCCATCCTAGGGTTATCAAAGCTAAGGCATACTTGCTACGACCTGAGTTCAGGCCCCATGCTGAGAAAAAAATTAGCTCCCTGGCTTGCAATTCACACAGTTTATACTTACAGGCTTTGAATTTGAACTCAGGATCTGGGTAAATCTGCAGCAATGTGGATAAAGGGGAAGATCACCTTACATGAAGATAAAAAAGTCAGGCCTGTTCACTAGTTCTGAATTCAAGACCCAGCCCTGGAAAACATACTATTTATATGTATTGTAAAGATAGGATTTATACTTACCTATAGATGTTCAGTCCATACATGTTTTCTGTGGTTGTTCCTTGTATCTTTTGTTTTATTCATTTATTTACCATTGATTTTACTATGATGAAACACATTCTGTTTAATACATTGATGAAAAACTATCACAGAACATCTAGATTTGGAGAAATGTTCTCCATTATGCTTGACCCCCAGAATTCTCAGAGAAAAGGAAAACAAGTTTCACACTCTCCTTCTTACTCCACAATCCACTTGTTGGTAGTGCTGGGATCTGAATTCAGGGCAGAGCAAAGCAAATTGGCCAATCAGTCAAGGTGATCATACGAACCTGTGAGCAACTAAGGAGTATGGCCATTCCCAGAATCTGACATTGATCCCCAGGGTGGTCCACTATAGTCATAAATTCATAATTTAAACATAGGATCTATATTGACATACATGTTTGGACAGCATCTTGTGTTCAGTGCAATTATTCTCCTTATTTTGTCTCTAATTCATGGAGGTATTGTGTATTATAATAAATATGGTGACAGGTATAACTGTGCTGACATGGATGATAACCTGTTCTGATAGTTACAGTGTTGTCTATCGTATTCTCCATCGTATTTGAGACACAGGACTTTCAAAGGAGAGGATAAAAGGCACAACGACTGGCTTCTGACATCAAGATGAATCTTTTGTCAGTGCTGGGATTTTAGCTCAGGTCTGGGTAACTCTGTTGCACTGTGGGAGAAGGGGAAGCTCACCATCTTTGAAGAGTAGAATGTCAGGTCTGGTGCAAGGCCTGATTTGAAGCCCCAGCACTGGACAAAATAGCAAGCCCACCTTTTTAAAACTTAGGATTTCTCTTTAACTGCAGGTATGGTATGCATCTTGCATTCAGTGTAGTTATTCTTTTTATTTTGTGTCTTTTTCAAGGATGTATTGTGTATTTTATTGCGTATGGGGTGACAGATATAACTGTGCTGACATGGATGACAACCTATTCCCATGGCTAAGAGTTGCCTATATAGCATTCTCCATCCTCAATGAGACTCAGGACATTCACAGGACAGGAAAACCTGTGCCACCATAGGCTTCTCACATCAGAATGAATCTTTTGGTTGTGCAGGAATTTGAACTCAAAGCCTAGCAGGCCCAATTGGTGAATGTGTCATGGTGAGCACACCAGGCTTTGAGCCACTAAGGAACTAGGCCATTCCTGGGACCTGAGATGGAGCCCTGGTGGGGGCCAATATAGTCATAAATTCATAATTAAATAGAGGATCTATATTTCCAAACATGGGTGGGCGGCATCTTGGGTTTGGTGTAGTCATTCTCTTCATTTTGTGTCTTATTCATTGATGTATTGTGTATTTCCTTGACTATAGGATGACAAATATAACTGTGGTGAACTGGATGACAACCTATTCCCATGAGTATAGAGTTGCATATACATTCTCCTTCCTAGCTGATCCCCAAAACTTGCACAGTACAGGAAAACAGGTTCAACAACTGGCATCTCACATCCGGTGAATTTTTGGCAGTGCTGGGATTTGAACTTTGGGCCTAGGACGCCCAACTGCCCAATGGGTCCATGTGATCACACCAGACTGTGAGCCACTAAGGAGCTGGGCCATTCCCAGGAACTGAGATCGAGCCCCTGGGAGGCCAAAATATTCCCCAATGATCATTGAAACATGGGATGTATATTCACATCCGTGTGTGGACTGCATTGAGTGTAGTTATTCTCTTTATTTTGTATGTTATTCATGGGTGTATTGTGTATTTTCCTGAGTATATGATGACAGGAATAACTGGGCTGACATGGATAACAACTTATTCCTATGGCCACAGGGTGGCCCATGCATTCTCCGACCTAGCTGAGATCCAGGACTTGCACAGGACAGAAAACAGGTGCAACGATTGACTTCTGACATCAAGATGAATTTTTTGGCAGGGTGGGGAATCTGAACTCTGGACCTAGCAGGACCAAGTGGTGAATGAGGTCGTATGAGCACACCAGCCTTTGAGCCACGAAGGAGCTAGGCCGTTCCAAGGACCTGCGATTGAGCCTCCGCCCCCAAGGGGACAGCGGGGAGCACAACAATCATCCATTCATAAGGTGAAGGTAATATGGAAATAAGTACACATTAATATAGAGTAGGAGAGATGGTAACCTGTGGTGGAATCCAATCTGTGTGACTACCGATTCTTGGATCTTTCCTGATGCCTCCATTTCATACTGTGATGATTATTGTCATGCTTCATCAACTGTTCTTTACAATCGATACCCCATGAGTCGTGCCTATCATTTCCTACTTGCATCATGCACAAACTACTCATTCAAGGATGAGATCAATCACATTCCATGACTCATCCCAGGTCCAGAAATGAGTATCTCAGGATCTGCTGCCATTTCTTCTGCATAGAGGGGCTGAATTCAAGCCTCAGGCCTGGAAAAGATACTCCTTATATATATATTGGTCCACTCGTGGGCCTGAACTCTGGGCCTGGGCGCTGTCTCTCAGCTCTTCACCTCAAGGCTAGCGCTGTACCACTTGAGCCACGGCGACACTGCCGGCTTTTTTTTCTGCTTATGTGGTGCTGAGGAATCGAGCCCAGGGCCTCATGCATGCAAGGCAAGCGCTTTACCATTGAGCCACCTTCCGAGCCCTCCTTATATATATTTTAAAGATAGGATCTATACTTCCATACAGATGTTCAGTCTATATTGTGTTTGGTGTAGTTATTTATTTTATTTCTTGTTTCATTCATTTATTTAGAATTTATTTTATTGACTCTGATGACATCTATACCATTTATTACATTGTTTACATCCTGTCACATAACATCCCAGATGTAAGATGTGTTGTCCATCATGCCTGGCAGTGCCAGGATCTGAACTTAGTGCCTAGCAGGCCCAATTCATGATTGGATGAGTTTGAGCATGGCAGCCTCTAGCAAATGAAGATGTCAGGTGGTCCCCAGACTCTGAGATCGACTCCAAGGTTTGGCCAAAACAGTGATACATGGATAGGCAGACAGAGGTATACAAATATATATATATAGGTAAAGAGTTCCATAGTCGTCTATGATAGAATGACACTTACTATGTTCCTACCAACTCTTAGATATTTATTATACCCCAATTGAAAACATATTATTCTTTTCATGCTTAATAAACTATTAATTATGCTCAATCAGCATTCTAGGATTATTGCATCCAATTTTAGCGTAGACTGATGTATAAAATACTCTTTCAATCAGTATTCCTATGCTTAGGAATGAGCCTCTTGTATTCTCCTGCGATTGATGTCAGGAATGCGATTTGTACCCAGGGCCTATGTTGACAGGTTGGACTATGGCTTCACTGATAGCCCACCAGCCACCAGCAATGGCAGCTCAAGTCTATATTGCAGCTTTGTCATTCAGACACAGGATGGTCACTGTCCAAAGCAAAAAATCGTAAAACCCCAGCTCTCTGCAATTCACCTCTTTTTGTGCTTTCCAATGATTTTTTCTTCCTGAAAGCCCTCTGGGCCCAGGATCCGAGGATGGGCTATGGGACCAGAGACTGCACACCAGCAAAGGGAGATCCAAGCTGAAGTAGAATTTCCATGACCTGTGTTCAAACCCCATGCTTGGTCAAAAAAAATATATATAGAGAGAAAATAATTATTTAACTAAATTAGAAAAATAAAGCTCTCTGGTTTGGAATTTCTGTCAGTTTTCTTTTCTAGCCTGGGATTTGAACTCAGGGTCTTGGTAAATCTGTAGCAATATAAGTGAAGAGTTGCCATTACTTGAGTTCAAACCTTGTGCCAACCAAAAATGAAAAACTAAGTCACTGACCTCGGCAGGGGGAGGTAGTTGTGGATATGGGAGGGAAGGGATGGTAGGGGAAAAACACAGGAGTAGTAAACAATGCTCAATAAGAAATGTACTCATTACCTTGCTCCTGGAACTGTAACCCCTCTGTAGAACATTTTTACAATAAAAAATATACAAAAAAAAGAGAAACAATGTAGTTCTCAGAGAAGCACTTTGGAGGTAAGGGAAGGACGTTTGAATAGCTGTACAAAACTCTAAACCGCTTTTTTTAATGTCCAGTATGGAACTGAATAAACATAACTGCTTCCATCAAAAAAATTAAGTTACTCTCTTGGAACTGGGGCCAGTATTTCTGCCATTGCTAGTTTTTGAACTTACCATCCAGGTAACTCTTTTGCAACATGGGTGAATGCGAAGCTCATTGTCATTGAGGAAAAGAAATTCAGAATAGTGTTCCCAGGGCCTGAATGAAGGCCCTGCAATGGAAGAAATATTGCTATACATGTGTAATATATGATATATACATATATATGCATGTTAATTTCATATTATGAATTTTATTATTGATTTTGTAATGTATTTTTCTTTGATTCATTTATTCATTATGGTATTTAGTATTATTATACACATAATATTATATTTTGCACATCTATTATAAAATTATACAGAATAATTTAGGGCATTGACCCATTTTAATTAACATTCTATTAAGTGTTGAAACATGATACATAATTGAATGGAAGCATTTGTCCCAGTCTTCACCTATTTAGAGTCCCTCCTAAGTATGAGCTTTGAGTTCAAGCCCAAGTCTGGCAAAAAAAATTTGAGCCTGGTGAGATATATTATTCTGGAACTCAGAGGAGGGCCGAAGTTATAGTAAGAGGTAGGATAGAGAGCAGGTGCTGGAGGTTCACCCCTGTAATCTACTCAGGAGGATGAGATCTGAAGATTCCAACTGCAAGCAGGAAAGTCAATATGAGACACTTTTCTCCAGTTAAACACCCCATAAGCCAGAAGTAGAGCTTTGGTTCAAGTAGAAGACTGCTAGCACGGAGCACAAAACCTCAGGGATAGGATAGCATCCAGGCCCTGAATTCAAACCCCAGTACTGGCACACACACACACACACACACACACACACACACACACACAAACACAAACACACACAAACACAAAAACACACACACACACACACAAACACACACACACCAATATAGAGCATTTGCCAGTCAGCCTGCACAAGTTCCATCTCTAGCAACTCAATATGAAAAAAAAGATGGAGAAGGGAAGGAAAGATTTGCTCCAGGAAGTGATATAGCCAGTGCCAAAATTCCACAGTAGTTCTAATATGTGGGTACAAGACAGAGAGCCTCAGGCAGAAGGTATAGCATGGGCAAATGTCCTGAGATGTGCTGTAGATCAGGTGGTGTGAGTGGTATGAAGGTTTTTTGGCTTCAGAAAATTCTGGCAGGAAATTCAAGGCTGGGTCAACGTTGACTTTTGTCATAGGGCAGAGGGTGGGGTCCTAGAATGGTGCCCAGGGGGAAGCTTAACTTGGCTTTTTGCCAGGGACCCAAAGCCATTTCCTGTGGTTGGAAACCTGTTTTCCCAGCTCCTGACCCTCAGGCCTCCTTTGCATGGAGGAGTCAGGGCAAACGCAGGGAAGAACTCTTGCTTTAGAAAAGCTTCTAGCCCAATACCACCAGTGGCTCAACCCCTGTAAATCCTAGCTACTCAGGAGACTGAGATAGAGATCGAGGGTCATGCCAGCTCTGGAGAGGAAATTAATGAGAGTCTTCTTGCCGATTAACTACCAAAATCCAGAAATGGAGCTGTGGCACAAATGGTAAAGTGGTCACCTTGAAGGAAAAAAGAGACCAGAGCCAAGACCCTGAGTTCAAACCCCAATACTAGCACAGGAAAATTAAAGAAAAGCTTTCAGGAGCTCCTAGTGCCAGATCACCAGGCACAGGTGGCTCAGCCTGTCCTCCTAGCTCCTCAGCAGGCTGAGATTTGAGGATCACGTTTCAAAGCCAGCCCAGGCAGGAAAGTCTGGGAGACTCAGATCTCCAAGGAACCTACAGAAAACCGGAAGTGGCTCTGTGGCTCAAGTGGTAAGGTGAAGAGCTGGGGGACAGCGCCCAAGCCCAAAGTTCAAGCCCCATGACCAACACCTGGCTTGCTTAGACCTTACTCTGTAGCTCTAGGCAGAGTTCTTTCCAGTTGCTCCCTGAGGGTCTCCTAATATCTAGGTGTCCTACAAGTCTTGATAGCAACCTGTTTGGAGGCCATTGCCTACAGAACAGGACACAGTAGCAGAGAAGTATCCAGCCGTGGGGCATGAAGATCATCAGAATGGCATCTGTCATGGGTGCAATGCGGATCAGAGCAGTAAATCACTATCTCAGACCACAGTTCTGGGCCAGGAGGGGCAAGAGCTGTAAGATATCACACCAGATAATGAGAGACTGGGATAGCCAGTACCTCAATGTTCTGGGGCATTAGTTTTGCCCTGGATGAGCTGAGCCCATCACATGAGTATCACAAGAGTGCAAATTTGTCATTCAGACCTTGGGCAGGTGTTGAGTTGGGCTCATGAAAGTTTTGTAGGCTCAGGAGTCCACAGCCAACTGGCTGCTGCTTGTAGCAGTCACTATTCCAGGAGTCCGAGGGCTCAGTGCCCTGCTTTCCTCATCAGTGCTTGGGGAAGGGGGACAGATGAAGGTCTGGAATCATGGGCCGACTACCAAAGAGCAACCCTAGTGTCCTTCACTTGATCCTGTAGCCCCATGTTGAGATCGAGGGGCAGGTTCCATAGAACTTACTGCCATGGCCCAAACCCCTCAGCCTAAGAAGTACTTAGGGAGAAACCACTTGATCTGGCTTGAGAGTTTACTGTGACTATGACTCAGGACTGCCCCCCAATTGTAGCTCAGCTCAACCAGGGCAAAACTAATCCCCCAGAACATTGAGGTACTGGCTATCCCAGTCTCTCATCCCCCAGTTCCCTGGGCCTGGAATCTAAAGTATATGCCTCTGTATTCTGGGAATCTAGAATTGTCTAGAAGGACCTGAGAGGGCCAGTTGTTGCCAGAAGATAGATTTGCCTACAATAAGGTATGTTGACATTTCCTAGACATCGAACAATACATCCAAGCCACCTTGGCCTCACCTCTCATGTAGCCCCAGATTATCCTTGTTTGGGGAGCCTTCAGTCAGCTATCAAGGTCGAGTTGGCCAGAGCCACTGGCAACCACCCTTCCCCCACACCACTGCCAGCCTGCTGGGAGTGGGAAATGCAGCCAGGTTCTCAGCTGAGAAAAAGACAGGACACAGCATGAGTCACCCTGGCTCCCAGAGGCAGGAGAGAACATATGCCAGCCGGCCCTGAGGACCCAGAATCCCCTGGATGAGGACAAAGATATGGACAGCCAGACTTGTGTCCCAAGGAAAAGTTGGAATATGCAGGTCTCTGGCAATTTGGGACTCATTGTTGACCATGATAGGGGACTAAAGACAAGGCCATACAAGGTCAGGAAGAGGCAGACAAGCACCCAGGAAGTGGGTAGAGAATGATCAGGGAAAAATACACACACATAGAAACACACACACACACACACACACACACTCACACTCAAACACACACACACACACACACACACACACATACACACACACACACGGGTAGCCCAAGGACTCAGCAGTCCCTGAGCAACTGAACATCCCAAACTCCAAGAAGATGGCACTACCATCCTCAGACCAAATGTTGACAAAACTCAGAGCCTCTCACACATCTGGAATGGCTCATAAAACAGCCTGGCATTTCCTACTGTACACCCCACTATGAAGAAAACTCAGCCACAGCATTTCGGTTGTCAGTCATGGGGTTTGAACTGTGGGCCTGCGTGCTATCCCTCAGCTCTTCAGTTGAAGGTATGCGCTCTACCACTAGAGCCACAGCACCAATTCCAGTTTTCTGGTGCTTCCCTTGAGTTAACGTCTCACAGACTTTCCTACCCAAGCTGGCTTTGAACTGTGATCCTCAGATCTCAGCCTCCTGAGTAGCTAGGATGACAGTTGTGAGACACTGGCAGTGCCAGGTTTCAGCCACCTTCTTACAACCAGGGGAAATCCAAATTGTCAGGCCATAAAGCACATGCAACCCTTCACTTTCAGACTTTGAAACTAGTATCCAAAGCCATTCTTCCTTGGTTGGAGAGAATATAATCGATACTACCCTCCAACCCTACTCCCATTCTCCCACTCCCTGCCTAAGATAGGCTACAACCTCTGGAGTTCTTGGTAAGACAACGCCCAGCCTGCTGTAACTTTACACTTGGGCAAACGTGGGGAATTCTTAGAAATGGCTGTACACTGAGGCCAGAACTTGATGTCCCAACAACAGCAACCCCACTCCTTCAGCATCTCTGGCAAGCAAGGGGTGTCTTTCTTTCTTGCAGTCCACACACGGGTGTGAATATACATCCCATGTTTCAATGATCATTGAGGGCTCTTTTGGCCTCCCTGGGGCTCGATCTCAGTTCCTGGGAACGGCCCAGCTCCTTAGTGGCTCACAGTCTTGTGTGATCACGTGGACAACAAATGGGGCCATTTCTTGTGTGGGTTTTGAGGATCTGGGAGCTGTCTCTCTGAGTTTTCATGCTCAAGGCTGCTACTCTACCACTTGAACCACAGCTCCACGTCTGGATTTTTGGTGGTTCCATGCATAGAAGTGTCTTATCACCTTGCCAGCTTATGGCTGGCTTCGATCTTTGATCCTCAGATCTCTGCCTACTGAGGAGCCAGGATGTCAAGTGTGAGCCTGAGCCAGACAGGCTCCAGAACCTTTCCTTTGAGCTTCTGTTTATCTCGTGTCAACTAGCAAGCCCTAGTTAAAATAGTCATTTATAGAATATCATGTTCCTCTCCTAGGTCAGTTAACCCAAGGAGATAAAGTATCTTTGGAAAAGGCTAGTCAGAGTTGGCCTAGGTGAGTGTGTATGTGTGTGTGTGTGTGTGTGTGTGTGTGTGTGTGTGTGTGTGTGTGTGTATGAGTTTCAGGGATACCTACCCCCATCTCTCTGGTGCTTCTTTCACCCAGAGGTGAGTACATCCAGGATCCCCACCCCAAGAAAGGCGGGTAGTGGAAGGTACTTAAGGTCACATCAAGTGGGTTGATCTGAATTCTATCCTGCACCTGAAGCCAGGAGAGATAATAGAGAGAAGGAGAGGTTTAGAGGAACATCAAGGGAAACCCCTTACCTTTGGCTACAAGTACCAGAGAAAAGAATGTATCCATCCTTTTTGGTAGTAATATAACAAGTGTCCACTATTCATTTTTTTTTTTTTTTTGTGAGTCCCAGGTCTTGGATTCAGGGACTCAGTTTCATCCCTGAGCTTCTTTTACTCAAGGCTGAGGCTCTATAACTTGATCCACAGCACCAAAACTGGCTTTTTTCAGGGTGGGGTGAAGAAGGTCGTTTATGGGAGATAAGAATCTCGCAGACCTTCCTGCCTGGGCTGGCTCTGAGTCACGACCATCAGAACTCAGCCACCTGAATAGGCTGGATGACAGGCGACAGCCACTGGCACCTTGTTGGGTCTTCGTCCGCACAAAAGACGGACGGGGTCTGAGGAAAGGAAAGGTAAGTGTGGCGCTTGCCTGTTCCCCAGCCTCCCTGAGCCCGGGAGACAATCAGACACAGCAGGGAGCCAAATCCAGCAGGTAAAAAACTCGTTTATTAACAGAGAGCAGCCCCTTTTAAAGTCAAAAAGGGCGGGTGGCATGGTAAGGGAGGAAGAGGAACCAATCACTGTCAAGGTCACACCCTATCATTCACCTGAGCCTTCACGGGCTGGTTAGGCACTGATTGGCAGGTCAATTGGGCTCTGCCCACGCTACTCTCTCCCAGCGCCATCTTGGCTGCCCATGTGCTCTACAGTAAATTAGGCTCTGCCCACTCAACCCCCTCTCAGTGCCATCTTTGCTGCCCATGTGCTCCACAGTACCTGACTGCCACCATCCATTCATAGTCCCTTAGATCCAGTGCTGGACTACCTGCACTGCATCCTCCTTTTTGTGAGTTGGAAGCAGACCTGTGTGGGTTTGATTCTTCAACCGCCTACCTACCTTTGAGCATTGTTCTGGCTCAATCTGATGCCGGCTTCCTCCTTATCCACAGCAATGACTTCGCGCTGTCACAGAACAAATGTCCCCCAGGAGGTGTCGAACCTGGGGTCTTTCCTCTGCACACTGACTCGACTCCCTGAAATGACACACTGCAGCAATGTGAAGTAGACATAGAGTGAATTCAGTTTCTTATAATCAGGGTCTGGCCAGATAGGTGGCAGTGAGGATCAGAGGCTCAGGATAGTGCTGTGCATTTGGACAATGCGATGCCTCCTCATCCACTTTCCTTTAACTGTCTTAGCAGAGGGTAGTGGGGAAAGACTCACCAGACAGACTCACAATGAGTAACCATCACGGTCTACCCCGGGCACAGAGGGGCTTACCTAAGGGAGCTAGTTCCACAGTACAAGTGGGAATGATCATGACACCCAGCCTACCTCCAGAATGAGAGGGTCACCTTGGGTCCCAGCCACATGGGAACGCTGAGCCAACTTCTCCAAGACAAATTCAACAAGTTACTGAGAGAGAGAGACAGAGACAGAGACAGAGAGAGAAAGAGAGAGAGAGAGAGGGAGAGAATTACACTTAAGCAGGCTGCCGGTGGCACAGGCCTACAATGGTAACTACACATTGAGATATGAGGATCATGGTTCATAGCCAGCTGAGGCAGGAATGTCTGTAAGACGCTTATCTCCAAAGAACCACCAGAAAACCAGAAGTGGTGTTATTGCTCAAGTGGTAGAGCCCTAAACTTGATCTGAGCAGCTTGTGGACAGTGCCCAGGCCCAGAGTTCAAGCCCCACGACTGACAATAAGTGGACTTCCCACCACAAGAAATGGACTGAATAGCACCCATTGTCCTAGGGAGCATGGCCGAGAAGTCAGGCCAAGCTTCCTGTCTCCTGGGGGTCATGAGTAGGTCACCCAGCTTTTCCGTGCCTCATTTGCCCCAGCTGCAAAGCTGAACAGTGAAAGATCCCCTTCCTCATGAGGATAGGGTAAGGATGAAAGAGAGCCATGTTTTGTTTCATAATCCCATACCTGTAGCATGATAAATAACAAGCCCCTTCTGAGTCCTTTCCAGGTATCTTCTTGTTATATGCTCACAGAATTGCCAAGAAACTTATCTGATGACCGTTGCCTCTATGGCTGGCCCTGCCCCAGATTTCCCCTTGTATTGATCCCTTGTTTCCTCACAACTGTCCTGTGAGGAGACTGAGGACCAATGGTTCCAGGCTGAACCCAGAGCTTCAACTGTGGTCAAAAATCCGCTGCTGTGGACTAAGAGTTTGGGACAGTAATCTAAACCGATGACTGAGCATGGTGCTACATATCTACCATCCCAACTACAAAGGACCAGGCATGGTGACACCTGCCTGTCACAGGAGTACCATGATCCAGCCAAGCCTGAACATATATGGAGTCTCTATCTCAGAAATGTCCAAGACAGAAAGGCTTGGCTCCCATGGAACAAGACATGATTGGAAAGCCTAAGCTCTTGAATTCAAACCTTAATATACCAAAAAGAATCTGAGGCCTGGTGCCAGAGGCTCATGCCTATACTGCTACCTACTCAGGATGCTGAGATCTGAAGATCACAGGTCAAGATTTAAAGTAGGGTTGGCCTTGCCCATCAGACGTCATGATGAGATGACCCAGAGTCTGACCCATGCCAATAAGGTCCATACTAACAGGGCTCACAGCCTTAATAAGTGCTAACCACGCTCTCTGTCCCACTGGGGAGCCAACCTCTAAGGGCCCCACCCCCAGGTCCTCCCGTGCTCCCTCTGCCACCAACCAGGCCCAAGAGAGTAGACAGTTCCAGATCACAAAGATCCCTTGTTCTTATAATTTAAAGGTGCTGAGTCCCCTTCAAACGTCTCACCCTTCCAAGTCCCCAGACCTCAGCCACAAAGTCCATGCACCCCCCCAATGACAGCGGTTAGAAGTTACCAAAGGGTCCAGCACTCCTTGTAACAACCAACTTCTACACACACACACACACACACACACACACACACACACACACACACACACACACACACACACATACACAGAGCCATCACAGGTGGCTCCTGTCTGTCATCCTAGTTATTCAAGAGGCTGAGATCTGAGGATCACTGTTCAAAGCCAGCCACTCAGGAAAGTTTGTGAAGCTCCTATCTACACTGAACCACCAAATAGCCACAGGTGGAGCTGTGGCTCAAGTGTCAGAGCTCTAGCTTTGAGCAAGATATCTCAGGGACAGCACCTAGGCCTTGAGTTCAAGGCCCAGTTCTTCTACCTCCAAACACACACAATCACAGACACAGACAGTCAGACAGACACACACACACACACACACACACACATATGATAGCCCAAGGATTCCGCAGTCCCTGAGAACAGAAACATGAACTCCCTCAATTAGGATCAGATCCCACCCACTAGAAGGTGGCAGTACCAACATCAGACCCACTGTAGACAAAACATTGAGCCGCACATATATCTGGAATGTCTCATAGACCAGTATGGCACTTCTTATCATGCACATTGCTATGTGGAAAACTTAGTCACCTCTTTTTTTGTTGTTGGTCAAGGTGTTTGAACTCTGGGCCAAGGTGCTGTCCTTCAGCAATTCAGCTGAAGGTGAGCACTCTCCCACTTGAGCCAAAGCAATACTTCCTGTTCTCTAGTGGTCTATCATCAAGTCTCACAGACTATTCTGCCCATGTTGACTTGTAACCACGGTCCTCACATCTCAGCCTTCTGAGTAGCTAGGATGAGAGTTGTGAGCCACGGGTGGCTTCTGGTTTCAGCCACCTTCATATACACAGAGGAGACCCATCTCGTCAGTCCGCAAACTTTTTGCAACCCTTCACTTCAGATTTTGATACCCAGCATCCAAATCTATCCTTCAATGGAGAAAATAAAGACAAAACCATCACACCTGCACCCCTTCTCCCACTCCCTGCTTGTCACAGGACACGTCCTCTTGAACCTGTGGCTTCAAACTGGGGCAAACTTGGGGAGTTCTTACAAATATCTTTACAGTGAGGCCAGCACTTGGTCTCCCAAACACAGCACCCTCCCCACACCCCCACACCTCCACCGTCATTTGCAGGCAAAGATGTCTTACTTTCTTTCTTTTTTATGTTGTGGGGCTTGAACTCTGGGCCTGGGTGCTGTCCCTGAGCATTTCAGCTTAAGGCAAGCACTCAATTGCTTGAGCCACAGCACAACTTCTGGTTTTCTGGCAATTCCTTTTAGGTAAGAGTCTCAGGGTCTTTCCTGATCAGGCTAGCTTTGACCCGTGATCCTCAGATCTCACGTCCTGAGTACCTAGGATAACAGCCATGAGCTACTGGCACCCAGCCAAACAAGCTTCAATTCCTGTCATCCTCTCCCCCCAGGAGACTGAAATCTGAGGACTGCAGTTGGATGCCACTTAGCAGCAAGGCCCGTGAGAACTCTTTATCTCCAATTAAACATCCCAAAAAGCTGGAAGTGGAGCTGTGATTCAAATGGAGCAAAGAAGATAAGATCCATGCCCTAGTTTCAAGCTTTTTCTAGCATAGACCCACCCAAGATAGGGAAGCAAATGTGCACATGGGAGCTCAAAGCTAACCCATAATACTCAGGACTCCCAGAACAGACCCCATCCAGCTCTGATTCTCTAGATTCTATGTCCTACACCATGGCAGTCTTAGATGGGACTGACCATGCTCCAAGTTGGGACATTCAAGTACAATCTCATACTCAAGATCCCCTGACCTTATCACTCAGGATCTCTCGCTGTCCTGCCTGAAAACTAGGCAGTGAGGTAAGATCTAGTTATCCACCACATGATATGGGAACCAAAGGGATTCCTGGTCAAGGGACAGAGACTGGGGGGATCTAGCTCCCTCTTTGGGAGGTGAAAAGGGCTGCTCTATCCCAGAAATTTTCCTATGTTGTGAGTATTATCAAAGAAACAACCCTGCTCAGACCACAGTGCCTCTGATTTTTCCACCAGCCTCTACCCAGCTCTGCCCCAGCTTCAGCCTGCCCTCTCGGAATCCAAGATCTGCCATCTATACTAAAGAGTGAGCCAGCCAAGAAACGCACTTCCTGCCCTCATTCCCAGGATGTCCTGTGTCAGTGGCATGCTTACCTCAGTCTTTGGTGAAGGAATGAACACCGGGAGTGATATCGTCAGATTGAGCCCTGGAAAGTCCTAGTCCGTAAGGGTGTACTGCACAGGCATCCTGCAGTGAGCGGCAGCCAGGTTGTCAATGATGAACCCAAGGTGACAGGACTTTTAATAGCAGTGTGGCTGGATCAAAAGCTGGTAGTCTATGTTGTCAGGCGAGGTCATGGCTCCAAAGGCCTGGCACACGTGACCCAGGATCATTCTCCCTCTTCAAATTCCTACTTATACTTTGATCCCCCCTTGAAACTCTCTCACTCCAATACCTCCCTAGCCCTTGGAAACTTTCGTTTTATCTGACCAGAAAATAAACTCAATGAGGCTGGGCATAATTGAAACCTGGTGACCCACTCTGAGCCCTAGGTTCTACCCGAGGCTGGTTCCCTATATTGTCAGTGACCACACAGCTCCTGGATGGCATGAAGTTTCTGAGGGGTCAGTGGCTTGGTCCTCCATACTTACTTTAGGCTCTGAAACAGTCCACACATAGATTGTGAATAATTGGCTCCCTTGATCCAGAGACTCCAAACCGTGGCTTGCATGTTCTCTCTTCTTCCTTCCTTTCCTTTTTTTCTCCCTCTGTCCTTCCCTCCTTTCTCTCTTTACTTTCTTTGTGTCAGTTCTGGGCCTTGTACTCAGAGCCTAGGTGCTGTCCCTAAGCCTTTTTACTCAAGGCTAGCAGTCTATGGCTTGAGCCACACATCCATTTCTGGTGTTTTGTTTTTGGTAGTTAATTGAAGACAAGAGTCTTACAGGCTTTTCTGCCCGGGCCAAAAGCCTCAATCCTCTGATCTCAGCCTCCTAAGTAATTAGGATGACAGGCTTGAAGCACTGGCATCCAGATCAATCCAAGGTTTCTTCATGGGCTGTGGAACCAGTCCTGGAACTTTTCGTTGTCTATGACCCCCCAGAGCCTCGTGCACACTGTAATGGTTTGTTGGTTAAATAAATGAGCATCTGTCTATGACAATACTACAGAAAATCCCATCTGATTCAGGTAAGAATCCTCTGTGGGGGAGTGGGGAGAAAGCCTGAAGTAGCTCTCCCACAGTTCTCCCTCCTCCCTCTTACCCACTCCTGGTGCCACAACACTTAACTGTTTTGGCTCTGAGGGTGTGAGCCACTATGTACTCGCTACATTCCAGGGCCTCTGGGATGCCTGTCTTCTCAACGATCTCTGTCCAACAGCTGACCAGCTCTGTGGCACTCAATTCACCATAGAGGTGTGAATGAGTTTGCTGTGAGCTGAATGGCTGGCTCAAGGGGACTCCTGTCCTCCCCCTGGGGCCAGCCAGGATTGTCCACCACATGTGGCCCCTAAATTTCATGTTGCAGATGAAGGATTCTTGAGGTAGCCTGGGTTCTCTGAATCTCCCAGAGTCCAGTACAGGTGCTGGGAATCATCTCTGCTCATTGGTGGCAGGCTGGGGATGGTGAGGTCACAATGTCTGTTCCCCATAATGTCCTCGATTGGGGTCATCACCCTAGAGAGATGCAACAGCTGCCAGAGAAAGGCAGTCAAGGCACAACGTTCAAAGCAGATGACAATCTGGCTTGGGAACTCTGCCTGTGCCGCTTTGAACATCATTGTTTGATGGCTGAAATCATCCATCTAATTTGATCCATAATCCCAGGTATTAGTGGAAATTGCCAGCTTAAATAAAAAAAAAACCCTGGAAAATGTGGTATTTAATTTGTCCCAATCAAACTTAAAGGGTTCCAAAATCAGTGGTCCCCTTTTCCTTCCAGACTGCCTATAACAGGTTACAGAAACTGGCATTCAGCCAGCCCTAGCTAACTGCCACCTCCTGATACTGAGCAGGCTCCAGCAGGGGAAATGGACTTGCCTACCACTGCCCAGCTGGAAACAGCCCAGGCGGGACACAGACTGGATTCTGCAGGACTCCAGGGAGGATTGACACTGAGCACTGCCCCAGGAGGGTGTCCTCACCACCAGTGGGGGCCCGCAACCCTGTGTCAGAATGCCCACAGCGACCGTTAATGCCCTAGATATGGTTCCCCTCTCATCCACTGTCATGGTGAACCATCTGTCATGTCACACCCTACGCCAGTTCCCAAAACCTCATAGCTTCACAGCCCCTGCCTTATCATTTCCCTCATCTCGTTCCCTAATTATGTTGGGCAAACACATTCTAAACCCTTGAATTACCTCCAACTAAACACACAAGAGCAGAGTGGCTTGAAGAATGTGGCTGTGATCTCATTCGCCTCATGAAACTTCTGGCTGGGGATAGAAGGACAGGCGTCCACTCCAGTGTAGGGTTCACACAGTTCTTCTAGAGGAGGCTCACTCTGGCCCAGCAGCTACTGTGGGCTACAGGAAAGGGGGAAGAGAGAGGTGGAAAGGGGAGGAAAGTAATGTCTACTGAAATCTTCCATAAAGGAGCCATGAAACTGTGAAGGAGAAAACAAAAATTGTGGTTAGGCTTGTACTTGGTATTGATGAAGAACAACAACAACAAATACACACACAGAGAGAAATAAAATGTTTTTGCTGTTTTTAGACATGGTGACTTAAATATATTTTCATTGTTCTCATCTCCCTGCTATCCCAACACACACACACACACACACACACACACACACACACACACACACACACACACACACACCTCCAGAATGGTGACAGATAACACTTCCATGCAGCACCTGCAATTTGCCAACTGATCACTGACCTGAGGACAGTCAGGCTGTACAAGAAGAAAGATTCTCTCTCTCTCTCTCTCTCTCTCTCTCTCTCTCTCTCACACACACACACACACACACACACACACACACTCACTCACACACACACACACAGACTCAGAGTAGTACCTCTCCTAAGTTTGTTGATTCCTCATCGGAGCAAGCGGGTTCCCATTCTCTGTTCCCTTGTCAGAACCAAGGACTCCCACACAAGGGGAGCTCCACTCTAATGACACAGCACGACCCCGCCTCTCCCCTTCTCCAGGGCCAGACCCTTCCCCTTGGGAACAACCAGCCTTAACTCCCCATTCACCAAAACCCTATGCCAGGATGCTGGGTGAAGGAATCCCCAGACAGGTGGGTCCTCAGAGCAGGACTGAAACAAGCAGTGGGTCATGGGGTTCCAAGGGGGGTGTCTGACCCAGGGTGGGGGCGGTGTTGAGGAAATGGATGGGGTCCTAAAGGCTACATACAAGCACAGACTCCTACTTCCAGCCTAGATACTTCTGGGCAACTGGGCAGATTCTTGGGGAGGACAAGGAGACCAGATGGACAGGGAACACCGGCAGATGCTGGCAGAGCTGGGAAATGTGATCACCCTGTGAGTACTGTTGACAGCTGGGGTGGGGGGATAGGCCGGGTATATGTGTGTCTGAGGGCGTGTGTTCCTCCCATATATTTACCTACTATCTGACCCCCAGTGCCCTCACCTCCCTAGTGGGCTTTTCTGGGACCCTCCTCAGATGAAAGGGTGACTGAGCACAGAGGACAAGTGCTCACATAGCAAGGGAGGCCTATCTTCTGCATCCAACATCCCCCACTCCCAGAAAAAAAGGAAAAGACCCAATAAGGCAGGTGCAGAGGTGATGTTCCCCACCTCTGACTAAAGCCACCAGGTTCCCACCAGGGAGAGGAAGGGTGCAGATGTGGGACTGTGTGGCTCCCACTGCTCCAGCCAGGGGCTCAGTGGTGACCCCTTCTCACCCATTCCTGCATCTCCCCATTTCCAGGGATACTGGCCACTAGGGGTGGGGGTGAGTTCCCAGAGTCAACACCCACTCCCCAACCCCCCACTCCTGGGGCGCATTTGTGGCAGAGTCAGGGCTGGCCTGCCTGGTGCTGGGGAGGCGTGGTTGGGACACAAGAGGTAAGGCGGGATTTGCAGGGGGGGGAGTGGGAGTGATAGGGGAAGGTCGCAAGGTGCTGACCTGCGATTGGCCACTCGTGCTGCTGGGAGAATCTGTAAGGCTGTGGTTCTGTGTGCAGCTTGCAGCAATGGTGTGAGGGATGTGCCTGATGTGCTGGCTTTCTGTGCTCTGTACTCCTGGCCCAGACCAATGCTCCCAGAGCAGCAGAGGTTTTGAGGCCGCCATCCTGGTGCATGTGCCTGCTCTTCTCTCTGCTCTCTCTCTGCCCCCACTTTTCTCCAGGGCTGCCCAGCCCCTGTTGCACAAGTGCTGCAGTCCATGTGTGCCCCTGGCTGCAGCAGATATGTGCCCCCTCAGCCACGCCCGCCCTGTCCTCCCCTGGGTCACGCCTCCTCCCTCCCTCAGCCACGCCCCCATCCCTGGCTTTGTGCTGTCCTGACTCTGCCCTAAGTCTACCAGGCCATGGCAGAAGCAGCCTCACCTCAGGTCAGGGCTTCCCCCCAACCCCAGCAGCTCCCCGGGTGGGGGGATTGAATCTCCACTCAGCCCAACGGAGGACTCTTCTCCATCCACCACACACACCAAGCTGGTGCACGGTGTCTCTGTATGTTTGTGTGTGTGTGTGTGTGTGTGTGTGTGTGTGTGATTTTTGGGGATACCAACCTTGCAAGGACTCAGAACGATTTTAAAAAATAGCACAAAGAATCCTGTGTAATGGACTCAGCACAATAGCAACCTTTGGGATCCTCATGGTAATCTAATGACTAGTAAGATAAGACATGCCATTTTAACATCACTAAACTTACATATCATAGTAATATGACATCATATGTCATAGTGACATTATAGACATATTGTGAATGCCTATTCTGTGATTTCATTCTATTTCAAGTGAGCAATATTGGTGGATTTCAGAAATCCATTGTATCCTCAAAGCCATTGTGATGTGAAAATCCCTTTGTGACATCACAGTGCCATTGTGATAGTAACCTGTTGTGACATCACAAACTGGTCCTGTCCATTGTGACCTCATCACCAAGGTGACATCACAAAGCCGTTATATCACATTGCTGTTGTGACATTACAATCACCTTGAGACCTCCCAAACCCATTATGACATCTTTAGCACCTTTGAAAAAATACATGGCCTTTGTGACATGACAGTCCCTTTGTGTACCCATATCCTCATTGTGAAATGTCAATTGAGATCAGATATGCCAAAGAAATATCACAAAGTATTTACAATATAATCATAGGTGTGACATCACATTGTCATTGTGACAAAATCAGCTCATTGTGACATCACAAATCTGTAATGACATCATACCACTATGACATCACATTGTCATTGTGACATCATATATACATTATGAATGCCTATTATGTGATTTCATTACATTTCAAATGTGGCATGTGCATTCATATCAAAAACACATTTTGACTTCATAATCATTGTGACATCACAATCCCTTTGTGATGTAACATTGAAATTGTGATATCTCTAAACAACTGTGACAACTTAAACATGTCCTGTCATCAAAAGTTTTGTGACATGTTGCCACTGTGTTATGTTAGGCCCATTGATAGCTCAATCTATTTTCGACCTCAAATTATTTCAGGAATGACATGAAATATTAGAAATATACTTTGACATCATGAGCATAGTGACATCACACTGCTAGATGTAATGACCATTGTGTCATATTGTCACATCACAAATCTGTTTTGACTTCATTACATTTGTGTCAACAAATGCTTTGGAATCCTCACAAGCCCATTCTAAATTTATATACTCATTGTGAGTTAATGACAATTGAGGTCTGGAATGCCATTGTCACATCATCAATCTACTGCGACATCACAAAACAATTTTGAACTCATCACTATTATAGCATCACCAATTAATTAGAATTTGACATCATATTGCAATTGTGATATTATTGTACCATCATGCTTTCACAAACCTATTATGACCTAATCACATCTTAGAAAATGCATGGCCTTTGGGACATCAAGCTCCTTCTGTGAACTTGTATCATTGGGAACTTGTAGCAATTGAAATTTGAAATAATATGTGATATTACAAACTAATTTTGACATCATTAACCCATTTTTATATCATTAACATTTTCACAACCAAAACCTGTTAGGAACTTTAGCACTTTTGACAAAAAACATGGCGTTTGTGTCATCACAGTTCATTTGTATATCTCATGGTGACTTCATTCTCATGTCCTCACTGTAAACTAATAGCAATTAAGATCTGACATACCATTGTGACATCAAAAACCATTTGTGCCATCATCACCAGTGTGATATCAATCATTATGACACCATCAGCACATTGTGACATCAACAAGCTACAGTGACCTCATAGCATTATGACATCACATTGCCATTTTGCTGTCTTAGACACATTTTGAATGTATATCCTGTGATTTCATTCTATTTAAAATGTGGCATGTCAGTTGATATCAGTAACACATTGTGACCTCATAACCATTGTAACATTATAAACCTTGTGTGACGTCATAACTGGTGTAACATCACATTGTTGTTATGACATCTTTAGCTTATGGTGACATCACAAAATGGCAATGACATTATAACATTTGCCATTATGTCATTGTGATATCATAGTCACATTATGAATGACTAATCTGTGATTTCATTTTATTTGAAATGTGGCATGTGAGTTGATATCAGAAACTCATGCTGATTTCACAACCATTGTCACATCAAAATCCCCTTGTGACATTAATTTGGCAATGTGACATCACAATAGCAATGTGATGGAACTAAGACATCATGATATCAAAATGGTCATGAACACACAATGGGTTTCTGATAACCGACATGCCACATTAAAAATAGAATCAATAACATAATAGGCAAACACAACGTGTCTATGACATCAGAATAACAATGTGATGTGGCAATGCTATGATGTCATTGTAGTTTTACATGTCAAAATGAGCTGATGGTGTCATAATGGCAACATGATGTCACAATTATGATGTCAGAAAGGATTTGTTACGTTTCCTTGGTATGTCTGATGTCAGTTGTCATTAGTTCCCCATGAAATTATGGATACAAAAAAGGTTCTGTGATGTCACAGAGGCCATGTGTGTTTTCAAAGGTGGTTATAAGTCATAATAGTTTTGGAATGGCACAATGTGATCCATAATGTCACAATGGAATGAGATGTCCCTTTGAGTATTGATGTCATCGTGGTGATGAGGTCAGAATGGCTTTGTGATGTCACAGTTTGTTTGTAATATCAGAATGATCCAATTTCAATTACTCATAATTCAATATGAGGATACCATTTGCTAGAAGAAGCTTCATAGTGTGAGGTCATACTATGTGAAAACCCAACGGGACAGTGATTTCACAATGACAATGTGATGTCTCAACATCATGTTATAATAATGTTCTGATGTCACAATTCGTGATGCCATACTGATGAGGAGGTCATAACTTAGTCATAACTTGTGTGAAATGCTGCCATTAGGATATTTTGGCTTTTAGTAAGCTTATAATCTGTTTTGAAACATAATAATTCAGGTATGACATATGATATTAGAAATTGACTCTGACATCATGAACATTGTGACATCATGAACATTGTGACATCACATTGATAGATATCAAGATCATAGTGGCACATTATGAACTCACAAATCTGTTAGGACTTCATCATATTTGTGAAACACATGACTTTAGAGACAACACAGTCCCTTTGTGAACTCATATCTTCATTGTGAATTAATGACATTTGAGATCTGGCATGCCATTGTGACATTTCCAACCAATTGTGACAGCACAAACCTATTATACTAGAAACACATTGTGATCTAATAGCCATTGTGACAGCACAATCCCTTTGTGACCCCACATTTCCATAGTGATAATACTAACCCACTGTGAAATTCCAATCCTCTCAAGCCCAATCCAGGTATGAAATGTGATACTCGAATCCAGTGTGACATCTAGATCATGGTGACATCACACTGATAGATGTTATGAGCATTTTGTCACATTCTGACAACACACACCTGTTAGGACTTCATCACTTTTGTGAAAATACATGCCTTAGGAGACATCAGAGTCCCTTTGTGAGCTCATGTACTTATTGAGTTAATGAAAATTGAAATCACATGTGTCATTTTGATATCACCAACCCATTGTGACATCACACACTTCTTGTGAACTCATCAGTGTGGCATCACAAATTATGATATAAAAACATTATTAAGTCATCATATTGCAACATCACATTGCCATCGTGATATCACTATCCCATTGTGTTTTTAAAAACCTAGTATGTCTTCATAGCATTTTAGAAAATTCATGGCCATTTATACGTGTCTTCTTCTGTGAACTCATATCTTCATTGGACATGTGAAACTGGACATGTGATTATGCGATGTGACTTCACAATACTATTTGATATCATCACCAATGTGTCATCACAAAACCATTGTGAGCTTTCATTGCCATTTGACATCACTATCACATTGTGACATTGCAAACCTATTAGGACCTCTTATCACCTTTGAAAAAACACATGCCCTTTGTGACAACACAGTCCCTTTGTGGAACTATACCCTCATTATGAACTGACAATTGATATCGGACATGCCAATTTAACATCATGAACCCTTTGTGACATCACCAGAGTGACATAACATTTTCATTATGACAGCATCAACTACTTTTGACATGACAAAACTACAATGACAAGATAGCATTATGAGATCACATTGTCATTGTGATGTTATAAAAAGATTGTGAATGCCTGTTTTTAATATTTTTTTGTCGGTTGTGGGGCTTGAACTCTGGGCTTGGGTGCTGTCCCTACTCTTCAGCTCAAGGCGAGTGCTTTATCACCTGAGTCTCAGAGCCACTTCCGGTTTTCTAATGGTTTTTATTGGGAATAAGGTTCTCATAGACTTTCTAGCCTAAGCTGGCTTTGAACCTCGAACCTCAGATCTCAGCCTCTGGAGTAGCAAGGATTACAGGCGCAAGGCACCGGCACCCAGATTTTTCATTTTATTTCAAATTTGACATGCGTGTTAATATCAGAAACATAATGTGAACTCATAACCATTGTAACATCATAAATCAGCAATGACATCAAATTGTCATTATGACACCATCAGCTCATTGTGACATAACCAAACGACAATGGCATCACAGCAATATAAATTACTGTGACATTGTTACATCATAGACTTAACAGTGTGAAGGCCTATTCTGTGAATTCATTCTATATGAGAAACCCATTTTGACCATATAACCATTGTGATATCACAATCCTTTGTAACATCACATTGCCATTGTGATATCATTAATCTGCTGTGCCATCACAAACCAGTCCTGTCCTTATAAGTTTTGTGACATACTGCCATTGCCATATATTAGGCCCTTTCTGAGCTCATAATCTGTTTTCAATCTGATATTTCTGGTATGACAGGTGATATCGGAAATCCCCGGTGACATCAAACTGCTAGATGCCATGACCATTTTGTCATATTGTGACCTCACATTTCTAACACAACATGCCTTTGGAGACATTACAGTCCCTTTTTGAACTCATATATTCATTGCCAATTAATGACAGTTGAGATCTCCCATGCCACTCTGACATCGTGAACCCATTGTGACATCACAAACTTATTGTGACCTCATCACAAGAATAGCATCAACAACTAATTGTTGTATCAAATCATTATTTTGACATGATATTGTGGTATTGCTGTTGTGATATCACTCTCCCATTGTGCTTTTACAAACCTGTTATGGCCTCATCAGATCTAAGAAAATTCATGGACTTTGAGACTTCAAGCTCTTTCTGTGTACTCATGTACATATGACCTCTAAGGCAAGGAGAAAATCCATGGAGTCACATTTAATATAATAAAACATTTTTCACTAGAAAGGGGACTGTGATATCCAGGTTCAAGAGCAGTGTTGACCACCAAACCTCAGACCTCCAATGGGCAGCTCCACCCTTTCTTAATTGTTCTGCAAACCACCAACCACAAAATTATGATCTCCAAAGCTCCAAAGCTCAATGGGCAAGGCTTTTTTCTTTTCCATTCTTCCCTCCTTCTCCACAGACCTGTCATTCCTTCCTCGTCTTTCCCTTTTTCCCTTCCACCACTTCCTTCTTCTCTTCAGGCCTCTCCACTCTCCACAGGCCTGCCCTACTCTGCCCCAGTGACCAATTGCCAACCTTCTGCTTTCCCTCAGCTTCCCCCCTTCTCAGGTTTATCCTTTCCTGCTGTCTCACAACTTTCTTCCATCCAGGTAACTCCCATTTTTATCTCCCCTTACAATGCCCTGAAAATGCAACTTATATATAGGTTGTACCCCTCCTCCCTCCAATGGATCTCAAGACTAACAGCTTTCAGCCATCACTTCCAAAACTGCCCAATGCTCAATCACTTCTTGACAGCTCACCGTGTGAGGCTTGACACCTCCACCTTTGGCAGCATTCCCCACACTCTCCGGTGGGCCAAGCCAAGAATTTACAATGAATATCGGCTCCCACAGATAATTCTGGCCCCACTGGTTATTATAGTATCCTCATAGTGAATTAGAAGAAATTGAAATTGTCTATGTCACTGTTATATTACAAACTTGATGAGACATCTTTAACTCTTTGTGACCTCATCACCTCGGAGACATCACAAACTCTTTGTGATATCACATTGCCATTGTACCAACATGATCACATTGTGAAATCCCAAACCTATTATGACTTCAGAAGCTTTGAAAGAAAGCATGGCCTTTGTGACATGACAGGCCTTTTGTATACTCCTATCCTCATGTCGAGCTAATGACAATTGAGATCAGGCATTCCATTTAACATCGCAAAACCTTTGTGACATAATCACCAGTGTAACATCACATTGTCATCATGACATCATAAAACAACAATGACATCAAATCACATGTAATTGTGATGTCACAGATACATTGGAATGCCTATTCTATGATCTCATTCTATTTCAAATATTGCTGGTGGGTTGATATCAGAAAGACATTGTTACCACATAAGCATTATAATATTACAATACCTTGATGACACCACATTGCCATTATTATATCACTAATGCACTGTGACATCACAAAACAGTCTTATCCTCATAAATTTTTTGACATGCTGCCAGTGTGATCTCTTTGGCCTCCCTGAGTTCATAAATTGTTTAACTCATAATACTTCAGGCATGACATGTGATATCAAAAATCCACTGTGGTATCATGACCACTGTGACATCACACTGCCAGATTTCTTGACACTGAGTCACATGAGGACAACACAAACGTGTTAAGACTCATTACACTTGTGCCAACATATGCCTTTGGATACATGATTATCCATTTTGAACTTATATAGTCCTTGTCAATTAGAGATCTGGCATGAGATTGTGACATCACCAACCCATTGTCAAATCACAAACCTATGTGACCTCATCACCTGTATGGCATCACCATTTGTAACTTCAAAACCATACTATCTCATGTAATGGTAGCATCACATTGCCAATGGGATATCTCTGTCTCATTGCATTTTCACCAGCCTATTATGTCCTCATAATATTTTACAAAATTCATGGCCTTTCTGACTTCTAGCTCCTTATGTGAACTCGTATCTTCATTGTGATCTAGTAGTATGAAATTGGACATGTAATGGTGATATTACACATTCATTGTGACATCACTATCCAAGTGTGACCTTATCATCACTTGACATCAAAAACCCATTGTGACATCATATTGCCACAGTGATATCATGATCACCGTGTGACACCCAAAACTGTTGTGACCGCTTAGCACCTTTGAAAAAGCACATGGTGTTTGTGATATCATGGTCCCTTTGGGTAACCATGTTGTCTTTATGAACAAAGACAACTGACACCAGACATGCCAAATTACCATTACAAACGCATTGTGACATCACCTCCAGAGTGAGATCACATTGTTGTTATAATACCATCAGCCCATTGTTACATCCCAATATGACAATGACATCACATTTTCATTGTGAGGTCCTAGAGACAATGCGATTGCCTGTTCTGTGATTTCATTCTATAACAAATGTGGCATATAGGTTTATTTCAGAAACCCATTGTGACCACACCATCATTGTGACATTACAATCCCTTTTTGACCTCATATTGACATTGTGATATCATTAATGCAATGTGACATCACAAACCTGTCTTGTCCTCATAAATTTTGTAACAAGCGACTACCTTGGCCGGGCTGGATGCGGAGAGCTAAATTCAGTCTCAACCACGAACCCTCAGGCCTCCAAAGAGCAGTTCAGCCATTTGTTAACTGGTCTGCAAACAACCAACCGCCAAAATAATGATCTCCAAAGCTCCACACTTCAAAGGACAAGGCTGTTTTCCTATCTCTTCATTCTCCTTCTCTACAGATCTGTCCTACCTTTCAGCTCTTTTCATTTTTTTCCTTCCAGCATTCCATTCTTCGCTTCAGGCTGCTCTGCTCTTGACAGACCTGCTCTGCCTTGTCCAGGTGGCCAGTTGCCATCCTTCACCTCCTTCTCTCTCTCAATTTCCTCTCCTCCCAGGTCTTTGCCCTCCAGCAGTCTCATCACTTATTTCCATCCAGGCCTTTAACCTTTTTCTCTCCCCTTCTCTTGCTCTGAAAATGCAGCTTATATATAGGCTGTACCCTTCCCCAACTGCAATAATTTCTTGCCTTCCAGTTTTCAATTATCACTTACCAAATGTCCATGCCCGATCACTTCTTGGCAGCTCACCATGTGGGGCTTGACATCCTATCTCCTTCAGCAGCATGTCCTGCCCCCTCCAGTGTCATGCACCCCCCCCTTTCAATTGGTCCAGATTAGGAGACCATGATGACTATCTGTTCTCGTGGATTATAGGGGCACTGCTGGTTATTACAGTGTCCTCATGGTCAACTAGTAGCAATTGAAATTGGACAAATAATTGTGATATTACAAACTTGTGACATAACTAACCCATTGTGACCTCATCACCACTGTGACATCACAAACCCATTGTGACTTCACATTGTTGTTTTTGATACCAAGATCACATTGTGACATTTCAAATCTATTATAACCTCTTATAACATTTGAAAAATACATAGCTTTGTGATTTCAGAGTCCCTTTGTGTACCCAAAGCCCCACTGTGAAATATTGACAATTGAGAATCAGACATGACATTTTGACATCCAAAACAGTTTGTGAGATCATCATAATTGTGACATCACATTATCATTTTTATACCATCTACTCATTGTGAAATAACAAAACTATAATGACAGAATTATAACTTCACATTGTCATGGTTATATCATAGACACATTATGAATGGCTTTTCTGTGCTTTCATTCTATTTCAAATGTGGCATGTAGGTAGATATCATAAAAAATCAGGAACTCATAATCATTGTGAGATCGCAATCTCTTTGTATATCATGTTGCAATTGTGATATTACTAAACCACCGTGATATCACAAACCTATCCTCTCATGATAACTTTTGTGACATGCTGCAATTCTGATACCTTAGGCCTTATTGTCCTCATAATCTGTTGTTGACCTCATTAGATTTATATATGACATTTGATATCACAAATTCATGACCATGTTTGCATCATACTGCCAGATGTCATATCCATTGTGTCAAATTCTGACATCACAAAACTTTTAGAATTTCAATATATGTGTGACAACACATACTTTTAGAGAAACCACAGTCCCTTTGGGAACTCATATACTCATTGTAAGTTAGGACAATTGAGAATCATAATGTCATTGTGACATGCCCAACACATCACCAATATTTTGTGACCTCACAACCAATGTGGAATCATCAACTAATAGTGACACCAAAACAATATTTTGACATGATGTAATGAGTTGACATTGTCATGGTGATATCACTCTCCCATTGTTCATTCACAAACCTAAAATGACCTCCTAACATTTTTAAAAATTCATGTCCATTAGTACTTCCAACTCATTCTGTGAACTTGTATGCACATTGTGAAATAGTAACAATTGAAAATGGATTTGTGTTTAGATATTACAAATCATTATGACGTCAAAAGCCCATTGTGACCTCATCACTACTGTGTATCATAAAGCTATCATGACCCCTATGTACCTTTGAAAACACACATGGCATATGTGACATCATAGTCCCTTTGTGTACCCATATCCTCATTGTGAATTCATGACAATTGAATTCATATATGCCATTGTAACATCACAAACCTTTGTGACCCCATCACCAGTGGGACAACACATATTCATTATTACACAATTACCTCCTTGCAACATCACCAATTTACAATGACCTCATAGCATTATGACATTTATTGTCATTGTGATGTCATAGTCACATTGTAAATGCCTATTCTCATTCTATTTCAAATGTGGCATGTGGGTTGATGTCAGAAATGTATTTTGATCTTATAAATATATGGCATCACAATCACTTTGTGACATCACAGTGCCATGGTGATATCACTAACACACTCTGATATCACAAACCTGCCCTGTCCTCATAAGTCTTGTGATGTGCAGCAATTGTGATGTCTTAGGCCCTTTATGAGCTCGTAATCTGTTTTCAACCTTATAATATTGCAGTTATGATATATGATATCAGAAATGGACTGTGACATCATGACCATTGTGACATCACACTGACAGACATCATAAACATTGTGTCACACTGTGACATCACAATCCTCCTCTGACTTCATAACGTTTGTTATGACTTTGGAGATACCACAGTCTGTTTTGAACTCATATTCTCTGTGATTTCATGACAAATGAGATCCATTATGCCATTTGGATATCACTAATCAATTGTGACAACATAGACCCCTTACCATATGGCATCACCAATTAATTGTGACATCAAAACCTTTTGTAATGTCACAATGTGACACGATGATCATGACATCTGTCAGTGTGATGTCACAATGGTCATGATGTCACAGTTGATTTCTGTTATCTCAAGTCATACATGAAATATGAGGTTGATAACAATTTATGAGGGCAAAAAGGTCTAAGATATCACAATGTCAGCATGTCACAAAAGTTATGAGGACAGGAGAGCTCTGTGATGTCACATTGTGTTAGTGATATCACAATGGTACTGTGATGTCACAAAGTGATTATGATGTCAAAATGGTTTGTAGGCACAAAATTGGGTTTCTGATATCAAGTCTCATGCCACATTTGAAATACAATGAAATCACAGAATAGGCATTCACAATGTGTCTATGATATCACAATGAGAATTGTTGTCATAATGAGATTCTGTCATTGAGTTTGGTGATGTCACAATGAGCTGATGCTCTCATAATGAAAATGTGATGTCACACTGTTGAGGCTGTCACAAACAATTTTTGATGTTATAATGGCATTTCTGATTTCAATTGTCATTACTTAACAACAACGATATGGATACACAAAGGGACTGTGATGTTGAAAAGGGCATGTGATTTTCAAAGGAGCTAAGAGGTCATAATAGATTTGAGATGTAACAATGGAATCATCATGTAACAATGACAATGTTGTCAAAATGGCTTTGTGATGTCGTGGCGGTGATGATGTCAAAATGTGTTTGTGATGTCACAACGAGTTTGTAATACCACAATCAAATTTCCAATTTCAATTGCTACTAGTTCACAAGGAGGATACTGTAATAATTAGCAGTGCCCGATAATCTATAGGGTCTGATAATCAGCATGGGCCCATCTCCTGGCCAGCTGGGGAGGACAAAGAATGCCACCAAAGAAGGTGAGGCATCCTGTGGGAGGGACTGGTGCATTAATCACCATGTGTTGAGCTGTTAAGAAGTTATTGGGTTGTGGGCAGTTTGGGATGTGATAGTCAAAAACAGGCAGTTGGAGTGGAGAAGGGGTACAGACTTTATATAGGCTGCTTGTTCAGAGCAATAGGTGAGGAATAAATTGGAAGTTACAATCCATTTATAAGCCTCAGAGTTCAAGCACAAGAAAGAATGAATATGACCTTAAAGGAAACTTTAACTAA